>NC_091952.1:70165955-70493455 GCF_031021105.1 Erythrolamprus reginae
ACCCGTCATAAAAATGAGTCTGTTGTGAAGCATTTGAATTTTGATCACAAAACCATAAGGAATGCTGTAACAATTGTAAGTGTGAAAAATGATCATGTAACTTTTTCAGTGATGTAACCCTGAATGGTAACTAAACAAATTGTTGTAAATTGAGGACTACCAGTATAGATTTCTGTTTCCTTTCTCTGTAGACGTTTAAAAATATTAACAGTGTTGTGGTCTGCCAGCAGCCCGTGCAGAGATCCCTCCCGAGAAGAGGCCGATGTGGTGAGGCCCCAGCGGCCTGGGCAGCTGACCCCCAAATTGGACAGTGAAGAGGCCGATGAGGCCTCGGTGCCAGAGGCAGAGGTTCAGCCAGGGCCTTCAGAACCTCCAGCACCAGTGATCGATTTTTTTCTTCCTTTTTTTCCCCTTCTGGGCTCTGGGTATGTTTTTCCTATCACAGTAAATAAGGTTGAATGTGTATAATTTTAGAAGAGCTGTGCGTGCGTGCGTGTGTGTGTGTATATGTACACATACAGTTTATATAGTAGATAATGTATATTTTTGTGTACCTGTGTGTAATATGTAGTTATATGTATGGCATGCTTGTGTGTATGCTTTTTAAATAATGGGGTTTTAGGCTTTTAATGTTAAACTGTTATTTTAGACTCTTAATATCAGATTTGTTACTGTATATTGTTTTATCACTGCTGTGAGCCGCCCTGAGTCTGCGGAGAGGGGCGGCATACAAATCTAATAAATAATAATAATAATAATAATAATAATAATAATAATAATAATAAATATGTATGTACACATATGGCCCATATACATAGAATTAAATAGTATATTTTGGATGTTCAGTAATAGTAAATAGACAGGGAAATTGTATCTCTTTGAGGCAAGGAAAGACCAGGCACCCTATCCCAAACCCTTGACATGAGTGAAGTCAAGTTGGCCATCTTTAAGCCAGTCACATGACCTTTAAGCCACCCCAGTCACATGATCATCAAGCCACTCCCACCTGGTCACATGGCCAGCAAGCTATACCCACAAAATAAGCCACAGCCACAGTGTGGTAGTAAAAAATTTTGCCGCCCTTCACTGTCCAGCACCTCACATCAGTGATGAGGAAGAAGAGGATTAAGGCCACTATAGGATTGCCCTCAGTCTTTTCATTAGCACTATCCTATATTCCAGTGTTTCCCAACCTTGGCAACTTGAAGATATCTGGACTTCAACACCCAGAATTCCCCAGCCAGCATTTGTTGGCTGGGGAGTTCTGGGATTTGAAGTCCAAATACCTTCAAGTTGCCAAGGTTGGGAAACACTGCTATATTCTATAAAAATTGTGATCTTCTCAAAGAAAAGCATCAGTGGTCATTAATTGTAAAAGTATATTGTATTATCCCACAGAGGAAACACCAAGGTTAATATCATATAACCACACAAAGTAATATACAGTGCTTCTGTTCTCTAAACTCAAATAACATTAGTGGAAAATTTAACTGAGGGGGCAAATCTAGTATAAATACTGCAATGCAATATATATATATGACTCAATGCTTCATTAACACTTCTGTCAGAAGCATGGAAAATAAGAAGTGGGAACTGTTCACTAAAGATAGTATTAAAGAAAATCTTCACAACACAACGCCCTGGGGAAATCAAAAAGCGACAAAATATTCAACATGAGCATCGCATACGTTTCCATAAAAAGAACTAGAAAAGCAATGCCCAGTCCTTATTTAAACTGCTTAAATGAGGTTATAATGAAGGGTTAGGGTTAGCTCCATATAAGCTGTCTATGGAGATTCTCAGTCATACAAGTATTGTTCTAGAACTGAAGAAGCTTCAGTTGAAAGCTTTTTCAAGATGAAAAGCAAAATGGTTTCAAGGGGGGAACAAAACAAAGCCCAGTTGCCTTTTGAATAGCACCTTTGGGATTTCATGTAAGCTCTTTTAAGTAGTACATCCGAGCAACACCTTTCAAACGCTGCCAAGGGAAAAAATGAGTGCAATAAAACATGTTTTAACACACAAAAATCATTTAACAGTTGACAAAGTGAGTATTACAGTGGTACCTCGAGATACGAGTTTAATTCGTTCCGGACCTGGGCTCTTAAGTCGAGCAGCTCTTATCTCGAACGACTTTTCCCCATAGGAATTAATGTAAATAATTTTAATTGGTTCCAGCCCTCAAAAAACTCACAAAGTTAGTCTAAATTATGCAGAAAGACATGTTTTTAATGAAGAAATGTACATGTACATATAAATGAATAATGAAGTTTCTTTCACTTAACTTGTAAACTTTCTTAAACTTTTAAATTTACATATGTTCAACTTCTCTGCCACCCAATCCTGTAGGACAGAGGTCCCCAACCCTTTTTGCACCAGGGACCGGCTTTAAGCGATCAAGAGAGGAATGGGTGAATGAATGGACGGAGGGTGGGAAGGAAGGAAGGAAAGAGGGAAGGGACAGGAACAGAGGAAGGAAGCAAGGAAACTTATGAAAGGGGAGAGTAAGAGAGGAATGAGTGAAGGGAGGGAGGGAGGGAAGAAGGTGGGAAGGAGAAAGAAAAGAAGAAATAGAGGAAGGGAAGGTAAAAGAGAGAAAGAAAAAGAGCAAGAAAGAAAGCAAGAAAGCAAGAAAGAAAGAAAGAAAGGGGGAAGGGACAGGAACAGAGGAAGGAAGCAAGGAAACTTATGAAAGGGGAGAGTAAGAGAGGAATGAGTGAAAGGAGGGAGGGAGGGAAGAAGGTGGGAAGGAGAAAGAAAAGAAGAAATAGAGGAAGGGAAGGTAAAAGAGAGAAAGAAAAAGAGCAAGAAAGAAAGCTGCAAGCACCCCCCTGAGCCCCCCAGGCCGGCTGCAACCTTTTAAAACACGCGCGCCGCTTCGCAGCTGTCTCCTGAAGCCGAACGCGGAAGTTAGCGTTTGGCTTCAGGAGACAGCTCCTTGGCGCTTGTATCTCGAATTTGGGCTTGTAAGTAGAACAAAAATATCTCTCCCCTCCCAGCTCTTATCTCGAGTTGCTCTTAAGTAGAGCAGCTCTTATGTCGGGGTTCCACTGTACTTTGGGGCAAGCATTAATATAATGATTATATATTTAATCTGAACCATAAGCTTTTACAATACATTGATGAATACAATTTGTTCAAAAAGAGCAGGAAGTATTAAAATAAAAACTATTTATTCACTGTTACTCTAGGCTTGGCTTTATACCAGCCCGACACATTCCAAAACTTCTTGAGTCTAGTAATCCTAATTCAAGGTGAAAATTAGAACTGTTTGAGAGCTTACTTTTGGGAACCGGGAAATCTCCTATATTGAACCTATGCAGATTCAAGAATTGAAAATTGAAAACTCCCCTCTTCAGACCAGGTGGTGACAGCTTACTTAATGGCTCTGAAAAGAGCTTTTTTTACTTGAGAAAACAACTATACCCAAGTGTTCCACAACTCAGGTAAAAAGAGTAGGAAGGTAAAGATCCCAGTGGTACACTCAGCAGGCTTGTATTATGTTGTGTTTAACACCAAGATTTTCCTCCACTGCTCAACAAAAGAGAAGATATAGATAATGCAAACTGCAGATTGCAAGCTACTAATTGCAAAAAGAAAAAGTAACTCAAGTAATACTGGTAGGAAACTTTAATTGCCCCAAATTCCTGAATTGTGTCACTGGCAAACCTGTCCATTGGAGAGTGCAGGAAAGTATAAAAGGATCAGATATTCTTTACTCGATATTGACCAGTAAAAAAACTATATTGAGGAAATGGAATATGCAAAAACACTACGAAAAAATGCAAGTTCTTAATTTCAGGGGAAAGTAAAATTGTGTATAGTTTTAAATGTTTACCCTGGACTATAATGAAATAAAATTTAATAATCCTAAAGTAATTATTAGCAGGGAGAAGAAGGAGAAGTACATGGATAAAAATGCCAAAAACCAGTCTAAACATCTGGTTGATTATACAATGAAGTTTAATAATAATAATATGACATTCCTGGGTTTGGGTTAAAAACTTGGATGTATGTGAAGGACAACACCAGAAGAAAAAAATAATGGTTTCCAGCAAAATATATTCACCCCAAACCGCTGTAAACAATCATAAATTGCAGGCTGGTTGCCAAATGACAAAAATGCAAAAATGTAACATGGTTGGAATTTTGAAACTGGGTCATAAGTAGCTCTGGGAAGGTCCATCATCACTTCAAAAGACTGCTAAGTGACCCTTTGTAAGTCGAGGACCACCTATATTTAATTTTTGTCCCATTTTTCACTGTGCACCATTGTTTTTATTACTAGTCTTTGCAGATTTTTTGTATTTGGTTAACAGAATAGTGTCAGAGGGTCATTCAGCATATAGGGTGAATAAATAAGGGGAGAGAGCATAGTTTTGTCTAATTTCTTTGTCAATCTGGAGCAAGCCCTTCACAATATTCTGTCTATAGCATGAGTGTCAAACTCACGTCATCACGGTGGCATCATGTGACCTATCAGGATTTTCCAATCCCCTTAGCTAAACCAGTCATGGGCATGGCCAGTGCGTTATGCATCCCGCACACAAACTGGGATTTGATAGCCATGGTCTATGGCTTTTTCTCATGAAAGCAATGGGATGTTTTGGGATTCCTATTATCCTCCATATGTTCCACAGGTGGCTTTAATTCGCAATAACGGAAGGAATTTCTACAATGAATGGAGCATGAAATTATTTCTTTTTGGTACTCTTGGCTTTCTCAATTATCCTGGATGCCTTGTGCTTTTCAGCTTTCTCTAAAAAGGAGTGAATATAGTGGCTCACGAGGTTAGGACGCTGGACTGACAATTAGCAGATATGTTTGTGACTTAATTGCTGCCTTAGGATGGGATGAGCCCCCATCACATGTTCTAACTCCTGCTGACCAAGCAGTTCAAATTGCCTGCTTTTGTGAGTTGGTAGATGAATACCACTTCAGAGGGCAATTTAATGGGGATATGAAAGAAGTCCCAAACTGGGTGGTCTCTGGGCAGTTGTGATGTCGCCATTCAATCCTTTCAACTAATTTAGGTTTAATTAATTCTATGGTGCTTAATGTGTCTTAAGTTTCATTGGGTTTATCCTTATAAATTATAATTTACTAGCCTTTCTATAGTGCACATGTTGTCATTATCATTTAATATTATAAATCTATTAATTTAATGGTTTTAGTCAACATTTGATAATTTTGTCATCGATGTTTATTTTACACTATTATTATTCCAGGACAGAAATAACTATTTATACTGATGAATCAGAAAAAGCTGGATACTGCATCAGTGTCTTAGAAACACATTTCTAGGCCATGTCTCAAAACAAAAGCTTTTATTTAAAAAAATGAAGCAAAAGGGTCAAATTAAGAATTATATATCTTTAAATGGCAAGAGACATTATTAACCTCTTGATGTGTAAACATGTCAGTTAAAAAATTGTGTTTTTTCAGGAGGATTTAAAAAAATGGATTAGACCAGTGGTTCTCAACTTGTGGTCCGTAGACTGCTGGTGTGACTATAATGTCATCACTGGGTGTCCGCAAAGAAATTTTATGATTTAAATCTTGAGTTAAGTTTGGTAGTCGGTGGCAATATGGTGAAGAAAAGTTTTAAAACCACTGATTTAGACAAATGCATCAGAAATTATGATGAATGTTACAAAATATTATTCAAGATGAAATAGGAAGCTTTTTACTATTATGATTTCAGTTTGTTCAGTTTGTTTCAATTTCAACTCCACTCTTTGATTAAAAATGTCACTTCTTGAAATTGTGGAAGGATATCTTTTGTTAGAGATCTGAATGGAGTTCTTTTTCCAAATCTTGACAAATTTGTTCATATGAAAGTAAGTCTGTTAAACTCCCCAAAATGTTTTAGACTCTGTATATTAGTATTTTAGTGTTTATATAGTATATTAGTGTTTTCCCTTTCAAACATATGGTGATGAACACATTTTTTGGACATTTTTGTATTTTTTGTGTGTGTCTTTCGCTCATGTCCAGTTCATTTTTAACTATTTTTAACCATATTTCACCTTTCTTCAGATAAATACATAGGACTATAAGTTTGCAATATTTGTCTGCTGTTGTATAACTGTGCTAGTCATTAATTATTGATCATTATTATATGGTAGTCTCTCTTCTGTATTTTTATGTATTTAAAAGAGCAGAACTTGGATTAGAAACAGTAAAGATTTTGCCTCTTGATTTCTTTCCTATCCCATCTGGAGCAGCTTCTAATATCTTGGGATGTATTAAATGAAAAAATTCAATGAGAAGATCAGCATTCATCTCAATGAATGATCAAAAACATGGCAAATAAATAAACGTTATGGAAATTTATATATCAAAATACACTATGTACTGTTTTGGTAACATGAACTGGACTTCTAGAGTCTAAAATACATACAAGTCAGATGAAAGAATTGTTTTGTCCTTATTATTTAATAATCAATTGTATTAATTACGCAATACAGTGGTACTTCTACTTAAGAACTTAATTCATTCCATGACCAGGTTCTTAGGGAGAAAAGTTTGTAAGTAGAAGCAATTTTTCCCATAGGAATCAATGTAAAAGCAAATAATGCATGCAAAACCATTAGGAAAGAAATAAAAACTTGGAATTTGGGTGGGAGATGGAGGAGGAAGAAGAGGAGGAGGACAGTCCCTGCCCAGAGCTACGGGAACGTTTCTTTTCTCTGGGCGCTGGCAGAGGTTTATTCCCTCTCCAAGTGCCCATAGAAAGGAAAATGCTTCGTTCGCTCTAGACTGCCAGAGCCTCCTTAAGCACCACCAAAAGGCTCCTTTGGTAGCCCAGAAAAGCCGGAGATGGCTGGGATTAAAGGGTGAATGGCAGGAAACTGGCCGGGCCTTCGTGCCGCTCTCAAATTTTCCGGGAAATTTTTCCGGGCTTGGGTTCTTAAGTAGAAAATCGTTTTTAAGAAGAGGGGGAAAATTTTGAACAGCCAGTTCTTCTCTAGAAAAGTTCTTAAGTAAAAGTACCACTGTATAATACAGTGTTTCCCAACCTTGGCAGCTTGAAGGTATCTAGACCTCAACTCCCAGCATTCGCTGGCTGGGGAATTCTGGGAGTTGAAGTCCAAATATCTTCAAGTTGCCAAGGTTGGGAAACACTGGTATAATAAATGAAACAGACCCATTTTTCTTGAGGTTAAATTTAAAGCATACACAAATGAAAGAGTTTGGGACATATAGTAAGAAAGCTGGGAGGAACAAGCATTACAAATTTTCTGACACCTGTTTATTTGCTGTCTGATGCTAGGGCCTTGAAACTATTTTCCTCCTTGTATGTTAGTCCCAAAAGGCAAAAATTGGAACCTCCCATTGACGGTTACTTTTTAACAAGCACTGTAAAATCTTTCCTGATACCTCCAACGATCTTTCTGAGCTGATTCCATACAAAGCAACAATTGGCCTACTTCACACTGTGCAAGTATTAAAAACAAGCAACCTGGCTCTTCAAACAAGTCTTGAAGCTTCTGCCTTCAAGCTGAACAAGAGGATGCATATGTTTAAATCCAAGGTACAATCAAATAACAAAAGAAAAATCGTTTTGTAAAACCTAATTCAGAACCCCGAGAATATTTTAATCTTATAGTGGAGGGGAGTCTGTGTATATACATAGTTCTAAAATCTGATGCTTGCAGAACACACAAAAATGGTTCAGCAGCTGCTATGCTATGGCAGCTGTTTCTCTTGTTCTGTACTGTCATGCTGTCCCTGTTTATTTCCACCATTTGTCAATCCATCTGTTATTTCAAACTAGACTTTCAAAAGCTTCGGGATGGAGAGAAGCTATTCAAGTTACAAACTACCTTTGGAAATGCACCTGTCCCCTCCGAGCATTACGATAATCAAATTAAGGTGATCTTTTCATCTCATCCCTTCAAGTAAGCAACTCATCCATGATACGGTTTTCCCTTTTCACCAGAATACGTCTGGGGATTAGATATATCATTCGTTTTTAGAGGAATAAAACATCATCCCCTAATACTACCTGGTTGCACATATGCTTCTGATGGCACGTAACCTGTTAGCCTTAAAAAAAACAACACAGAACCTTCAATAGGAAGACATTCCAAGCTACTGTGATAGATGCCAATGGCAAAACTGCATTAAATCTTGGCGGGGGCAAAAAATCAATACTATCCAATCTATGTTATTCAGAGATTAACACCCCCCCCCCCAAAAAAAAAGACGAATAGATTCAGTCCGTTTTTCAAGTATTAAATACAACCGCTTTTGAGTTGGCTTGGAATACTATTCAAAAAAGACATCATGGTAGGAGCAAGTCTCTCTATGGCTTAAAGCAGTGTTTCCCAACCTTGGCAACTTGAAGATATCTGGACTTCAACTCCCAGAATCCCCCAGCCAGCGAATGCTGGCTGGGGGATTCTGGGAGTTGAAGTCCAGATATCTTCAAGTTGCCAAGGTTGGGAAACACTGGCTTAAAGAGCAACAGGCTAGGGCTTCTTTTCCATCGTTGTCTTACAGTAGTCCTTCCCCCCCCCCCTCGCTAAAAGCCACAAGGCAGCCTCGTACCGTCGGGGTACAAAGAACGCACGTTTTCCCCCTCCGTCTCTCACAGCAGCGTTCAAGGCTCCGGGCGGAGCTGGCCATCTCCAGCTTACCACGTCTCTTTCCCTGCGCTCAGCATCGCGGCGGCGGCCGTCTTGTCTACGCCCATCCGCCTCGGCCGCCTCCGCTCGGAGCCAGGCTGCCGGCTCACTCCTCGGAGCAGCTGCCCTGGGACGATGGGTGGCGGGGACCCCCGAGCTGGAAGACAGGGAACCCGCCGCTCCTTCCTCCAGGGAGATGCACGGGAAGCCCGGGGTCGACGCTCCCTCGGGGCGGTGGCGGCGGCATCCTCCGTTGGAGAAAAGGCCGAGAATGGCGGGGATGGAGCACCCAAGAGACGTCCTCCACCCCGAGCCGCCTGCCTCGCTCTCTGCTCCCGCGGCAGTGTCAGGGGAGGGGGCTGACGTGATGCGGCAAGGATGGGGATAGGCGGGCGGAGGCCTCCGGAGCGGGCGGCGCGCTTGTCTCCCGCGCTCCAGAGGCCGTGGGAAGCACCGGCCGGCCGAATCGGCCGGGCTCCCGGTTTATCCCGCTACCGACTGACCGCCGCGCCTCATTTTGCCCGGGCGCTATCGCCACGATCAGCCCCGGATTCCCTCGGGTGAGCTCTTCGCCTAAAGTGGGAAAGGGAGGAAAGAGGGGAGCCGGCAAGGGGAAGCCGGTCGCGTTTCGGCCCCTCCGGATACAAACCGCTACTCACCGCTTTGGACAGCAGCTTCGCCTCGCAGCAGGTACAAGCAGCGTCCCGGCTCGGGAGAAGCCACGCCCCCGGACCCGTCCCTAGGCCGCGTCTCGCCACGCCCCCTTTTCCATTCCAACCAGGTCTCCTGAATATTACTCAGCGCTGTTCCGATTGGCTAGAAGCGACGCGCCGCTTCTCCTCCGCCGGGAAGATGTTTCCTTAGCCCCGCCCCTCCCCATGCGGATAAAGGAATGACAGCACAGGGGCGGGCTTCTTACGTTTATGCTGTGGACGACCCTAAAGGCAGAACGCTGATAATTCACATGGAACGGGTTCCCATGTGTGCGTGTGTATATCATGTGTGTTTGTGTAATGTGTGCTTGTGACATATGTGACACATGCATACACATAGGTACTCATATACATATGCATATTTTTTTTTAAAAAATCCCAATAAGGTACACTTGCGTTGAGTGAGAAATTTAAAAAATGGGCACACACATTCTAGTACATTTAATATACATTTAATATATACATTTAATATATTTCCATTTATTTCCATTTATCAACTTGGTTTGAGACTGGCTTTGTTAAACTACATCCATTATTTAGCAACTGCTGCTTCAAAACCTTCTTTAGGAACAGGTCAGGTTGTATTTATTGCACTTATAAATCACAGAGTTTATCACTAAAGATCCAGTGTTATTTCAATTTAGACAATGCAGAAACTGTTATTCACTCAGATAACTCTAAGCCATCTAGAAGAAAAAGATCCAGAGGCAATGCAACAATAAAATGTCACAATTACATAAAATATAACACAATGTACAATTAATCATAATATAATAGTTCTATTTCTGGCACAGGGAGCTCCACAATATTCACAGCCTCAAAGATCCCCTGAAGCAGCCCTATTTTTACAAACTTCTTTCTGTAGTAAGCTCCCTTCTTGTATTAAGCTGCATAAAATTATTCTACTGTTTCAATTCTGAATGTATAGTTCTGAATTTTAATAATTTAATTTCTGAACTTTAGTGAATTTAATTAATTTAATTTCTGAATTTTAATTAATTTAATTCAGAATCAATTCTGTAATAAGCTTATTCAGTAATAAGCCACATAAGCTTTTTCTGTAATAAGGTTCCTTCCAATAATATGCCAACAAGATCTGTTACAGTAAGCATATCTGCTCTTTTAAAAAATTGGCATCTATTCCAGTTTTTCTAACTTGTACCACTGCTTCTAAGTGTATTGGTGCAAAATACATAAATTAACTATACCATGAGCATTCGTACATCAAACCATCTAAACAAAACAATTGTATTTATAATTTAAACCTAATATGAAATTTAATTAAAATTAATGTGAATAAAACATTCATTAGATGCACCATCATTTATAAGTTGACTTATTTTTAAAGCGTTTTTATAGTTAGGCCTTTAATTACATTTTGCTTGCTAGTAAAGCAGAGAATATAGTTTTGAGTAAATGTTCTAGATTAAATCATAAAGATAAGGCTTTTTCTTTAGTTGGCTAAACTGACACAATTACAGTGGTACCTCTACCTAAAAACGCCTGTACTTACGAACTTTTGTACATAAGAACCAGGTGTTCAAGATTTTTTTGCCTCTTCTCAAGAACCATTTTATTTATTTGTTTGTCTGTCTGTCTGTCTGTCTGTCTGTCTGTCTGTCTGTCTATCTATCTATCTATCTATCTATCTATCTATCTATCTATTTATTAGATTTGTATGCCGCCCCTCTCCGCAGACTCAAGGCAGCATTCCACTTATAGACACGAGCCTCTGAAACTGTAACCGGAAAAGGCAGGGAGAAGCTTTCATGGGGCCTCTCTAGAAATCTCCTGGGAAGAAACAGGGCCAGAAATGACAGGGAGAAGCCTCTGCGGGACTTCTGTAGGAATGTCCTGGGAGGAAACAGGACCTCCACCCTTCCTGTGGTTTTCCCAATTGCACGCATTATTTGCTTTTACATTGATTCGTATGGGAAAAATTGATTATTCTTACAAAATTTTCTACTTAAGAACCTGGTCACAGAACGAATTAAGTTCGTAAGTAGAGGTACCACTGTATAGTAGAATAAAATAAGATTGGCTAACTTTACCCCAATATGATGCAAATTAGCTCAATGATTAATTTAGGGAATTAGAGCAGAGTTCCCCAACATTTCTGCCTTTGCGGACCAGTGTGTTGAGGGGAAATGGTTCCATGCAAGTGGTGGGCAAGTGTCTAGGCTAGGCTAGGCCAGGCCAGGCCAGGTTAGGCTAGGCTAGGCTAGTATAGGCTACATAGTTGGCTGAAGAGTCCTTGGTTTTGAAAACTACAACTCTTACAGTTGCCAAGTTTTGGAACCCCTGATTTAGACATAAAGGTATGTAGATAAATTTCTGTACTCAATCATTCTAAAGGAAATATTAGATGAAATAATAAGGTTTTAACAATCTTCTGAAGCACAAGGAGAGAAGGTGCTGTTTTGGCATCCAGGAAAGGCATTTTCCATACAAAGTTAACTTCACTCGTCCAGAGTGAGCAAATTGACATAACTTATTTAGAGTTCTTCCCTCTTCCTAACACTCAGACATTTTAAAAAACCAATATATGGCATATCCGTTTGATAGAGGACCAAAAGCAACATAATGGGAATTATATCTTAAAGTACAACAATTCTTTCTGCAAGGAACTCAGGCTTTCCTCTCAGCATCTTTCTACTGGTTAGCCCATAAAATAATTGTTGACTTCCTAAAAAAGTGTTTTTTGTAACTGAAATATAAAGTAATATAAATGATTGCTTTCCTGTTATACTTTGGTGGTGGTTGGGCATCAGGTTTGAAGGAAATTATAGTCCATTTTCTCTTAGTTCATTTATATAATGATCTTCAGACAGTAGACTAAAAACTAAAACAGAAGCAGGAATCTGGAAGACAATTATTGGTCCATTTAGACTTAGTAGCTGTCTTGTCGATTAATACATACCTAAAGGAGTCTTATTATTATAAATATACTCCAGTGAAAGTTCTTTTAACCCCTCTCACTTCTTCTAGATATCCTATGACTCGGCTGAAAAATTCTGGGTGTAATCCGTATGCATTTGAAAAATAAAATTGCAATTCTTCCTAAAATTTTCCTTTGTTACCCAAAAACTGTTTATCAGAAAGTCCTTATTTAAATGTCCCGATTGTTATTGGGTAAGGGGAATGTGTTCAGCCGGGCTCTATGGTATGAGCCTCCCAAAAATTCAAGGGTAAAAAATTCAGACACACACACACACTTGAAAATTCAAAAGCAATGTTTTTTATCACAAAATTCAAAAGAAACAAAGCACCCTTTTCGCTTTTCCCAAAACAAACTTGTAGGCTGTAAAAACCCCTTTAAACAGTCCTTAAGTACTTAGCTAGCAGCTGTGAAGAAATGTCACAGCCCTCCTTCTTCCACAAGTTGAAACACACAGGCTTTGCTCTGTTTTGGTTTCAAAGTCTGAAAAATCAACAGAGTCCTGAAACAGCAAGTCACGGTCCAAACCCGTACGATCAGATAATCTCCACATTGCGAGGCCAGCACGCTGCCAATTTAACCATAAGCCTAATTACTTGAACCCCAACCAACCTCATCTCACATCCCCACACCCACAAGTGCAGTCATGAGAGCGAATCCTATGCAGGATTCCTGATTCCTTCCTGTGTTTGTTACTATGGCATCTGGAGAAAAGAATGTGTGGTGGCATCTCTCTCTCTCTCACACTCCCAAGCTGTGTCTGGCCCACCTTGGATGCTGATCCGCACCAGCAAGGTCTGAAATCGGATGGGCCCAGACAACAACATCCGCCCATCTATTGTTTCTACAGTCAACGGGGGGGGGGGGGGGTTCCACAGGACACAAGGGCAACAAATGTCTCTGTGCGAACTCCGCATCCAGGAAATTCGTGGTAACCCCCGAATCCACAAGGGCAAGAGCTGAAATACATTGAATACGATGAGCCACAAGGAGTTTGACGTGAATCGTGAGGTGACGGTATGTTCCGGGGTCATTATCCGAAGAATCCTTGGCCGATGAAATGCCAGCCCGACCTAAGTTGCCACCAAGCCGGGCTGCCCTTGTTTTCCGAATGCACAGCCGGCAGGGAAACCAGGGGTATGGGGACTGCCATCAGGGAATCCGGGACTATGGTGGGAACACTGGTTGAAGATTCTGGATGCTGTCCTGCAAGAGTCGGCGTAGCAACAGTAAGACCGGGAGGTGTCAAGACTGTGGCAGCAGCCGTGCTCCTTCGTTTGTTAGGATAGGCATTCGCGAAATGACCTGCCTCCCCCCCCCCCCCCGCAATAGTAGCACAGGCCTGCCGCACATCGATGCGCCCTCTCCTCCGGGGTCATGCGGGATCGAACGAAGCTCACATCCATGGGCTCCCCCATAGGAGCCCGATCCGCCATGCGAGGAGGCAGGGCTGGCATGAAGCTTCAGGGTACAGGAACCGGGGTCTGCACTGGCATAGTGGACACCCCCCACCATGGAGCAGACACCGGCGTGATGCCAGAAATGCGGGAGGAGGACCGCCCAGTCTGGTGCATCTCTTGAGCCAGCAGCCGAACCTCAATGGCCAAACAATGCTGCTCCAGCTCATCCAGGGGGCCCGGCAGGGCCTCGTGCACCAGCTCATCTATTTATTTATTTATTTATTTATTATTTATTTATTTAGATTTGTATGCCGCCCCTCTCCACAGACTCTAGCATTGTCTCTGACAATCCATCCTGAAACGCTTCCATCAAGGCGGCCTCATTCCACTGCACCTGTCCAATGAGGCTACGAAAGTCACTTAAATACTCCGCTAATGGGCGCAAGCCTTGTTTCAACTGCTTCAATGCCCTTGTGGCCATCTGCTCCTGCACCGGATCCGAACACTGCCTTCACAACTGGGCGCAAAAGGTGGTATAATCCTGCAGTATCGGATCATCTCTGTCCAGAAATGGAGACACCCAGGAAGCAGTGGGGCCGGCCAACAAACTGCAGAAGAAGGCCACCTTCTCTGCATCCCTTGGAAAATGGGGCAGTTGTGCATTAATAAACAACTGCACCTGGCTGAGGAAAGCTGAAAACATGTGTCTGTCACCCCAAAACTTTTCAGGCATGGCCACAAAGCATTTCTTCCTTGGTAGGGGCTGTGGAGAAAGAGCTGCTGGTTGCACCTGTGGAATGGCAGGCTGCTGAGATAATAAATCCACCTGGTTCTGCAATTGAAGCAGCGTCTGTGTTAAATAATTTAATAATAATAATAATAATTTATTAGATTTGTATGCCGCCCCTCTCCGAAGACTCAGGGCAGCTCACAACAGTAATAAAAAGCAGTATAGCAATAGAACAAATCTAATAATAAAAAAATATATAAAACCCCAACAATTAAAAACCATACAGCACATATATACCAAACATAAAATATAGAAGCCTGGGGGAGATGTCTTAATTCCCCCATGTCTGGCGATACAGGTGGGTCTTGAGTAATTTGCGAAAGACAAGGAGGGTGGGGGCCATTCTAATCTCCAGGGGGAGTTGATTTCAGAGGGCCAGGGCCACCACAGAGACATTGTTTGTTCGACGGGACCCGGAGAAGGCCAACTCTGTGGGACCTTATCGGCCGCTGGGATTCGTCGGGTAGAAGGCGGTTCTGGAGGTATTCTGGTCCAATGCCATGTAGGGCTTTAAAGGTCATTACCAACACTTTGAATTGTGACCGGAAACTGATCGGCAGCCAGTGAAGGCCACGGAATGTTGTAGAAACGTGGGCGAATCTGGGAAGCCCCATGATAGTTCTCATGGCCGCATTCTGCACGATCTGAAGTTTCCAAACACTTTTCAAAGGTAGCCCCATGTAGAGAGCATTGCAGTAATAGAACATTGAGGTGATAAGGGCATGAGCGACTGTGAGCAATGACTCCCTGTCAAAGTAGGGCCGCAACTGGTGCACCAGGCAAACCTGGGCAAATGCCCTCCTCGCCACAGCCGAAAGATGGTGTTCCAATGTTAGCTGTGGATCGAGGAGGACGCCCAAGTTGTGAACCCTCTCTGAGGGGGTCAATAATTCCCCCCCAGGGTAATGGACGGACAGATGGAATTGTCCTTGGGAGGCAAAACCCACAGCCATTTCGTCTTGTCTGGATTGAGTTTGAGCTTGTTGACACCCATGCAGACCCCAACAGCCTCCAGGCACTGGCACATCACTTCCACTGCTTCATTGACTGGACATGGGGTGGAGATGTATAACTGGGTATCATCGGCATATTGATGATACCTCACCCCATGCCCTTGGATGATCTCACCCAGCGTTTTCATGTAGATATTAAATAGCAGGTGAGAGAGGACCAACACCTGAGGCACCCCATAAGGGAGAGACCTAGAGGTCGACCTCTGATCTCCCACTAACACCGACTGCGACCGACCAGAGAGGTAGGAGGAGAACCACTGAAGAACAGTGTCTCCCACTCCCAACCCCTCCAGCCGACACAGAAGGATACTATGGTCGACGGTATCGAAAGCCGCTGAGAGGTCAAGAAGCACCAGGACAGAGGACAAGCCCCTGTCCCGGGCCCGCCAGAGATCATCCATCAACGCGACCAAAGCAGTTTCCGTGCTGTAGCCGGGCCTGAAACCAGACTGCTGGGGGCCTAGATAATCGGCTTCTTCCAAGGACCGCTGGAACTGGAGCGCCACCACCTTCTCAACAACCTTCCCCATAAAGGGAAGGTTGGAGACTGGATGGTAGTTGTTAAGCACGGCTGGGTCCAGGGAAGGCTTCTTGAGGAGGGGGCGCACAAGTGCCTCCTTATAAGGAGCTGGAAAGGAACCCCTACCCAAGGAGGCAGTGACAATCTCCTGGACCCAGCTCCATGTCACCTCTTGGCTGGCCGAAACCAACCAAGAGGGACATGGACCCAGTAAACAGATGGCGGAACTCACAGCTCCAATGACCTTGTCCACTTCATCAGGTGTCACCAAGTCAAACTCCTCCCAGACGGATGGACAAAGATGTTTAGCCCCAGTCACCTCGACTGACTCATTGTCAGCCGATACTGCTATACAATTGGAGTCAATGTCCACCCGGATCCGAGCAACTTTATCAGCGAAAAATGAGTTAAATTCCTCGGTACTGCCCTGCAAGAGCTCCCCAACTCCCCCCTGATTTAGAAGGGAGTGGGTCACCCTAAACAGAGTGGCCAGGTGGGATTCCGCTGATGCAATCAAGGTGGCATGGTACGCACATCTTGCCGCCTTGAGCGCCACTTTGTAGGTCTTAATAAAAGCTCATACAAGTGTTTGATCAGATTCGGACTTACTCTTTCTCCATCGCTTCTCTAGACATCTCTTCTGGTGTTTCAATTCCCAGAGGTCCTTGTTGAACCATGGAGCTCTATGGGGTCTAGTGCCACAGGGAGGTCACAATGGCGCAATTCGGTCAAGAGCCTCCGCTGCGTTTTTCTTCCAGGCCTCAGCAAGAGACTCTGCCAAGCTGTGGACGAGTGAATCTGGTAAAACCCCAAGCTCCCTCTGAAAGCCCTCTGGGTCCATCAGGGGTCTGGGGCAGAACCTCCTAATCGGTTCCGCCTCCCTGCGGGGGAGGATTGGAGCCAGGAAATCAAGCCGCAGTAGAAAATGGTCTGACCATGACAAAGGCAATATTTCTAAGCCCCTTAGTCTCAGACCATTACTCAATTACTCCGAGAGGAATACCATGTTGGGGGGGTGTCCCCCCTCATGAGTCGGAACCTGAACTACTTGGGTCAGGTCCATGGTTGTCATGGTGGCAATGAACTCCTGTGCCAGTCCAGAGGAACCGCCCAGTGGCGGTAGATTGAAGTCCCTCATGACAATGCGTCCGGGGAACTCCACCGCCAACCTGGTCATCCCATCGAGCAGCACAGGCAGGGCTGTTGACATGCAGCTGGAAGGCAGGTACGTGAGTAACAAGCCCACCTGAACCCTTAAGTCCAACTTCACAAGGAAGGACTCACAACCTGCAACCTCAGGGGCAATGAGTCTACGCAGGCAAAGGTTCTCCTTGGCTACAATAGCCACTCCTCCCCCTCTTCCCTGGGGTCAAGGCTGAGGCCATACCTGAAACCCAGCTGGGCATATTTCCGAGAGAGGAACTCCTCCCTCTGGGCCCAGCCAGGTTTCAGTCACACATGCCAGATTGGCCTCCTCATCCAGGATCAAATCCCAGATGAGGAGAGCTTGGTGTACGACTGGTCTGGCATTAAGTAGCAGCAGGGCCCAGATTACACTCGTCACCAGTACCCCGGGTTGAGCTCACGGGACCGGAACAGGGGATCGCTTTTAGGCAGTGATCCCTTCTTCCTCCAAAACGGCTAGCCCCGTGACTCCCGCCATATCTACCTCTCCCCAGCAGGACCAGAATATTCTGGCCTTCTGTCACCCCGGAGATAGATATCCCCATCCCTCTGGTCTCTCTACCGCCAGGTAGGCTAAATTCCATATTCATACTGTTCCCATTATTCAAATACATATCATCCCATCCAACCCACTCATTTAATTCATACAAATCCTCCCCCCCATTCATTCATCTCATATATATCATTCCCACCCTTTTACCCTTCCCAGTCATCCATCATTAAGAACCCACAATAAATTAGTTAAAAAATTAATTTAAATTTACTATAATTACTATAAATTACTATAATTATTATAAAGCTACAATTCATACTAATTAATAGAGATATAGGTAATAAAAAAGGTAGTTCTAATTTCAGAAAGCTTGATTTTATTTATTTATTAAATTTGTATGCTGCCCCTCTCCGTAGACTCGGGACGGCTGATTTTCCATTCCCAAGGCATCAAACACTGCCTGCATTTCTGCCATGCCAGCAGCCATGATAAGATAAATGCCAGGAAAAACAAAAATAGAAGCAGACAGATCCAAAAAACACCCCAACCTGGAACGGTGTGTGTCTGGGGGAGGTGGACATTATTCTGTTCAGCCGGGCTCTATGGTATGAGCCTCCCGAAAATTCAAGGGTAAAAAATTCAGACACACACACACTTGAAAATTCAAAAACAATGTTTTTTATCACAAAATTCAAAAGAAACAAAGCACCTTTTTTGTATTGCAAAGAGCGCTTTTCCCAAAACAAACTTGTAGGCTGTAAAAACCCCTTAAGCAGTCCTTAAGTACTTAGCTAGCAGCTGTGAAGAAATGTCACAGCCCTCCTTCTTCCATGAATTGAAACACACACGCTTTGCTCTGCCTTGGTTTCAAAGTCTTGAAAAATCAACAGAGTCCTGAAACAACAAGTCATGGTCCAAACCCGTACGATCAGATAATCTCCACACTGCGAGGCCAGCACTCTGCCAATTTAACCGCAGCCCTAATTACTTGAACCCCACCCAACCACAGGTGGACTCAATTATCTCCTCTAATACTTTTGAAGCTGTTCACTCCTATGCATAGCTCTACGCATGCATGGGTCTATCATTATTTCCTCATCCGAATCTAAGGAAGATAAGGAAGATTGACTTCTTCCTGGGCTGGCTTCCAAGCCCCTCTCCTCCGTCTCACCGTCACTTCCTTTTGCAGAGGACAATTCACCATCTGACTCTGTCGGCAGCAAAACAGGCCTATGACATGTTGATGTTTCCCCCGCATCCACCTCCTCAGTCCTTGGGGCAGGAGCTGGGCCAGAGCTAACCACAACAGAATGTACGTTGTTACCCAACAAAAAATTGCTTTTACCCACTTAGGGTTGGGAAGGTCTTTAATGTGAATACATGAAGAATTATATACCTTTTGTTTCACCACTCAGAATTCCAAAGAAAGTCAATCTAATTTCGCTAGTTACAAGTTAGAATTTGAGCATGTTTGGGGATTAGAGGGTATGTAGAATTCATTGCGAAGAAGATAGCATGAGAGTGAGAACATTTTGGCCTCTGGGCAACTGTTTTGATATAGACATAAATTTGAAGTGTATATTTGTGTAATCTGTGCTAAATAAAACCTGGGTAAATTCAAAACCGCCTGTTATTTTGTGTCCCATGGTCCGATTCTAACTGGATAATAACTGGATCATATTAACTGGATAATAACTGGATTCTAACTGGATCATATGCTGCAACGTTCTACCTGTCAATGACTATTTCAGCTTCAATCGCAACAACACAAGAGCACGCAACAGATTGAAACTTAATATTAACCGCTCCAAACTTGACTGTAAAAAATATGACTTCAGCAACCGAGTTGTCGAAGCGTGGAACTCATTACCTGTCTCAGTAGTGTCAACCCCTAACCCCAAACATTTTTCCCTTAGACTATCCATGATTGACCTCTCCAGGTTCCTTAGAGGTCAGTAAGGGGCGTGCATAAGTGCACCAGTGTGCCTTCCGTCCCCCGTCCAATTGTCTCTCCTTATCTCATTTATCTTTTCTTCCTTTCAAATATACAGTATTCACATATACTTTTATATCTTTTCTTTTCTTCTATTCTTTTCTTTACTTATATTATTACATATCTTTCTCTTCATTGTGTATTATGTATTGGACAAAATAAATAAATAAATAATAAATAAATAAATTCTGAGACAGAATCTAAGCATTAGATCTGTACTGGGATACAAAAGATGAGATTTAGTTTCCTCTGCATTCTTGACATGGTGTCATCTTGTCAGATCTTCCCTGTGTTGAAATACATCAGAACATAGGGATTGCTCACAATATGTTGAATAATACAATATAAATATTGAATGGTGAAGGTTCTGACGGGTTCTGGAGAACCGGTAGTAGAAATTTTGAGTAGTTCAGAGAACTGGCAAACACCACCTCTGGCTGGGTCCAGAGTGGGTGGGAATGGAGATTTTGCAATATCCTTTCCCTAGGTTTGAGAAGGGAATGGAGATTTTGCAGTATCCTCCTGCCACACCCACATAACAGGTAAGGAAAAATTTTGAATTTCACCCTGGTCAATAGGGAGATACCCTAAGAATATGCAATATTTGTGAGTGAAACTCCAACTTTTTGTAAAGAAAAAAAATCACCTTGTAATCACATCTTAAATTTGTTTTTAAGGTGGTGTATATTATAGGGAAAATACCTTTACTTTTTGTTAATCACCAAATACTGAGCATAAGCTTGCCCACAGAGAGACATACTATACAGACGTGTAAGGGTAAATGAAGTATGTTTATTGATCTTGGCAAGTTGAATATATGTAGACTTCAACTCCCAGAATTCCCAGGAGGCAAGCCAGCTGGGGAATTCTGGGAGTTGAAGTCTACACACATTCAAGTTGAAATGGTTGAAAACACTGTCCGAGGCAGAAATTTTATTGCAAATATCCCAAGAACTGCTGTAACTCAACAAGAGTTTAATGTACCTTTACCTATCATTTTTCATGTTTCAGTTTGTTACAATTGAACCATGCATTGAATTCCTCCTTCTGCCACAAGAGGGATTCCAACACCCATTATTTAGATTTAAATCTGTTTACTTTTCCTGCAGGAAGCAAAATTACACCTCTCCCCTCCACAGAACTCCAGAAAAGGATTACAGGTAAATGATTGTTAGCCTTGATGGAAATAAAAACAAATTACAAGTATTATAATTCTTAAATAAAACAGGAAGACATTAAACCAAGCTACCTTTACATTTGTTACAATTGAACCATACATTGATTATCTAGGTCCTCAACAGTCTGGATTCAGGCCCGGCTACAGCACGGAAACTGCTTTGGTCGCGTTGATGGATGATCTCTGGCGGGCCCGGGACAGGGGCCTGTCCTCTGTCCTGGTGCTCCTTGACCTCTCAGCAGCTTTCAATACCATCGACCATGGTATCCTTCTGCGCCGGCTGGAGGGGTTGGGAGTGGGAGGCACTGTTCTTCAGTGGTTCTCCTCCTACCTCTCCGGTCGGTCGCAGTTGGTGTTAGTGGGGGGTCAGATGTCGACCCCGAGGTTTCTCCCTTGTGGGGTGCCTCAGGGGTCGGTCCTCTCCCCCCTGCTATTTAATATCTACATGAAACCGCTGGGTGAGATCATCCAAGGGAATGGGGTGAGGTATCATCAATACGCCAATGATACCCAGTTGTACATCTCCACCCCATGTCCAGTCAACGAAGCAGTGTAATTGATGTGCCGGTGCCTGGAGGCTGTTGGGGCGTGGATGGGTGTCAACAAACTCAAACTCAACCCAGACAAGACGGAGTGGCTGTGGGTTTTGCCTCCCAAGGACAATTCTATCTGTCCGTCCATTACCCTGGGGGGGGGGAATTATTGACCCCCTCAGAGAGGGTCCACAACTTGGGCGTCCTCCTCGATCCACAGCTCACATTAGAGAAACACCTTTCAGCTGTGGCGAGGGGGGCATTTGCCCAGGTTCGCCTGGTGCGCCAGTTGCGGCCCTATTTGGACCGGGACTCACTGCTCACAGTCACTCATGCCCTCATCACCTCGAGGCTCGACTACTGTAATGCTCTCTACATGGGGCTACCTTTGAAAAGTGTTCGGAAACTTCAGATCGTGCAGAATGCAGCTACGAGAGCAATTATGGGCTTCTCTAAGTATGCCCATATTACTCCAACACTCTGCAGTCTGCATTGGTTGCCGATCAGTTTCCGGTCACAATTCAAAGTGTTGGTTATGACCTATAAAGCCCTTCATGGCACCAGACCAGAATATCTTTGGGACCGCCTCCTGCCGCACAAATCCCAGCGACCGGTTAGGTCCCACAGAGTCGGCCTTCTTCGGGTCCCGTCGACTAAACAATGCCGTCTGGCGGGACCCAGGGGAAGAGCCTTCTCTGTGGGGGCCCCGACCCTCTGGAACCAGCTTTCCCCCTGAGATTAGGATTGCCCACACCCTCCCTGCCTTTCGTAAACTCCTTAAGACCCACCTCTGCCGTCAGGCATGGGGGAACTAAAACATCTCCCCCTTGCCCATGTTGTTTTGCCATTTGATTGATTGACTGTGTGCCTGTTTTTTATATATATTGGGATTGTTTTATGAATTTATTAATTTTAAATTGTAATTAGATTGGTGGGCATTGGATTTGTTATTATGTACTGTTTTTTATTATTGTTGTGAGCCGCCCCGAGTTTGCGGAGAGGGGCGGCATATAAATCCAATAAATCTAATCTAATCTAATCCTCTTTCTGCCACAAGAGGGATTCCAGCTTTAAAACACCCATTATTTAGATTTAAATTTTTATTTATTTATTTATTTATTTATTCATTTGTCCAATACACAATACATATGGACGAAAATAGACATAAAGTAATATATATACAGATTTGTTTACTTTTCCTGCAGGAAGCAAAATTACACCTCTCCCCTCCACAGAACTCCAGAAAAGGATTACAGGTAATCCTTGTGAGTGACACTCCAACTTTTTGTAAAGAAAAAAAATTACCTTGTAATCACATCTTAAATTTGTTTTTAAGGTGGTGTATATTATAGGGAAAATACCTTTACTTTTTGTTAATCACCAAATACTGAGCATAAGTACCTCTCCCCTCCACAGAACTCCAGAAAAGGATGATAGGGAATCCTTGTGAGTGACACTCCAACTTTTTGTAAAGAAAAAAAAATACCTTGTAATCACATCTTAAATTTGTTTTTAAGGTGGTGTATATTATAGGGAAAATACCTTTACTTTTTGTTAATCACCAAATACTGAGCATAAGTACCTCTCCCCTCCACAGAACTCCAGAAAAGGATTACAGGTAAATTATTGTTAGCCTTGGTGGAAATAAAAACAAATTACAAGTACTATAATTCTTAAATAAAACAGGAATACATTAAACCAAGCTACCTTTACATTTGTTACAATTGAACCATACATTGAATTCCTCTTTCTGCCACAAGAGGGATTCCAGCTTTCAAACACCCATTATTTAGATTTAAATCTGTTTACTTTTCCTGCAGGAAGCAAACTTACACCTCTCCCCTCCACAGAACTCCAGAAAAGGATTACAGGTAAATGATTGCTAGCCTTCTCTTATTTCCAATTGAACCAAATCAGCTATAAAAGGGCAAAACTATTATGAATTTTCAAATGAAATGGGGGTGATAGGGAACAGTAAGAAAGTTTGAGGAATTCCTTATGTCCATGGCCAGTAAGAATTTAGGGACTTGCCACCAAATGATCACAAATTACAGACAAATGACTGCAATTCATGTAGATAAGCATTTCCCTTAACCTGATTACTTATTGTCTTTAGCAATAAAATGAACTATTATGCACACACACACATACACATTTAATATTTCAGTTATCCTAAAATAGAATTTATACAGCATCTTAAGAGTAAACCTGCAGGCTTTAATGTATTTAATGACTTACTACTAAAATGTAAGAAATGTTTTTCAAACTTTCTGCCTTCAAGAAATTTCTTTCTAGACTAATGAATTATTTGATTAGAATAATCACTGCCTAGCCGTATTAGTATTCCTGCATATATCTTCTTGGAAATTTTGTCAGGGTCCCCAGATGGCAAGAAAAAGCTGCAATTTTCTACATTTCAATCTTACCTTTTTGTAATAATTCTGAAATTTGCAGTCCAGATGTGATAGCCCTAATTTTGTTGTCGATCTCACAAACACTGCAACCATTTTTTTTGGAGTACGTTACTCAGTGTAAACTATCTGTCTGCTATTACCTTGTACTAATACAGTTGTGCTCATACATTTACCTACCCTGGCAGAATTTATGATTTCCTGGCCATTTCTCAGAGAAGCCTATTGACTTCTCTCCAAATGTAGTGTTTATGGTTTTTATTTATTTATTAGATTTGTATGCCGCCCCTCTCCGTAGACTCGGGGTGGCTAACAACAGTAAAAAGACAATATGAACAAATCTAATATTAAAAGTAATGTAAAAAAAACCCCAATTTAAGAAACTGGTCATACGTACAGACATACCATGCATAAATTTTATAAGCCTAGGGGGAAGGGAATATCTCAATTCCCCCATGCCTGACAACAGAGGTGGGTTTTAAGGAGCTTACGAAAGGCAAGGAGGGTGGGGGTAACTCTGATATCTGGGGGGAGTTGGTTCCAGAGGGTCGGGGCCGCCACAGAGAAGGCTCTTCCCCTGGGTCCCACCAAACGACATTGTTTAGTCAACGGGACACGGAGAGGGCCAACTCTGTGGGACCTAACTGGTCGCTGGGATTTGTGCGGCAGAAGACAGTCCCGGAAATATTCTGGTCCGATGCCATGAAGGGCTTTATAGGTCATAACCAACACTTTGAATTGTGACCGATCGGCAACCAGTGCAGACTGTGGAGTGTTGGTGTGACATGGGCATATTTAGGAAGGCCCATGATAGCTCTCGCAGCTGCATTCTGCACGATCTGAAGTTTCCGAACACTTTTCAAAGGTAGCCCCATGTAGAGAGCGTTACAGTAGTCGAGCCTCGAGGTGATGAGGGCATGACTGGCTGTGAGCAGTGAGTCCCGGTCCAAATAGGGCCGCAATTGGTGCACCAGGGGGACCTGAGCAAACGCCCCCTCACCACAGCTGAAAGATGTTTCTCTAATGTGAGCTGTGGATCGAGGAGGATGCCCAAGTTGCGAACCCTCTCTGAGGGGGTTAATGATTCTCTCCCCCCCCCATGGTAATGGACGGACAGATGGAATTGTCCTTGGGAGGCAAAACCCACAGCCACTCCGTCTTATCAGGGTTGAGTTTGAGTATGTTGGCACCCATCCAGGCCCCAACAGCCTCCAGGCACTGGCACATCACTTACACTGCTTCACTGACTGGACAAGGGGTGGAGATGTAGAGCTGGGTTGTAGTGGAACAACTCAATTTTGGTCTCATCATTCCAAATGACTTTGTGCCAGCAGGTTTGAGGCTTGTCTCTGTGCTGCTTGGTGTATTGTAAGTGGGATACTTTGTGGCATTTGCATAATAATGGCTTTCTTCTGGTTACTTAAATATAAGGGCAGGCTAGATGGACCATGAGGTCTTTTTCTGCAGTCAATCTTCTATGTTTCTATGTTTCTACTTGACCATGCAGCCCATCGTTCTTCAAATGCTTCCTTATTGTGCATCTTGCAACAGCCACACCACATGGTTTTACAGTATCCTGTATTTCACCTGAAGTTTTTTGTGGGTTTTTCTTTGCATCCCAAACAATTTTCCTGGTAGTTTAATTGGTCTACCTGACCATGGTTTGGTTTCAACAGAACCCCTCATTTTCCACTTCTTGATTAGAGTTCAAACACTGCTGATTGGCAGTCTCAATTCCTTGGATATTGTTTTATATCTCTTTCCTCTTTTATACAGTTCAACTACCTTTTCCTGCAGATCCCATGACTCAGAACCCAGATACCTCAGTGCAGCACTGGATGAAGGATGCAAGGGTCTGTCAGGAAGCCAGAGCTCATTGGCCTTTTATACACACACATTGATTACATGCAAACAGGTCACAGGTGAGGATGGTTACCTTTAATAGCCATTCACACCCCTTTGTGTCAACCTGTATGCATGTTATCAGGCCAAAGGCACCAAGGTATGTAAACTTGTGATCAGGGTCATTTCCTGTTGTCATTATGATTGCAAAATAGTAAACAGATAATAAATGGCTTCAGCCAAACACTAAACATGAGTGACAGAAAGGTTTTGTGCTATCATTCATATTCTCTGAAAAATGGCTAGGAAATAATAAATTCTTCCAGGATAGGTAAACTTATGAGCACAACTATATAGGACTATGCTTTATAGGTAGACAGACAAAATTGAGGGATCCTTCATGTTTTCTTGCAGATGTTTAATTACCTGTTTTCTTAGTGAAAAACAAAACTGGATATTGAAAATGCCATATAGGATACCTTCAAAATAATGGGGCCTTCTAAAGGCAAGGCAATAACAGAAAGAAAGGTCAATTTTAAAAGAACTATGATTTCTTGACTCGCAAGTCCTTGATATAGGAATAATAACTGATTAGTATTGATATTGGTTGATGAGAATTTTATTTCTAATTAATCAACATTGATAGGAATCATCTGTTGATTTTCACACACTGTGCCCTCTATTCTATGTCAATTGATTCTATTTTGAAGATTTGGATATGCAGCACAATAAAAAAAAAATCAAATTCTAAACTGTACATCTTTCAGAAGCATACATGAGGACAAAAGGAAAGACATTTATTGTCCTACGGACTAGGCTTTTGTTTTTGTGTAACAGGCACCAGAAAATCACATTCACAGAACACCCTTAATTCTTCAATTCATGTCTCAGTCTTAAAATTAGATTATTGTCTCATGTTTTAAAGAAAGACTTGATTCATTTAATTAAATGATTTCCTACATTCTACTATAAAGAAAATATTGTATATTGGGGTGTTGGTTATTAGAAAAATCATGATATGAAATGCATTAAGATTTGTTTATTTTTGAGATTGATGTCCCTTCTCCCAACAAGAAAGCTAAGAACAATATTTTTCAAACACAGCACAGTAAAATATCCTGTAAAATCATTAAAAATACAAATATCCAGTCCAGATCTGCTACAGATCAAAAGTATTTCAAATACCACTTTTCAAGCATTGCTTGCAAGGCTATCTAAAGAGAATCCATGCAGGCTACGGCTCTGCAGGAGAGCTTGTGAATACAGTAATTCAGGCTGTCTGTGATTGGCAGGTGACAAGAATCCTGTTTTAAAATATCAGGATAGACTCAATTGAAATGTGTAGTCCTTTAGATAGCCTTATAAGTAATAACTAGCACTTTGGTTGATTGATTGACTGATCTATCTATCTATCTATCTATCTATCTATCTATCTATCTATCTATCTATCTATCTAATTCGATTTCTATGCCGCCCAATCCCGAAGGATTTAGATATATTTTGGGATGGAAATTATTGAAGCGATCCTTTGAAAGCCAATGTATTCACGAAGAAAGAGATAGCGAACAACCGCTTTGTGGATTTGTGGTAAAACAGGGCAGGCTATTTTAACTGTATTTACAACAGGGGGCCCTATGGAGTTTCGCTCTTTGGAGAAGACACTTTCTCCGCCTTAAGACTTCAGTACCATTCCTGGGCGAAAAAGAATATTAACACTCAGTCGTGAGAAGCCACTAAAAACGGGATTCCGCGCGGCGTGAAGGGAGAAGAGCAAAAGCCGCGTTCGTACGACGGGAGACGCTTCACCCAATTCGACGCTTCCGTTTCTAAAAGCAGGAGGCCGGTGGAAAGTTCAAGCGCATTTTAACAGCCTCGGCCGCCAGCCTTGAAAGTGCCTCCTTTAATCCTAGGCGGGAGGCGCGACGAGGCAGAAATCTCCTCAGGAAAAGTCGCTGGTGGAGCCGGGCATGCCCATTGAGGCCGACTTTTAAACAATAATAATAATAATTTTTTTTCAAATTTTATGTTACAAACAACAATAAAACATGACAAAGCGTCAAAACAATAATTACACAGTTATATAATAAATCGTTTTTGATTCACAGGGCATTGGGTTCGTAAGAAATTATACAGTTCCATAGGTCCGTTTGGACTTTTTAAATTATTATTATTATTATTTCCAGTCGCAAGCCCACGAAGCTCTCGGCAGCGCCGCTAAGTGAATTCCCCGTGAACATTTTGTCCCCACAGCGACCTTTGCCTCCAACACCACCCCAATTGCAAACAAAAGCATTCTCTCTCTCCTCACGCCCCTCCGTCCTTTACGGTCGTTCAAACGGGTCAGGAAACACTCGGGAAAGAAAAGCGCGGTGAGCGTGTGTGTGTGGAGTCAATTCGTGAATACAGCACCCTCCGCACACGCACACACACAAACCCGCCTCGCACCCGGGCAGGTTGCAGCCGGGAGCAAGTAATTGTTCGGGCAGAGGGGCGAAATGGTAGCGGCGGGGGCCACGTGATCACTCCTCCCCTGCCTGCCTGCTTCCCTCCCGCCGGGCGGGTCTCTGGGGCAGCTGCCCACACCGGGGTGCCCGTCCACCCTCCCTCCTCCCTCCCCACCGCCGCCGCAGTCTCCTCCCTCTACCGCCCCCCCTCCCGCGTTCGCAGGCGGGCGGACGGCAGGCAGGCACCGGCTGGAACTCAGTGGGTCGGACGCAGCCATGGCGGAGAGAGGCGAAGGAGAGGAGCTGCTCCGACCGCCGCTTCCCGCCGCGGGCTCGCCGGGCCCCAAGCGCCTGTGCTCGCGGGCTGTGGGGGCGGCGACGCTGCCCCGATCCGGAATCTACCCGGGAGGTCCCGTCGGAACCGCAGCGGCGCCGGCGGGCGGAGGCGGGACGCGCGGCTGCTGCCCACCGAGCGAGCCGGCGTCGGGGCCTGGCCGCGGGCCGGAGGGGGCGCTGCTGCCCCTGCTGCAACCCGAGTCGCTGCTGGACGCGGCAGCCAAGCGGGTGGCCGGCAGCTGGGCCTTCGAGCGAGTGGAGGGCCGCTTCCAGCGCATCCCGGAGCCCGTGCAGCGCCGCATCGTCTATTGGAGCTTCCCCCGCAGCGAGCGTCAGATATGCATGTACTCCAGCTTTCAGCCCGGCCGTGCCAACGGGGCGGCCGGCGGTGCCTCAGTAACCGCGGGCGGCGGCGGGGGGACGAACGTCGGAGTCGAGGAGAACCCGGCCACCGTCCCTGGACCAGCTCTTCCCTCGGGGGCATGCGGCCCGGCTCCTATGCCAGCCGCCGGCGCCGCCGTCTCCGAGGGGCTCCCGTTCCGCAGAGGCATCCGCCTCCTGGAGACGGGCGCCGTGGAGAACGCGTTGCAAGTGGGTGAGTGCAAACGCCCCGCTTCTGTCATGCCCGGATATTCTTCCCGTCCGCTTTCCTCCCTTGTCCTTTTCCCTGCCCCGTCTGCCTCCTCCTTCTTCTGCCCTTCCGCTGCCCTCCCGCCTGTCACAAGTCCCATTCCGGTTTCCAACCTCGCCCTCCGCTTCCCTTTCTACCTTTATCCCACCCTCGCCTTCTTCTTCCTCTCTCCTCCCACCACTCCCTTGTAGCGCCTTTACTCCCTCTGTGCTCCCAGATCCCGACAACCCCCCTCCCCTCAGACGCACACTCACAAGGACATCCGCACGCGCGCGCGCACTCTCACACACGCACGCACGACCGCAGCCTTTTGTCTGCTCTTGTTAGTAATTTGACAGGACTTTCCACCGCGGCCCGCTCTTGGCGGGAGGGCGGGGGAGGAAGAGAGCAGGATATGTGGAGTGCGTTTTGTGGCAAGATTGATATTTGTTACAAATAGCGTTGTTTCTTGTAACCTTGTTGGTAATTGAGGGAGGGGGGGGGCGTTGTTGCTAATGGTTGGGAGGGCAGACATTGGTAGGAAAGCTCCTTCCGAAGCATTTAGGCAGCTGCCGCTTGAGTGAGCTGAACTAGACTTGAGGTAATACACCTTTTCACCCAAATTGTGTCTTGCCCGGACCGCTCCCAAATATCCCCCCCTCCCTGCCGGTGACAGTAGCCCAAAGGCCAGATGAGGATAACCAAAAAAAAAAATCGCATAAAAGGGCAATTTGGGAAACTGTGGAATCTAAACAGTGAGTTGGTGCTTTTAAAATGGAAGAAAACCATACCTATAACTGCATAAATTAGAAAACGAGTATTGAGGTATGAAAGGAACAAATGATAGAACTGTGACACCCCCCCCCCCCGGTTCTGCTTTAAGTAAACAGCGGTGTAAGTTGTAAGATGCTATAACTACATGTGTGTGTGTGTGTGTGTGTGTGTGTGTGTGTGTGTGTATGAGTAACATATTTTTGCTGATAAGGAAAAGGAAGGGAAACTACTGTAGATCTATTTCTCGGGCTTATTTGCCCTCATCAGGTAGCCACTGGAGAAAAAAGCTACAAAAAACCCCACTCATATATATACACTGCTCAAAAAAATTAAGGGAACACTTAAACACAATATAACTCCAAGTAAATCAAAGTTCTGTGAAATCAAACTGTCCACTTAAGAAGCAACACTGATTGACAGTCAATTTCACATAGTGTTGTGCACATTCAACTTTGTACAGAACAACAAAGTATTCAGTGAGAATATTTCATTCATTCAGATCTAAGATGTGTTATTTGAGTGTTCCCTTTATTTTTTTGGCCAGTATATATATAAGTGTATGTATGTGTGTGTACTTTTCCTTTTTCAGTTTTTTTGTTTTCTATGTATTGTTTTCTTTTTTGCATACATGTTTTTGTATACGTATTTTCTATGTATTGTTTTCTTTTTTGTATACGTTACCAATAAGGAAGATTAAGCCTACTCAGGCTTTATGCTCTGGGGAATCCAGAGCATGATACCATGGTCTTTCGAGACTGAAGGATGCCTATGCAATGCAACGTCATAAATACATGCGTCAGCTTTTTTTTTTAAAAAAAACTTTCAATAAAAATCTTTTTAAAAAATAAATGAAATGGACGAAAATACTGCTTTCCACCCAAAGAATTGTTAACTTTCCTGGATTGCAACAAATAGTGTTCGTGAGCAGAAAAACAAAACATGTATAACTCTGACAAAGTATATGGTTACTTGGCATTTTACTATTCCTTTTCATTTAAAAGATACTGCATTTTATTATTCCATTGGAAATTTTAAAAACCCTGAAATTCTTTGATTACCTTGACATTCTGCACAAAGTTCATCATTGCTAGGTTGATCAGAGGCTTGTGAATGAAAACAATGCAACAATATGAAAGAAAATAATCTCATTTGCATAGTTAATAGAGATAAATGAAATGAGCATTCTCATCAAAATATGGTGTCCTGGTATGATTTGTTTTGCAAATCAGAAATGTAAAGTTATTTTGTACTTAGTCTACTGTCATTCATCAGCATTTCATTTTTGAATCATTAAAAAAATCCCAATACAATGAAGGAAAAGTACAGTGGTGCAACCTAGACCTAATTTAAAGGACATGAATATTCTACATTGATTTTGGTACCATACTCTGGTATAGTTACATGGCATTTTGGTAAAGAGATTATTTTGTTAGATTTTTTCCCCCTAGACTGGGACTTTTTCCAGTTTTGATAATAGATCCTTCAGTTATTTAAGATAATTAAGAAAGGATTAAATGATACACATAACAAAAGAAACGAATCTTCATAAAGACTTCATTAGAGTATTCCTCTAATAAAATATTTAATTGCTACCCAGTTTGGCCATCTCTACATGATAGAACATTTCAGACTGAACAAATAAAAAGTATTAAATTTCTTATAAAGAAAGACATTAAATTAGTATTACATTTGGTACATGAATGTTGGGGGTGGGAATTTTAGATTTGATTTAATGTATATAAATTCATTTGGAATGATTTTTAAATGATTTTTGTTGCAATAATATGCACCACCAGATGGGTAAATTATAAGTAGCTTATGCTCTTATTTATAGGAATCTTCAAGTCAAGCTAAATGCTTTGGTATTCTCTTATCAATATTTGCTATAACAATTTTAAAATGCTTTCTCTAAAATGATACTTTTAAAACATAGGGAGTAAATAAACAATTCATAAGAGACAAAAATCATTTCAGTCTCTTAATTATATTAAAATGTATCTATCTAAATGGCAAAGACACATTTCTTGAATATCAAAGAGAAAAGATTAAGTTTGTAAAGGTGTTTCACTTTTGAAACACCTTTACAAACTTTTGAAAGGTGTTTCAACTATGTTCAGTTTCAGTGTAAATCAAATTACATAGGCCTGTTGATGCTTATACCGAAAGTATGGTTATTGTTAAAATAACTTGGGCATTTTATAATTCCATGTTTAGTACAAATATCTTGAGACTTGCAGATAGTAACAGAACTTCTTATTTGCTAGGTTCTGTATTAATAAATGTAAACTTTAAATGCAGACTGGCTATTTGTTAAAGTGTTTTTTTAATGGATTACTCAGCGGTGTCAGTGATGGTTTACTTATTGAAGTATGAATCATGAATGTGTGCTTCATGTAGGTATATAGCCTATTCAGCCCATGATACTAAAAATGGTTGGCATTGATGCTCTATCTCAGTTTCTTTTTTAAAATCTAATTCATAACAGGGTTGGAGAAAGAGATGAAAAATTGCTTACTTAATAGAGAAAGCAGTTAAGGTCTATTTGCATAATATTGTAAGCTGTTTGCCAGAAAGGGGCTGAGCAATAATTTAATAAAACAAACATGCTCTGGGGTGATATATGTTTATTTTGTGCAGATGGTGGGCATAATTCACTCTGTAATTCTACAGGTAATCACACTTTTTAATGTAAAGAGAGGCATAACCCTAACCAGCAAGAAATTTTTTTTAGGTCTAGAAATATTTGCACTGAAATTGGAAATTTGATGCTTGGATATATGGGGTCATTGTATTTTAATGGAAAAAAATTCAACCTATGAAATCAGCTGCCAATTATTATAATAAACACTATTTATGGTTCTGCATTTCTTTAAGTTGCCATACAACCAATGCATTTTTATATCTCTTCCTACCTGGTAAAATCATGTGAATACAAAAGAAATATTGTTTCAAAATAATGTTGGCATTTATAAAACAGATAGTTGTGCATTTGTGCTTAAGCAATAAAAAATAATAGAGGCGGACAAGATAAAATTATTTTTGCATGTAACCTTTTAGTAACTACCATTATCAACAGTTTATTGATCTTTCATATTTGGAAAAGCAAACACTGTTTCATTTCAATGTAACTACAGTCGCTAAATTGATATTTGGACACAAACATCTTATCTTTTAATAAGGACATAATAATACATATTTAGTTTTGTGCGGCAATAGTAGTATTTAAAATTACTAGATGTATTAAAAATAAAAGTATACAGAATCTTAACATGAAACATTAATATCTGCTAGGTGAGGATATTAATATTTAGTAAGCTAATTTTCATTCTTTTTCTGTACTTGTGTAAATGGAGACTATTTTTTAAAAATCAGATATACTCAAGCTTTGCAATGCTCAAGTAATAAATACATTTGTGCCACTCCTGTTAAAGATTCCATTTGGGCTAGGACTGGGTGAGGAAGAAATGTAGTACAGTATTTACTAAAAGGTTTTCAGTTTTCAAGAGATATCCTTTGCTCAGGCTTAGTTTTAGCAGCGCCACTGATAAATTAGCTTTTGTCTTAACTGCCTAATATTTTTACCCATTTTGGAAGGTTAAAAATGTATAAGAATAGTTAAAATTCAGTACTGAAGTTTGATAACAGAGAAATGTCTACAGATGCTCCAGAGACCTGCAGATATGTTCTTATACATCATGTCATGTAAGTATGATAGGCAGTATAGAAATTTGATAAATAAATAAACCATGCTGGAAATCATGAGCTGGTGGAAAACCATTTGCCAATTGCAATACTGTTGCGATTGACAGATATTTTTGACATAATAATAAATAAAATAAAGTAGATCCACATATTTAGCCCTCTGTCAAAACTTTCTTCAGACTATGCTTGTCATTCTAAGCTTGCTGTGACTTTAAAAATATTTTGCAGTTCATTTCTGAATTTCTCATGTTTCTGCTGGAAGAAATGACCGTTGCTATTAGATATAGTTTTAATTAGTTATTCAAAATATTAGAACAAACTTATTTAATGTAATATAGTTTGGCCTTTAGAGGCTAACTTTCAAACTTAAAAGCTTGTATAGTATTGATTTTTGTTATATAGTTTATAGAATCATAATCGAGTTGGAAATTAAAAGATCCCAGCTGGTTGAACACATCCAAAAGAGAGCTCAGCATCTCAGTGGGTAATTAGCTCTAAATTGCTGTGATCAATCCCCCCTACCCCCAACATTCAATTGGAAACTGATTTCCTGGAACTTAAATCCATTATTTCTATGCCTGATATTTTGGAACAATAGAGAACATGTGGACCTTCTTCTATACAGTTGAACTTGGGACTTGTTAATTGTTCCGTGAGGTGTGATAAGTACCAAACAATTCCCCCCCCCCCAAGGAATAATGTAAATAAATTTAATGCATTCTCAAACCAATGACAAGGTACCTTTTTAAGGAACTATGTAAAAAGATAGGGTCATATACCATTACTTTACATGAGAAATAATCCTAAAAATTAATAAATACTTGGATTAAATAACATCAAAACTTTATTTATTTATTTATTTATTTATTCATTCATTCATTCATTCATGTATCGCTCTTCCCCTGGGTCCCACCAAATGACTTTGTTTAGTCGACGGGACCCGGAGAAGGCCAACTCTGTGGGACCTAACTGGTCACTGGGATTCGTGCGGCAGAAGGTGGTCCCGGAGATATTCTGGTCTGATGCCTAAATTGATGTGGAAAAAATGCACAAATGTACACAAAATGACCACAGAAGCTAAGATAAATCTGCCAAGGGATGTGCTGGAAAGGGTAGCGAGGCAACTGCCACCGACAAGTTCTAGCTTGTGTTTTAAATACCAAATAAATTATGAGTACTGGGGCAATTTTTTCTTGTCAAAATGCATTGAGTACCAAATTTGATGACCTTCTTAGCACTTGAGGACCCACATACATGTAACATTATTTAAGGTATCATCGTATCCCTCATTTTGAGGTTAAAATTACTACATCCCAGCTGCTTCAATGACTTTTCTCAGGATTCACTTCTTGTCTCGTGGTATTCTTGTCCTTTTGTGGAACTTTTTCCCAATTTTTAGTAGTTATTTTGTTGATTTATATGATGTCCTCTTGCCACGTGACCTTGAGTGGCTAGCAATGTGAAAAGAGTTAATATTGTGCAAGGGATCAGATGCTTTTGGTCAGATTTTTCTTTCAGGTTCTTGTCATTTAAATATTGTAGGCTTCTGAGGATTGTTGATGAAGTAAAATTTTTGTCTGAGCATTTTTTAGTCCCTGGGGAACTAGTAGTAAATAGATTTGGCAATTTTTTGTATTGTTAGTAAAACAAGCTCTCATCTCATACTTATTTTCACTAGACATGATAATGAGACCAAAGAAATACTATACAGGGAGTCCTTGAGTTAAGGCTGTTTGTTCAGCAACTGTTTGAAGTTATGATGATACTGAATGAAGAAACTTAGGAACAGCTCTCAAAGTTCCAGTCATTGCAATGGCCCCAAAGTCACTTGAACAAAATTTGGACGCTTGTCAATATTTATGTTTGGTTGCAACAGTCTGCTGGCTTCCCAAAAGCAAAGTCAGTGGGGAAGTCAAGAGGGAAAACCACAAGTTTCTTCACTCACACACACACACACCATCCGCTTCACTCATTCACACCCACCAGGTTTGATTTTTCCCATCCTCCCTGCATTTGTGCATAGACAAGCATCCACCAGCTCCCCTCTTCCTTGGCTCTTCCTGTGTTCACAGACAACTATGCACACACCTCTCACGCACCCCCCCTCTTTCCCGTGCAGGCAGGAACCTCACAATCCTCTTTCACTGGCCTACCAAAGTTCACTCTGCAGTGCAGCATCCCCCAATTTGTGTGTAGCCTGCGCTGATCTCTCAAGGCCTCCTCCACCCTTTCTGTAGTACCCATCTCATGCTTACCAGAGGCTGCTTATGCATCCTACTTATCAACCTGAAGGACTTCCTAGATCAGGGATGGCGAACCTATGGCACGGGTGCCACAAGTGGCACGCAGAGCCATATCTGCTGGCATGCGAGCCATTGCCCTAGCTCAGCTCCAATTTGCATGTTTGTGCTGGCCAGCTGACTTTTGGCTTGCACAGAGCTCTAGGAGGATGTTTTTGGCTTCCACAGAGCCTCCTGGGGGATGGGGGAGGGCGTTTTTGACCCTCCCTTGGCTCCAGGGAAGCCTTTAGAGCCTCTGGCCCCACTAGATGTTGGGAAGCAGGCCGCACTCAGCCTCCAGAGGGCCTGGGGGGGGGGCGTTGGAAGCTGTTTTTGCCCTCCCCAGGCATTGAATTAGGGGTGTGGGCAATTGTGCATGCACGAACGCACAACTCTTTTGGCACCCGAGAAAATAAAGGTTCACCATCACTGGCCTAGATGGAATTCGGTTAAATTCGGTTAACAACTGCAACAAGGAATGTCAGGATTGCCATCACTAAGCAATGAAGTCATACAGTGTCACGGTTTATTACTTGATTGATTGATTGATTGGATTTGTATGCCGCCCCTCTCCGTGGACTTGGGGCGGCTAACAACAGTGATAAAAACAGCATGTGACAATCCAATACTAAAACAACTAAAAAACCCTTATTTATAAAACCAAACATACATACAAACATACCATGCATAAATTGTAGAGGCCTAGGGGAAAAGAATATCTCAGTTCCCCCATGGCTGACGGCAGAGGAGGAGCTTACGAAAGGCGAGGAAGGTTGGGGGCAATCTAATCTCTGGGGGGAGTTGGTTCCAGAGGGCTGGGGCCACCACAGAGAAGGCTCTTCCCTGGGTCCCGCCAAATGACATTTTTTAGGACTAGCAATCCCAATCCCAAATGCCATTATAACTCATGGGATATCTGTGCATATGTACAGTGTAGCCCTCCTTAAACCATTTCCAGCTTTGAACACTCTTCGGTGTTAAATGACATTGGATTTTTAATCTTATCACTCTGACATCTGTCTTCTTCTGGAAATATCCAACGCAATCTCTCAACGTATTTGATGCTCCTTTCCCCTCAGTTGTGTACTTCTTTCCAATAATGGTTTTTGGAGAGTTCTTTCAGGGTCAGTAATGAGAAGACGAAGAGACAATTTGAGGATGAAAAGTGATCATAAAGAAATAAGATATATGTGAGCATCAGTTTGGAAAGCAGTAGTGCTTTTCTTAATGGAGAGTCCAATCAGCAAAACAGCTCTTATTGGCAGTCCACAGAAGCAGTAAGACATACGAGCACCTTTTTCAGTTGCTTGGGTACTGTATCAAATGTTCTATGGAGCGAAGAACAGAACTTACACTCTGATGCTTTATTATTAAAAATATCACTGGCTATTTTTTTGTATAGGTAGTCTTCGATTTACGACCATAATTGAGCCCAGAAGTTCTGTTATTTTGTGAGATAGTTATTAAGCTAATTTTGCCCTGTATTACAACTTTTCTTCCCACGGTTGTTATATGAACCATTGCAGTTATTAAGTTAGTAACACGGTTGTTACGTGAATCTGAGTTCCCCATTGACATTGCTTGTCAGGAGACTGCAAAAGGTGGCCATGTGACCCCTGGATTCTGCAACCGCCATAGATATGAATCAGTTGCCAGCAGAGGTGGGTTTCAGAAGGTTCTGACCAGTTCTGGACAACTGGTAACAGAAATTTTGAGTAGTTTGGAGAACTGGAAAATACCACCTCTGACTAGCCATCCCTCATCTATTCTCTACCTCCCGAGTCCCAGCTCATCGGGAGGAAATGGGGATTTTATACTGTCCTCCCTCTGCCATGCCCACCAAGCTGCACCACACCCATCAAGCCACATCCACAGAATCAGTAGTAAACATCTTTCCGCTTTGATGAGAGGGGCGTTTGCCCAGGTTTGCCTGGTGCAGCAGTTGCGGTCCTATCTGGACCGGAACTCACTGCTCACAGTCACTCATGCCCTCATCACCTTGAGGTTCGACTACTGTAATGCTCTCTACATGGGGCTACCTTTGAAAAGTGTTCAGAAACTTCAGATCGTGCAGAATGCAGCTGCGAGAGCAATCATGGGCTTCCCAAGGTATGCCTATGTTACACCAACACTCCGCAGTCTGCATTGGTTGCCGATCAATTTCTGGTCACAATTCAAAGTGTTGGTTATAACCTATAAAGCCCTTCATGGCATCGGACCAGAATATCTCCGGGACCGCCTTCTGCCGCACGAATCCCAGCGACCGGTTAGGTCCCACAGAGTTGGCCTTCTCCGGGTCCCGTCGACTAAACAATGTCGTTTGGCGGGGCCCAGGAGAAGAGCCTTCTCTGTGGTGGCCCCGACCCTCTGGAACCAGCTCCCACCGGAGATCAGAATTGCCCCCACCCTCCTTGCCTATCGTAAAGTTCTTAAGATCCATCTCTGCCATCAGGCATGGGGGAACTGAGACATCTCCCCCGGGCCTATACAGTTTATACATGGTATGTTTGTGTGTATGTTTGCTTTTAATACAGTAATGGGGTTTTTAGCGTTTTTTTAAATTATTAGATTTGTTCTTACATTGTCTGTTATTGCTGTGAGCCGCCCCAAGTCTACGGAGAGGGGCGGCATACAAATCTAAATAATAATAATAATAATAATAACAACAACAACAACAACAATAACAACAACAACAACAATAATAACAACAATAATAAAGTTTTTTGAATCCCACCACTGGTTGCCTGGCATCTGAATTTTCAGCACGTGAACATGGGTATGCTGCAATAGTCCTAAGTTTGGAAAATGGCCATAAGTCCATTTTTTCAGAGCTGTTTTATCTTTGAATGGTTGTAAGTAGAGGACTACCTGTATCTTGAAACAAGGAAGGGATATTTTCTTCACCTTTTATGGAAAAAGGAATCTTATGACTTTACAAATGTAGATTTGCCTAATGGCTGTTGTGGTGATGATGGGGAATCAGAGCATGCAGTTAGTTGATGCGGTTAATATGTTCTTTGAATGTCCTATTATATTTGTTTTCATCCAATTTTCAGGTCTACTGTGGTATTTGACCTGGATTTGTGTCATGAGTACAGCAGATACTGTTTGAAACTGTCACATGACTGCTAAGCAGTTACTATAAGCAGCAAGCATGTCTAGAAAAAAATCCACTGGAATGGTGATGCATAGATAAAACGAGCTACATAGTAGAATCCGCCCCTGATGTTCCTGGATATGTATTGGCAGTGAAAAATCCTCAGCAGTTGAAACTTGTGTGAATAGGATGTGCAGATACAGGAGAATTAATGTTTCTACATAGGTAACAATTATGCAGAAGTTGTTTCAGCAAGTGATTTTCATACAAGCTGTACTTCCTGCTCACTGTTAAAGGTACCCCTTACATACCAGGGCTGTCAAACTATGGGCCAGATGTGTCACTCACTGGCCACCGCTGTGAGTTTTATACCTCTGCCTTAGACTGTTTCGCATCCTATGAATGCAGCCTTAGTTTTCCAGGGCTGATTTTTTAATAATTGTAGCAGATTTCAGCTCTCATGGCAATAGGATTTATTTCTGGTTAAGTACAACTTTGTGTTTTCTCCAGGCAATATTTTACATTTTAATCTTCTTTGGTTTAACGATGATTACAGGGTGCTTTCCTCAACACATTTTGTAACATTAAGTCTTGCTAAAGTACATCAATAGAAAATGAAGAAGACTGAGGCAGTCAGTTCTTTTAAATTCTTTATTTTTCCAGCAGGAGGAAAGCTCTTTTTGAAAGTGACTTCAGCTCAGAACGCGACTGACTGAAACAGTGTCAGTGCGCTCCTTTTATACTTTCACTTTCCCGCTTAAACTCAACTGTCAATTTCTTAGCCAATCACAATGCTCAATCCACATCCAACTATTTACATTACCTCAATGCATATTCAACAGAAAACTTTCTGACTACTGTACTAGACCTGTTTGGGTGAGGATGTAGTGATATACATACAGCAAGGAGTAAAAGTTATTCTACAAGGCAACTTTGAGGAACAAATAGTTCATATAATGTTTGAACTTCTTAGTGACATTGCAATACACATAGTCCTTGAGTCACCATTGGCCACTAAAATTTCTGGTGCTAAGCGGGTTGGAGGATTAAGTGAGTTGCTCCTGATTTACAATCTTTTTGCCATGATTGTTAAGTGAATCACTGCAGATGTTAAGTGAATCTGGCTCCACCTATTGACTTTGCTTGTGGCAAACCTGCTGAAAAGGTCACACATGGCAGCCACATGTCTTTGGGATGGTGTAAATACATGCCGGGTGCCAAACACCCAAATTTTGATCACAGGACAATGGGGATGCTGCAGCAGTTGTAAGTGTGAGAACTGGCCGTGTCACTTTTTTCAGTGCTGAATTTCAAGTGGTTGCTGAATGAATGGCTATAAGTCATGGTCTACCTGTATTGGATCAGTCTTCTCAGAGACAAATTTTAGTTGGTTTAATAGAATTTATTCTGGAAATGTAATGAATATAGATCAGGGGTGAAATCCAGCAGGTTCTAGCAGGTTCTGGAGAACCAGTAGCGGAAATTGTGAGAGGTTTGGAGAAGCGGTAGCGGAAATTTTTAGTAGTTTGGTGAATCAGAAAATACTATCTTTGGTTGGCCCCAGAGTAAGGTGGGAATGGATATTTTTCAGTATCCTTCCCCTGCCATGCTCACCAAGCCACATCCACCAAGCCACGCCCACAGAATTGGTAGTAAAAAGAATCGGATATCACCATTGATATAGATACCTCTAAATCAGGGATCACCAACCTGTCAGACTTCAGGGACCACTACATTCATAATTTTAAATTAGTGGACCACTAATATGAATTAGTGATTGGATGGGGTCCTTCAGGCACCTAGCTTGGCCGCCTCTTAGTGGAGAGAAGCACCTGGGGTCAACCCTAGGTTTGCTGTCCATTGCAGCTAGGAATTTCAAATATGGCCAAGAATGAATGTTTGTCTTGTAGCCAGCCTGGGCAATAGATCACCCCCTGCAAATTCTTTTGAAGAGCCTGGCTGAAGTTTTATGCACCACTCACTGAAGCGCCTGAACTCTCAGGGAGGGAGGGAAGGGCTGGAGCTACTAAACAGACAGCCAAGCTTAGTGCCTGAAGGACCCCATCCCGTCAGTGAGAAGGAGTAATTGATTTGGCAGGCTGTATCCGGCCTAGGGGCTGTAGTTTTAGGATCCTTGATTTCGTTCAATATAAAAAATGCAAAAATGCAAAGATTTTTCTCTGGAGCATGAAAATTTTCTCGTTGACCACTGCTTTAAATGGGCTATTTATACTTGTCCAAGGACACAAAATTAACAGGATTATAGGTTGCTTGAGTTAAGCAGTCATATATTCCTACTGTTTTCTGTAGAAGATTAAATCAAAGACTTTAATTTTTCTATTAAATTTAATAGGGCATTATGATTTAAATATTTTGTTTGCAGTTTTACCAGTTAAATAATTTGGCCTTTAGAATCAGATATAAGTTGTTCTTTTTTGTAGAAAAAACAGCTTGGATTTAATCCATCTGATAAAGATCTTCGAGTTTTAAAAGGTTGTGGGTTAACCTTAATTCTTACTCTTATTAAATGTTTAAATGATAATAAATAATTTCAATAATAAAGTAATTATTGTTATTAAAGACAGGTTTTAATTTAAAATAAGTAATCTTGAGACAATTGTCATATAACAAAATGTAACATTTTAAAAAAAGTATAATTCCATTATCCAAATACCTCTTTGGATGCTATAGGTACAGTCATTCTTGCTTGTAACTAGCACTTGTTCTTTACTGTTGTGAAGCTCTGAGCCAAATTCCATTGTATACTGTGTATCATACTGTACAAGTGCAAAATAATGCATTTAAATGAAACCCAATTTTATTTTTCACTTTGCAGCAATAAAACTGGAAAGAGGAATGATGGAAAGTGGAACAATTATGCCTAAAGTAGAGCTAGAACCTGTGGTCTCCTAATTCCTAGACCAGTACCCCTTCACCAAACTGATAAAATATGTTTTTAATGCTATGTGCTTTGCTTTATTGTTTGTTTTCTGCTGTGTGTCACCCAGAATCACATTGTTTGAGTTGGGCAGCCTTATACATTCACTGTATCAATAAATAATGGGATGACCTGGAGAAGTCTGTAATGCAGGGCAAGATAGAAGAAGAAGAAAACAAACAGTAGGAAGTAGAATAACCTCAGTAATAGTGGCAGAGGGGACACCATTGGAAGACCTGAAGGGCCAGGTTAGTGGACAGGTGTATTTATGTGGTTGCTAAGAGGCAGCACCATCTTGATGGCTCATAATCACTCAAATCAATTAATCAGCTTCATGTCAGATATCTTCAGAATGTTTCCTTTAAAAAATGTTTGTTTCTAGCAACCTTGTTACATAAGGAGAGAGGAATCTTTTGGTGTGACTAGGTGCCACACTTAGTAGTTTGGGTGCCCCAGATTTTGGTTTCCAACTTACTTCGCTGCTGATTTGTTTCCTCCTGCGCTGTGTGGCAGTGCAGTACAAAACCCACCTAAAAATGCAATAAAACAGCAACTGCATGTACAGTGCTGGATGTCAGGATCGGGGCCCTCTCTGACGTAATATTCCAAATTGCAGAGAGAAGAACTGTAATCAATGTAATGACTTTAACAATGTAAAACTGCTTAGTCAAGGTGAATCTATAGATTGTAATGCAATCTGATTGGCTGAAAAATATATATATACCATGATGCATCTTTGCATAGCTGTGACTAGGAGACAACACTGGAAACTCAGTTTCTGCGGCATAGAAACATAGAAACATAGAAGACTGACAGCAGAAAAAGACCTCATGGTCCATCTAGTCTGCCCTTTTACTATTTCCTGTATTTTATCTTACAATGGATATATGTTTATCTCAGGCATGTTTAAATTCAGTTACTGTGGATTTCCCAACCACGTCTGCTGGAAGTTTGTTCCAAGGATCTACTACTCTTTCAGTAAAATAATATTTTCTCATGTTGCCTTTGATCTTTCCCCCAACTAACTTCAGATTGTGTCCCCTTGTTCTTGTGTTCACTTTCCTGTTAAAAACACTTCCCTCCTGAACCCTATTTAACCCTTTAATATATTTAAATGTTTCGATCATGTCCCCCCTTTTCCTTCTGTCCTCCAGACTATACAGATTGAGTTCATTCAGTCTTTCCTGTGCAGAAGAAAAAATAAAAACAATTTGGGGGGGGAAATCAACAACAACAACAACGATTATAATAAAAGCTGGTGGTGCCCATGGACTGGCACTGACCAATCAGGTGAGGTTACCATGACATCACCAGCAGGCCACTTCTGATTTGGGCAAACCAGTGCGAACTGGGAGAAACCCACCCCTGACCCAAGAGGTACCTCTACCTACAGACGCATCTACTTATGAACTTTTGTAGATAAGAACCGGGTGTTCAAGATTTTTTTGCCTCTTCTCAAGAACCATTTTCCACTTACAAACCCGAGCCTCCAAAACTGTAACCGGAAAAGGCAGGGAGAAGCATCTGTGGGGCCTCTCTAGGAATCTCCTGGGAGGAAACAGGGCCAGAAATGGTGGGGAGAAGCCTCTATAGGGCATCTTTAGGAATCTCCTGGGAGGAAACAGGGCCAGAAAAGGTGGGGAGAAGCCTCTATAGGGCATCTCTAGGAATCTTCTGGGAGGAAACAGGGCCTCCACCCTCCCTGTGGTTTCCCCAATCGCATGCATTATTTGCTTTTACATTGATTCCTATGGGGAAAATTGCATCTTCTTACAAACTTTTCTACTTATGAACCTGGTCACGGAACGAATTAAGTTCGTAAATTAAGTAGAGGTACCACTGTATTAGGATGTGTTGCAAGGTATCTAGGGAGGCATGCCTTGTGACTGTGGCAAAGATTTTCCTTTTGCTTTTTTCTTTGTTTTTAAGGAGAGTTTGGTGAGATTTCTTTTTCATTATTAAAATAAAAATATTTCTTTTTTGTTATTACATTGGGTTTTTAAATTATTGTTAAGCATGGTTTAATGATTATAGTAGTATACATTACAAGCTGAAAGCCGCCAGAGACTCGTACTATCCTCACCCTACAAGCTTTCCAGAAAGCCGTTAAAACCTGGTGTTTCCAGCAGGCCTGGGGTCGTTAAACTGTCACCTTGATGTGGCCATGAATGACTGAGAGTATGTATGGATTGTATTGTGGTTAGCTTTGGCCCTGCTCCTGCCCCAAGGACTGTGGATGTGGGGGAGACATCCACATGCTGCAGGCCTGTTTTGTCCCCGGTGGAATCTGCTGATGAAGGCATCTCTGACCAAGAAGACATGAGTGACAGGGAGGAGGAGGTGTGGCAGACAGCTCAGAAGGAGATCAATTATCTAGCTCCTCCTTGGATTCAGAACAAGAGTTAATGATACAGCCACGCATGCGGAGAGCGATGCCTAGGCAACAACAACTGAGAGATTATTATCAAAGAAAATGAGGCCACCTGTGGTTGGGTGGGGCTGTGGTAATTAGTGAGGCTGCTATAAATAGCAGCCTGTGGGTTTGCCATTGTGGAGGATTATCTGATCGTTGTGTTTCGTGACTGCTTTACTGACTTTGACTTTTTGGGTGCTGATTTTTCCCCGCTTTGAAACTAAACCAGAGCAAAGTGTGTTTCACTTTGTGAAAGAAGGACTGTGAATTGTCTCACAGCTGCAAGCTAAGTATCACAGAACTGATAAGGGACTTGTACAAATTACCAGACACACACGTTTGGAGACGAGTGCTCTTTGCTATACCAAAAGAGGGCTTGGTTTAAGTGAATTTTCATTATAAAGAACATTGTTTTGAATTTTCAAACGTGTGTGTGTCTGAAATTTGTACCTATGATTTTTTGGGAGGATTCTACCAGAGAGCCCGACAGAAAAGATTGTAGGGATATTAATGCATACTTACTTATAAAGGTTTTATTCTTGTTTACGATTGTAACTACATGTTATACTGTGTTATTATTGTTAGCTGCCCAGAGTCCATTTGGAATTGGGCGGCATATAAATGCTACCAATAAACAAACAAACAAACGGTTCAAAATTGTGCTGCCATTTTTCAGCAACTGTGGCTGTAGAAATGTGTGGGCATTGCAAAAATATGGCTTCTAGGTGATGAAGATGAAGTCGTTGGTTCCTGTGTCTTGGTGGTTTAAATGCTTCTGTTTGGCTTTCATGCCTCTTCAGTCTCCAGTGTTCTGTGTTTCTTTCATAACTTGATTCAGAGCCTCTCTGTTCACACAGGGCTGCTTTGCACTTCTTTGCAACCCATGCAGAGCAACAGTTGTCTACAGCAGTTGTCTGCAGGCCGAAAATGTGCTTTTGCTTTCAGTTAAACTAGCCTCTGTCTCTTGAGGGACTGTTGCTAATACCTCTTGCCACAATCATTAGAAGACCTATAAGGTTCACCTCAGATAATGAGTGAATCCCTCACAGGGAACAGATGGTTCTTGAGAGAGCGAGAGAGAAATAAGCATGATTCAGCATTGCAGTACTAGAGCAGTCAAAAATACAATATCTTTTCCCACATACTTTCAAAATAGGAAAGGTTTAGTATGCCTCATCTGTTTGGAACCCATATCGCATCTCAGACATCAACACCCTTGAAAATGTCCAAAGATACTTCACCAGAAGAGCCCTTCACTCCTCCACTCAAAACAGAATACCCTACGAGACTAGACTTTCAATCCTGGGCCTAGAAAGCCTAGAACTAAGACGCCTTAAACAAGATCTAAGTATTGCCCACAAGATCATATGCTGCAACATCCTGCCTGTCGGTGACTACTTCAGCTTCAACCACAACAACACAAGAGCACACAACAGATTCAAACTTAATATTAACCGCTCCAAACTTGACTGTAAAAAATATGACTTCAGTAACCGAATTGTCGAAGCGTGGAACACATTACCAGACTCCATAGTGTCATCCCCAAACCCCCAACACTTTACCTTTAGATTATCTACGGTTGACCTATCCAGATTCCTAAGAGGTCAGTAAGGGGCAAGTACAAGTGCACTAGAGTGCTTTCCATCCCCTGTCCTATTGCTCTCCTATATCTCCTATACCTTTCTTCTATTCCTATATCTCTTCTTCTATTCTTTCATTGATATGTTCTATTACTATATCTTCTTTTCTATTCTTTCTTAGATATATTTTACTATGAGTATCTCCTCTATAACCTTCATCATGTATTTTACTATGTGTATATATATATATATACCCACTAAAACCCTCATTGTGTATTGGACAAAATAAATAAATAAATGCCTATTTTGTACGTAGGAAATGAATCTCTCTCTGTCTCCCGCTCCCTTTTTCTCTGTCTCGTCTGTTTCTCTCTTTTTCTTTTTTCTTCTTCCTCCTCCTCCTCCTCTTCTCTCTCTCTCTTTCTCTCTTTCTCTCTCTCTCTCTCTCTCACACACACACAATTTATTTGTTTGTTTATTTTCTTTATTATTTTTATAAATCAAGGCAGTGAAAACACGCAATACTACTTCCTCTTCCAATTTTCCTTAGGAGAACAACCCTGTGAGTGACTAGTCCAAAGTCTCTCCCAGCCAGCTTTCACGCCTAAGATGGAAGTAGAACTCACAATTTCGTGGCTTCTAGCCTTGTGCCTCAACCACTAGACCAAAGTGATCTAGGTTTTTTTTAAATTTAGTAAATATAAGATTTCTTTCCTGAAGCCAGTTGCTGTAATGAACATTCGAAGGTGTGTGAGTTCCTTTAAAAGCAACGATCCCTGAATCAAAAAGTTTTATTAAAAAAAAATATCTATGAGTACAAAGTGCAAATGACATAAAAGAGATTGAAAAAAATGTGCAAACATCAATGGTTATTGTTCTTTCGCATTTTTATTCCTTGAAAAGTACATATTCATTCACTGTTTCAAGAGCAATCAATCCTGAAGCCTTCTTGTGAGATATTAAAAAAATGTTCATGTTTCTGTTTGTTCATGAAAGCGCTGGATGCCAGTGTGCCATAATTAGCATTAGCACAGTGAGCATTTTTATCAATGCTGTCACTGTAAACTAGAAATCAGAAAATAAAATAAAATATGCATTTGTTTATTTATATTTGGGCTCATTTTCTGGCACAGTGGAGCCTGAACAATTGTGTAAATCCACACTCAGACATTCACAAGTCACATTTCTTGCCCCTAAAAAGAGTAAAAATGCTCATGTGCTTGATTATCAGAGGTCAGGGTGGAATTCTACGGACTGTTAGCATTGGGCAGCCTTAATTACTCAGTCTCTGTACTTACATTGCCTGTGTCAGTAGAATAAATGTCTAAATACTAAATGACATTTCAGGAACTAGAATGAGCTGCATATCTGAATTTTAGACAAAGTGAAGAAAGAACTCCTCCCACTCATCTGTTCGCTCTGATTAGTACGCAATTCATTATAATTTTCTGACATTCTGTGTGTGGAAAAAAACTATAAGTACGGTAAATTGCAAATACAGAGTGTGTTCCAAAAGTAATGCAATTGAATTTCCCGTGCCGCTCCTATTGGAGTGGAACCGAAGCACTTGGAGTAGGTGGGGGGGATGCTAAGCTTTGCAGCGAAACCAGTGCTCTCCAAGCTGTGGAAGCGGCAGGACGTCAGTTACTGTAAACCTCTGCGTGCCGACCATGTCACAGAAAAAATGCAATTGGAAATTTCAAGTGAACTTTTGCAACGTATAGAAATTGAATCTGATTATTTGGACAACATCATCACTGGTGATGAAACCTGGATTTTTGAATACGACCCAGAAACAAAACACCAAAGCTCTAAGTGGCACACCGACCAGTTCCCCAAACCCAAAAAGGCAAGAATGAGCAAATCCAAAGTGAAAACAATGCTCATTGTCTTTTTCAACAGTAAAGGAGTGGTCCATAAGGAGTTTGTTCTCAAGAACAGACAGTTTACACTGCCTACTATGTGGATGTGCTGGAAAGACTCCAAAAAAGGGAGTCATCAGGATGAGAAAAGACATCTCCGCTACCTGGCAACTCCATCACGATAACGCGCCTTGCCACAACATGCTACAACTCCGCGAGTTCCTGGCCAAACACCAGGTGCCAATGCTGCCCCCCCTATAGTACTGACGTCGCCCCAGCAGACTTCTTTTTGTTCCCTCAGATTAAGGCAGCCCTGGAAGGGACCCGTTTTTCGTCCATAGAAGAGATCCAATCAGCCGTGACAAAGAACTTGCGAGAGGTCCCCAAGGACATCTTCCAGAGGCCCAAGGACAGTACTTTGAAGAATTTTAAGTGTTTGTGCAAATCTGTTCAATAAATTACTTTTTTTAAAAATTGCATTACTTTTGGAACGTACCTTGTACATACAAAATTATATGTTAAAATGTTTACATAGTTAAAATATAGAAAGTAGAAAATATAATAATAATAATAATAATAATAATAATAATAATAATAATTTATTAGATTTATATGCCGCCCCTCTCCAAAGACTGTGAATAATGGCATGTCACATAACACACTCAGTAAAGTTGTGCCTTCAAGTCAGTTTTGACTCCTGGTGATTCGCCACTGGATTTTTCAAAAGTGTTTGTCATTGCCTTTTTCTCTGGTTGAGAGAGAATAGCTAGCTCAAAATTACCTGGTTTTATATCTAAATCAGCACTAAAACTCACAATCTCTTGCCTGCTGCCTTAAACACTACACCAAACAAGCTCTAGATACAGTACTTACACATTCTAATACAATTTGCCAGCCACTGATAATTGATAATACTGTAGTGATTGATAATTTGTAAGCACTTAAAATTGTTTATTTTAAAAAACATTATTTCAGTGTAAGAAAAGTGAAACATAAACCATTACACACACACAAAATATTTAGGTACTTTTTTCCATTTCTCCCTGTTCTTCTTCTATGGATGAATTTAGAAGTTATTTAAACTTTAATTACAAACAGTTCTTTAGCTGTGAATAGCTTACATCCTAAGGGGCTGTTCCTAAGACCATTTTGTTTGTGAATCCAACCAATAATTTTAAAAAAACATGCACAGTACAGTAGTCTTTGAAAAATGGAAGTTAACGTAAGTGAGGAAATGTTTTTTGGACAAAACTTATTAAATATTTTATTCTTTCATTCCCCCCCCCCTTTATATTCTCTGATCAAATATATCATGTACTTTAAAGTATGTTGCTTGAAAACATGGGACTTTCGCCTATCACTCTAACAGGAAAAGACAGAACAATCCAAGATTTTTAGTTAATGTTGTTACATGCAAGGAGGACTTCCAAGAGAACATGATCAAACCGCTTATTCAGAACTTTCTGTATGCATTAAGTACAATTTGCACCATAAAGATATATGAAACTCTGACCTTTTTTCCTGCCACAGCATATTTGAAATTTTCTTATCCTTGTGCTTGTTCTGTATTGTTTTGTATTATCTAGAGTTCTATTAAATGAATTTTCTCTTTGACCTTTATCTTGAAGAAAACCAGGCTAAGCCATTTGTAAAAGAAATATTGCTGTCAGCAAAACTCTGCAAGGTTCTGGTTTCACAGGGCAGATAGGCTGAGAGAATGTCCTGTGGACTTTGCTTTAGGAGACAGTATCTACTAAAATTAATCTTTGTCAGATGCAAGGACAGACAAATGCTGTTCCTTTTTCTTACCTTATTACACCTTTCTCCGAAGAATCCTCTATTGATCCTTTTAATAAAACTGTTTTTGTGCATATTATTTAGAAGGTATCAATAAATATTACAAGGGGTAGTACTTGTTCAAAACATAGTTTGAGCCTATGAGTGCAAGCATTTTGCTGTGAAAATATCAATAATGGATTTTTTAATATTGCAAATGTCTGCTTGTTGGAATGTTTCAGTATAAAAGCTAGAAAAAGTATTTCAGTGATCTGATGGAATATTTTTATTTAATATGGAACCAATTCCAAGAATATTCTGTATCTTCCTCTGTGGAACGTAGTTACCAGGTGCACTTTTAGATGGAAATCTAGAATCTAAATTAGTGCAATGTTAGTTTTGACTATGTGGTAAGTAGCTCAACATTGAAATCCTAATTATTCTTCATTTCTTGTTACTTATTTGCCTTCATTTAGCTAATAATCACTCTTTTCAGAACTCTGTAGTTCTTCTCATAAAGAGTTAGGAATTTATGTAAACTGACAGGTTATAGACTTGTTTAGTACGGAATACATTTTTCCCATGTACAGTGTTCCCTTGATTTTCGCTGGGGATGTGTTCCGAGACCGCCCGCGAAAGTTGAATTTCCGCAAAGTAGAGATGCGGAAGTAAATACACCATTTTTTGGCTATGGACAGTATCACAAGCCATCCCTTAACACTTTAAACCCCTAAATTACCATTTCCCATTCCCTTAACAACCATTTACTCACCATTGTTACTGGTACTCACCGTTGAATAAGACACTTAGTGATCCTGATATTTATAAACATTAATTATTTATTAACAATATTTTTTTTTTTTGTTATTTATTTGCAAAAAATATTAGTTTGGTGATGACGAATGATGTCATCGGTTGGGAAAAGCCGTGGTATAGGAAAAAAAACGCAAAGTATTTTTTAATTAATATTTTTTGAAAAACCGTGGTATAGGCTATTCGCGAAGTTCGAACCCGCGAAAATCGAGGGAACACTGTATTTGTATTCAATTCTGAGACTCTCAGCTATTGATTCAACATTAAATTCATTGCCAGTGTGCTCAGCAATTTCAGAAAAGTTACTCAAGGGAGAATATATTTTCAGGTCCTCAGAGATAGGCTTGTCACGTAGCCCAATGGTCCCCAATGTTTTTTCCACCAGGGACCAGTTTCAGCAAGACAATTTTTCTATGGCCCAGTGGGGGCGGAAAGGGGCGTGGTTGGGGGCGGGATTAAGCATGGGGGTGCTGGTCCTCCCCGCCCCTCTTTCCCGCCATCGTCCTGTGGCCGGCAGAACCTGCCTCCCAAGCCCTCTTGCCCAGCGGGAGCTAAGCGCTGGAGAGAGGGGGTCAGGCTGGCCCTCCTGCCTCCCCCCAGCCAAAAACGCAAAAGCGCCCTGCGGCAGAAGCCAAAAGAGGCTTGAGCCTCTCGGTCCTTACCGCCCCTCTGTCCCATCCATCGTCCTGTGGCCGGCAGAACCTGCCTCCCGAGGCCTCTTGCCCGGTGGGAGGCGAAGCGCTGGAGGGAGGGGGTGGCGGCATGAGGGCCGGCAGCTGCTGACTCCACGGACCGGTGCAACATGCCCTGCGGCCCGGTACTGGTCCACGGCCCGGTGGTTGGGGACCCCTGACATAGCCCAAAATTATAGACTTTTGTTTACTTATCAGCTGCTTACGTTGCAGATTGTTAATATAAGCTTTAGTTTTCTTTAGCATTAAGGAGCTCCTTCTTAGTTTTTTTCACCAGCCACACAGAAGCTGGAAGTATTCTTTTTTTCTGCCTGATTGCTGTGATACTGGGCATCATCTGACTGCAGTTAGCTAATTTTGCAAGCAATTCATCTTCTGCAGAGCTGCTTCTGGCCATCTCTACCTAATTGCTTTCTCATGCTCTTCTCCATCATGAAGCCAGTTGCAAAAATAATGTTTTCCTACATCTTGCTGCCTACCCTTCCTGCCATTATTGCTCATAAAAGGGGTCCATGCCAAGCAATTGCCCATACAACTTTGACACACAGCTTTCTAATTTCAGTGCAATTAGTAGTTCCCCAAGTTGAAATTCCATTCCCAGCCAACATAATTCTCCATATGAGAAGTATGTCCAATTGGCATGCACAATGTTGTCGTTATTTCATTCTATGCTGATTGCTTATTTGTACCCTATGACAATAATTAAATGTTGTACCTCATGATTCTTGACAAATGTATCTTTTCTTTTATGTACACTGAGAGCATATGCACCAACAACAAATTCCTTGTGTTTCCAGTTATACTTGGCCAATAAAAAAATCTGTTCTATTCTAATTCTATTCTGTTCTGTTCTATTCCATGTATTTTTTAAATCTTTCTCATTATATCAATCCTAATTTTGTAAAAAAATATTGCTAAAGTACAGATTGATGATTGGGGAAACTTTTGAATAATAGGTGGTGTTGTGGTTGGCTCTAGCCCAGCTCCTGCCCCAAGGAATGTGGAGGTGGATGCAGGGGAAACATCAACATGTCATAGGCCTGTTTCATTCCCGACAGAGTCAGGTAGTGCAGTTTCCTCAGAGGAAGAAGAAGGTGGGGGTGACTTGGAAGAGGGGGGCTTGGCACACAGCCCAGGAAGCCAATCTCCATTATCTTCGGTCGATTCGGATGAGGAAGTGTTAGACCCACGCATGCGCAGAATTATGCATAGAAGAGACCAATTGAAGAAATATTACAGGGCATAAGAGAAGCCACCGGTGTTTGGGTGGGGCTCCAGTAATTAGAGCTGCTGATATAAATAGCAGTGTGCTGGCTTGGCCCTTGTGGAAGATTATCTGATCGTTGTTTCTTCAGGACCGTGCCTTGCTGTTTCCAGACTTTGTTGAGTTTTCATGACTTTGAAACCAAAGCAGAGCAAAGTGTGGGGGTCTCACTTCATGGAAGAAGGAGGGCTGTGACGTTCCTTCACAGCTGCTAGCTAAGTACTTAAGGACTGATTAAGGGGATTGTACAGACTACCAGGTTGTTTTGGGACAAGTGCTCTTTGCAATACAAAAAGGGTGCTTTGCTTCTTTTGAATTTTTGTGATAAAGAACATTGTTTTTGAACTTTCAAGTGTGTGTGTGTGTCTGAAATTTGCACCCTTGAATTTTCGGGAGACTCATACCATAGAGCCCGGCAGAACAGGTGGGAGCAGAGAGAGAAATTATTCAATGATTGATACTTTGTGTGTGTGTGTGTGTTTATGTGTGCATACAGACACACACACACAATTATTTTCTCAATCATTGAACAAGCGTTGAAGAACTGCAATCTGAGAAAAGAATTGTGAGCATATGTACGGGGGTAATGGGAAGAATACTATACATGAGAAGAATCGGAAAGCCAGGACTTCTGAAACCAGTGACCGTAACAAATGAGATCCTCTTCTAGGCTGCAGAAATTAATGCTTTCAGTTAAACTTTCAAAGACGGATAGATTTTAGTAACCAAAATCAATTAAATAGCTGGGATTAAGCTAATTAAGCCTGATATACATCCCACCCATTAAAACAGGCTAGACAGGATACCAGTTATTCGCACTCTCTAGGTTAACCAGTTGACTAACCTGTTGAAAAAGAAATTAAAAAGTGGTTAGGACAGTTTAGGTTCTGATTTTCCTCTCCGCCAAAAGAAGGTAGTAGAATAAGTTGGGAACTGAACGGAAGAGGCAGCTGCTCAGGCAACCAGCAAAACCAACTGAGGCAACAGGTTTGCTGATATGGAATTGACATGTCGATTCAGCCTGCATCTCCCATATACATCACATGCCCCTCATTCCCCACCTGTAGCAATTAGAGGTAGGATTAAGGAAACAGTGTTTCCAGAATGAGGTGCCTAAAGCCATCCTTGGTCTGCTTCAGTATTTGTAGGCAATTAAATACAGGTGGCGGCAATTGGCTGTATCTTCTGGAACTAGTTAAGGGGCCATTCCTACTCAGGAAAGGAAGCTATATGGATTTGTTCTCTGGCCAGACATGTATGTTCTGGAATGTTGTGAAAACCAATGCCATCATGAGCTCACAAGTCAATGGAATCTATGGAAAGGTTCACTAAGGGTTATTTCCCAATGCAAGGTGCCCATCTCAGGCTGTTTACTGATAAGGTGTGGCAGGGGAAGCTTGTCTTTTGTTTTGTTTTTTTGATTGTCCCAGAGTTCTGCACTGACTGTGGGAAGAAGTTTGCACTGAATTTTGCTTTATTCTTTTGCTTTGTTCCAGAACATAATCATGAAGTCTACTATCTAAGTTAATTATGTTACATGAACAGTCATAAGGACAAGCAGTATTCAGTGGTACTTCTACCTAAGAATGCCTCTACTTAAGAACTTTTCTAGATAAGAACCGTGTGTTCAAGATTTTTTTGCCTCTTCTTAAGAACCATTTTCTACTTAAGAACCCGAGTCCGGAAAAATTTCCCAGGAAATTTTCCCAGTTTCCTGCCATTCCACCTTTAATCCTGGCCATCTTGGGCTTTTCTGGTCTGTTAGAGGAGCCTTTCGGTGGCACTTAAGAAGGCTTTGGCAGTCCAGAGCGAACAAAGCATTTCCCTTTCTCTGGGTGCTTGGAGAGGGAATAAACTACTTCGCTGTGGTGACTCCCTTGTGCTGCCTCCCACACACCTGATGCAAGGTTGCCTCCCAGAGCGTCTAGGCGCGTCTCGTCTTCCTCCTCCTCCTCCCACCCAAATTCTGAGCTTTTCTTTCTTTCCTAATGGGTTTGCACGCATTATTGATTTCTATGGGAAAAATTGCTTCTACTTACAAATGTTTCTACTTAAGAACTTGGTCACGGAATGAATTAAGTTCTTAAGTAGAGCTACCACTGTATTTCAATTCTAATAAGAGTAATTTAACTAGTGATTTAGGACATTTAGAGAGGCAGATTTACATGTTTTGTTGTATCTATTTCTATTTTTCATAGATATACAAACACAGAGACCCATGTGCATGTATGTGTATGCGCATAGGCACACACACGCACACGCACAAAGTTCTAATTTTGAGAACTATCAGTCACTAATCTCAGCTAGTTCCATTTCATCCATTCCATCCAACGCCACTTGTAAATTTTTCCATCTCTGTGTATACAAAAGCTTCCCGGCAGTGACTACATATAAACACAAAGTCCTATGATTTTTCTCCATGTGGTTATCCAATATTTTCATTCTTTTGAATATTAATTCAGGAATTACTGCTACGATGTCCTGAAAAATATTTAGAATATTTTTACAATTTTAGAAGTGTAAAGTGCCTGTTCACATTAAACTATTTTAAGATCACAAGCATTCCTAAAATAATAGATAAACATTTGTTTTGTAGTTGAATAATAGAAACAAAATAAAAAGCATAAATGTATGGATATTGTAATCAATATTCAGGCTGCAACAAGACTGATTATTGTGGCGTATTCTAGTCAATTTTATGATGACAGGTTCCTTTGAAAATAAATGGAAAATTCAAATTCAAACATTACACCTTTTTTTGCAAATAGCATTGCCTTCTTCAAAAATCTCTTGGAGATTACTATCTGTATAGATTCTTGGGTATAAAAGATTTAGCAGCCATAGTGAGCTTTTCCACACAAAAAATTCTGCACAGCACTAAATAATACAACATTAGAAATGCTCCCTGAAATTTTCTGTGATCATTGTGGTTGCATGCGTGAAAATTCACTGCCTAGAGCTAACCATTCCTTTTGAAAATACATTCCTTATCTTACCTAGAACCTACCATTAAATTGATTGATAGACCATCAACTGCATAGTTTCCTTTTCTTGTAATGCTATAAAAATAATTTCTCTAGTAAATCTTAAAATACTACTGAAATAAAGAGATAGAAACTATTTGCTTGTGACATTACATCAGTGATTATTTGACAAGTGCCAATTTAAAAAAACCCAAAATGTTTATTTACAATTAATTGGTCAGCCATTGGTCAAGCAGTGTTTTTAATATCAAATATGCTGCTGCGTGATTAATTTAAATGCACTTTGTATAGTTAGTTTAATAATCTACAATTATAGACAAAATAGTCCACTTAAGGAATAAAAGACAATACAATATAGTTCTTTTTCATGAAGTTGCCATTGTTTGTTTCAAATTATTTGTACTATCTTGTGGTCTGTAGCAGACTTCCCAAATATGTTCTCACTTCATAGAAGTCACAACATATTCTTCATAATATGACTATGAAACTATTATTTCCTTTAAAAATACTTTTCAGTGATATAAATACAGTATCTTTTCCAGAAAAAAACTCATGTTTTCTCCAAAGTCCTTGGTTAATGATTGCCTGTTTATCAACTGTTGAAAGTTATGATTCGGTTGGAAAATAAACTTTATTATCGCTCCTCATACTTACTATTATTGCAGCATCTTCATAGACACCTAATTGAGATTCAGGCACTTTGCAAACAGTGGATATTTATGACTGTTGCAGCATCACTCCATCACAAGATCACCATGTGCACTTCATAGCCAGGCTTCTGGGAAGCAAGTCAATGAAAAAGCTAGCAGCAAGTTACAATTATGTGCTATTTTGCTTAATGTCTATGTTGCCTAGTTATTGAATAATTGGTCTCAGTTTGTTAAGCAAGGACTACCTGCATTTGTTATTCTTTGAGGAAGAATGTTTAAAAAACTATTTCTGCTTCCAAAGACCGTTGTGATATGCATATTTAGACATTTTCAGAATGGTGGGAGTACAAATCATGGGACTTACATATTTACACCCAAAGTATGAGCCTGATACAAAAGACTGGCGGTTGCATCATGACATTGCAATCAACATTTCATCATTTTGGTATCATTGCAATTTATGTGGGAGGCCTGTGTGTGCTAATAGCATACATGAAACTATTGTTTTCCTCACCCCTAAATTCCCCTTAAATACATGTGGGCTATCTCAATTTGAATATACTGAATATGGAACACATAGTAAACATTACAAGTAGCCTTGGGGAAATGATTTTGAATTTGTACGTAATATATGTATCCATATTTATAATTAACCTTTGGGTAATGAAAGGATGTTGTGAAAGTAAACAGCACCATAATGTTTGCAAACTAACAAACAAATCCAAAACATTTAATTAGCCAGTACTGCATACTTGAAAGCGACAATGAATTGTTTTTAAAGACATATGCTTGGTAAAATAGCTAAAGATGCAGAGAATATAGCATCTCTGCTATTGGGGTTGTATCTAGATCAGCGTTTCCCAACCGGTGTGCCGCGGCACACTAGTGTGCCACGAGACAAGGTCAGGTGTGCCGCAAAGCTCCTAGGGAAGCTCCAGCTGGGCGGGGCACTGCCGGTGCCGGTGCCTCCGACCTGGAGCTCCCACTCGCAGCTGCTCCCCGGCTACTGCCCGATGCTGCTGTTTCCGGCGCTCTCCTGCTGGGCTCCAAAGAAGGAAGGCAGGGGAAAGGAGAGCTTCAGTCTTCACACCTCCTTTCCCCTGCCTTCCTTCTTTGGAGCCCAGCAGGAGAGTGCCGGAAACAGCGGCATCGGGCAGTAGCTGGGGGACAGTTGCGAGTGGGAGCTCCAGGTCGGAGGCACCGGCAGCACCCCACCCAGCTGGAGCTTCCCTGGCGTCGGCGGCAACCAGTGTCCTTTGGGGCCTGGCGGGAGGGCACTGGCGGTGGGAGCGGGAGGGTGCCGGCTGCAGCGGCCCCAGGCAGTCGTGGGGAGATGGCAGCGGCGAGAAGGAAGCTCCAGAGAGAGTGAGAAAGAGAAAGAGATAGCAAGAGAGACAGAGAGAGAGAAAGAGAGACATAGCAAGAGAGAGAGAGAGACAGAAAGAGAGACATAGCAAGAGAGGCAGAGAGAGAGAGAGAGAGAAAGAAAAAGATAGCAAGAGAGAGAAAGAAAGAGAGACATAGCAAGAGAGACAGAGATAGGAAGAGACAGAGAAAGAGAGATAGCAAGAGAGACAGAGAAAGAGAGAGAAAGAAAGAGACAGAGAGAGACAGAGAGAGAGAGAAAGAGAGGGGGAAGGAGGGAGAGAAAGACATAGAGGGAGGGAAGGAGGGAGAGAGAAAGAGAGCAAGAAAGAGGGATGGAGAGAGAGAGAAAAGGGAAGGAAGGGAGAGAAAGAGGGAGGGAGAAATAGAGCGAAAGGGAGGAAGAGAGAGATTTTTTAGCCCCCCCCCCAAATGTTCCCCAGGATTTTGAAAATATGAATAATGTGCCACGGCTCAAAAAAGGTTGGGAAACACTGATCTAGATGATTTCACATTTATTTGACCATTTAGTGTTTCTAAAAAAAAGCAATCATTGTGCTTATTGACTGAATATATATCTTTTCTTCCTTTCATATATCTTCTCCTCTACTTTTATATCTTTTCTTTATATATAATACTTCATGTCTATCCTCTTCAATATGTATTGTGTATTGGACTAACTAACTAACTAACTAACTAAATAAATAACTAAATAAATAACTAAATAAATAAATAATTTGTAGACAATGTCAACTTTGGTCATAAGTTTATAGAACAATAGAATTGTATTGAGGAGGAAGAACGAACTTTTTATATTCTTAACATTTTTTCTATAGTTATTCCAGTTTCATTCATATTATTTTCCAAACCTAATACTTCAATACATTCCTTAGCTACAGGGCAGTAGGGCCACATCAGGATTGTGTTTGGCCTCGGGGAGGGGGGTGGGGTGGGTGTGGCCAGGATGGATGTGGCCAACTCAACATCACTCCTATCGGGGGGGGGGGGTGCCTGAGGACGCCTGAGTTCTCTGCCAATGAAAATGGGTTCCGGAATTCCGTTTTCAGCTGCAACGGCCTCCTTCAACCTTCTTCCAGCAAAAATGGAGCTTTGGGGAGGGCCGCATGCAGCCCTCCCAAACTCTGTTTTTGCTGGGAGAAGCACCTCAGGCTGTTTCTTTGCTGGTTATAGGGCAGCCCTGCGGATGACCCTGGACCAGTGTTCCCTCTAATTTTTTTTGGGGGGGGGGGGGCGGAAAAGTATAGTGTCTGAGCGGCAGTCCCTTTGGGACTGGGTGGCACAGGAATAATAAATAAATAAATAAACAAACAAACAAACAAATAAATACTGTAAAACAAAAAACCCACCCTGTTTTGCATCAGAGAATTTCAAAATAAAATACTGTACTGTTTGTCTATAACAGTGAGCTCATAATAGGGCAACTCTATCAATATCAAAATGCCACTTAAATAGTTGAGCTAGTTTCAAACTAGATTTTGATTTTCTTTCTCTCTTCCTTACTCCCATTCTTTTTCTTTCTCTTTTCCTTCCTCTCTTTTTTCTATCTGTTTCTCTCTCTTCCTCTCTTCCTCTCTCTCCTTCCCTCTCACTCTTTCCCTCTCGGCTTCTGGGCAGGTTTGGAAAACTAAGAGTTGATGATGATTTTTAAGTGAGCGATTGCTCACTGCTCAGCTTAGAGGGAACTATGCCCTGGACTGGCTCAGAACAGGCTCATTGTACTATTTTCTGTGAATTGATCGAGAGTGGAACAGAGCCATGACATCTAGTGAGCTGGTTAGCTGCTTGGTGGCTAGTGGCATGTATGGAGGTAGCAATGGAATCAACAGAGCCACACTGCTAAAAAAAAAAATAAAGGGAACACTCCAACAACACATCCTATGTCTGAATGAATGAAATATTCTCACTCAATACTTTGTTCTGTACAAAGTTGAATGTGCTGACAACAAAATGAAATTGATTGTCAATCAGTATTGCTTCCTAAGTGGACAGTTTGATTTCACAGAAGTTTGATTTACTTGGAGTTATATTCTATTGTTTAAGTGTTCCCTTTATTATTATTTTTGAGCAGTATATTTATCAACACAATACTGCTTATGGCCAGAACTTGAGTAATAACTGCTACAAGTCATTGTTATGTTCTATGTTTCAGTCTTTTGTCAATTCAGACCAATTGCACTGACAGTGCTGATCAGGGAAGCAGACTGGAAGCAGGTGTGTAGTTTCCTAGCAAAATGGCATTTGTGATGGTCTGTGGCTCCATTCCTCTGGATTCATTCATGCAGCCACAACAATCTGCAGGGAATATTCAAGGTACTAGATGAGGTAGGACAAACTGTCTCAAATCAGAGATGGGTTTCAACAGATTCTGGAGAACTGGTAGCGGAAATTTTGAGTAGTTCGGAGAACTGGTAAGTACCACTTCTGACTGGCCCTGCCCCATCTGTTCTGTGCCTCCTGAATCCCAGCTGATGAGGAGGAAATGGGGATTTTGCAGTAACCTTCCCCTGAAATGGGGTAGAAATGGAAATTTTATAGTTTCCTTCCCTTGCCACGCCCACCAAGCCACGCCCACCAAGCTATGGCTACAAAACTGGTAGTAAAATTTTTTGAGTCCCACCACTGCCCCAAATCACAATTGCACCAAACAAAGAGAGCTATAGCAGACATGGTACTGGGAAACAAGAATATATGGTTTTGTAGCTTTTGGCAATTACAAAGTACTATTTAGCCTAGAGTGACGTCTGTGTTTGGCAGAGGTCAAAGAAAGCGTAAATTATAAACTGGAAACTCTGATTGTGGATTGACATTGAGATTCTGTTTGCCCAAAGCCCTGTTTTATATCCCATTCTGCCAGCATTTGCTTTTTTTTTTTACTGTTTAACTTAACTTATGACATGTAAAAGAAACCTCTATTAGAATGATAGCCCAACTGTTCTAGCTCTACACAGTGTTTGAATGAAGTAGTATTGTTCCTGGCATTGAACTTCAGAAACATTGTTTTGTTGTCTTGAGACACAAGTTTGCCCCTTGATGTCAATAATATCTGCATTATTTATAAAAGAAAGAAATTTAAATAACTTCTTGGGGGTTGAGGAGCACTCCTGGAGGTATTATCTACCACAAAGATATTTAAGACATCAAAATGGTATCTCTGTTTGATATCTGACAAGTATGCAGCATTTAAATTCTGGGTGTTAAAAAGAAAACTTAATTTTAGTGCTGAATTACTCTAAAGCTACTTCGTATTCTGCATCAAGAGAGGATCTTGCTAAGTACAAAGCGAAATATATCCAAGGCCCCCTTATCTGCACAAGATAAATTACCATTGTTTAGGAAAGACACTCTAGGGACTGGAGAATTTAATTAAATACATAAGGGTTATGAATATGCATGTAAATTAGACAAGGTCGAGCTAAAGTAGCTCTACTGTAACTTAAGGATTTTTTTTTACCTTGAATGAGGTTTAAAAATAATATTTTAAAAAAATTCTGAGTATAAAAACCAGCAAGCATCCTTTTCTATTTTGTCAGCCTTGATAACCTGACAATAAATAATAGCGAATCATTTGTTGACAGCCTGTAAAGATGGCACACTTGATCCTTTTTCTGTTATCCTGGCCCTAATGAATCTTGACAACAAACACTAGGGTAGAAATTGTGGTTACACTGACCCAGATAAAGGACTGGAAAAGCAGGGAGGAGGTGTTTTTATTGTGCCTGAAATAGAAGGGATAACACAAGCTAATGAAAGATTGGACAGATTTCTGCCTGCTTACATTCTGTGATTAGGGCATATGCAAACAACATGCATTTTATATTTAAATGATTACTGAAGAATTCATATTGTCTTTGCTGTTGCGGTCGTAATAACAGGACCAGTGTAGTTAATATTCTGTTGGCACAGAAACCATAATTTTAAATGTATCTTGACTATTGTTCATATTTTAATTCCAGGCATGTGTACTGAAAGCTTCCTCTCCCCCTTTGTACAAATAATATCACACCAAATTTCTATGCGTAAATGATGTTGCAACAGAGAATCTCAGAATATATGTACTTTGGTGTTCTGGTTTCTTGTAGAAATTTAGCAATTACAAATAACTCTTATTAAATTCATTATTTCATGAATAAAGAAACTCCATTTACTTCTCTGCTCTCCTGGAATTCAAACACATTTCATACAGGCACTTATCTCTTGGTCCGTTATCTCCCTTAACTGCATTTCTCACATTCCTTCTCCACTTAACAAGATTTATTTTCCTAACAGCATGATTTCTAAAACAGCAGCCCTGACTGTTAATCAACACAGAATACTTTTGCTTACTTGGGAGCGGCAGAGAAAAAACTCCATTTTGGAAACTCCACCCTTCTTACCCACTGACCCCCTGACGTACCAAATACATCATTACAGTATTTAACCCATTCCTCTCCTTAATATCGTCTTCCAGATACCTGTTATCTACGTTTTGGGCCCTTCTGAATTTAGAGTTAACCCAGCGAGCGTCTGATTCTCCCTCGCTAGATCCTGAACTCATAGCCTCATCCTGTTCTACTACCTGTAACCCCGGACCCCCCACTAATTCATAAACACTATCTGAATCAGAGTCCTCAATATCTTCATCATCCTCCAACTGACTAGGAGTATGTACAACATTTAGTATATTTGTTGGAATTGAAAACTGGCCACTCTCTTTAAGTGTTTGGGGAACTGAAAGTTAATTGCATGTTTATTTTCCTTTTCACTGCATCCTAGTAAAATGTAATAGTTCTTCACTGACAAATAAACAGATCATGTAGAGAAATCCGTGATGCTGAAATTTTACCTGATTACTTGCTATTTCTTGAATGAAGAATATTAAGCCATATGATAACTTAAAATATTGAGTTATGTTTTCGGTGACATCTCTTTCTTGTGTAGTACCAGAGATACTTCAGGTGCCTTCTCTGAACAAATTTCTGAACTTTTTAACAGAATGATTTGCTTCGGTTAGGTGACATATTTATGTGCATCATTTTTAAATTCTGAGAAGTTTTTAGAAGATGACAGATTGTGTACTATATTTTTGTGTACATATTAAAAAATCAGAAAAATAAAATAAAATTAAGCACTGGGTCTAGATACCTATGGCCTCTCCTTATGAAATGCTAGAAAAAACCCTAGCAGAACCACTATTGAAGGTGATGAAATTTGATTAATAAAAATAATACCACAGTTTAATGGAAATACACAAAGAATGGAATGATCTGGAAAAACGTTAATTATATACTGTGGACCAATTTATTAAATATTGATTTAAGATAATTACCACTATAGTAACTAAATATATTAAGGAGTGCATTCATACCGATCAGATAGGTTACACTTCAAAAAGAAATACTGCATGGGATATTTTCATTTTTTGTTGTCCTTTGTGCATTTGTTTATTTTTGATTATTTTCTTTTGTCCTTAGGATAGTGTTATATTGCACAGCAGGAAACTGGTGGCAAAAAATATTGCTTTACAGTTGCAGAACAAAGCACATTTTTTATTTGTGTTGCCAGTGGCTCAGTTAATGGTTAGCAAAATCATATTGTTATTCCAGCTTGAGGCTAGCTAATTCTGATTTGTAGGACGATTGATGATGATTGTCATCATGATGGTGATGATGATATTATCTATTCAGTCTTGTCGGATTCTTGATGATTGATTGGACTTTTGTTTAAAGTATAGTATTCAATTGGACTGAATGTACCAGGTATTTTTCTCTGGACAAAATTTTCATCTCTTTGTAACCATCTAAATTTTCTTTTCCTTAAATATTAATGATTTGTTCATGTTAATATTGTCAAATTCAGAAATTTATTAACAAAAACACTCATTCACACTGTCCTTATTTTCTATGCACCTCCTGTAGAGGGATTCTTGAAATACAGAAGTGCTAGGGGAGAGCATCCCAGAGTTTCCTTGGAAGTAGAGCCATTTGCGTGGAAAGAGGATCGAAATAGAATTAGATGGTAGAAAGCATCCTGGGAAATTTAAAGAGCATCTTGGGGAGTAACCTTAACCATCTGTCTGTCTGATAAACCATCACAGCCATTTTGTAGGGGTACTTGTAACATGCTTTCAAAATTCTGAATAAAATTCTGCCCTCCAGTTGGGAAAAGATTTTGTAGCTCAATTTATTTATTATTTATTTATTATTTGGATTTGTATGCCGCCCCTCTCCGAAGACTCGGGGCGGCTCACAACAAGTGAAAAAACAATCCAATACATAATCCAATTAATTAAAATATTAAAAGTTTTTTAAAAAACCCTATACTAACATACACACACAAGCATACCATGTATAAATTCAGCGGGCCCAGGGGGAGATGTTTAGTTTCCCCATGCCTGACGGCAAAGGTGGGTTTTGAGAAGTTTACGGAAGGCAGGAAGAGTAGGGGCAGTTCTGATCTCCGGGGGGAATTGGTTCCAGAGAGTCGGTGCCGCCACAGAGAAGGCTCTCCCCCTGGGGCCCGCCAACCGACATTGTTTAGTTGACGGGACCCGGAGGAGGCCCACTCTGTGGGACCTAATCGGTCGCTGGGATTCAATGCTAAACTGTTGTTTGAGCAGAAGGCTTGGAGAGAAAGAAAGAGAAAAAGGAGGGGAAATTTGCCTCCATCTCTATCCCATTGCTGGCATTAAATAAGATTGATTCTGGAAACACATAGGCATTAGTCCAATGCAGACTGATTTCTTTTGTAAAAGCGAATTAGTCTTGTATATAAGTTACCAGTACTGTATTTGCTTCCTGAGGACAAGGTTGGAGGTCCCTGGGAGAAGAGGTTTTAAAGTTTTTCTTCCAACCTATCTCTATGGTCCCCCTTTCATGATCTTTAAGAAACAGCTGAGAAATAACAAAGGAGGAGTTGCTTCTTCTTCAGAAGGTCATATCTCAAAGTGTTTCAATTATTGCATATTGAATGGAAAAGTCAAAGAGGGGGATGCCTTACTCAAGCTCCATATACAGTGATCCCTCGATTAGCACGGTCTCGATTAGCGCGAAACGCTGCAACGCGGTTTTTCAAAAAATATTAATTAAAAAATAAGTCCGTGCTAGTTCTCTCTCTCTTTCTCTCCCTGTTGCCGGCGTGGTATATGAGAGAGAAAGAGAGAGGCAGAGGTCGGGCGCATTACCGGGAGGTGGAGGCGGCGTGGGGACGCTGGGTGCCGGGGACACCGAGGAGGGGGTGGACGTGGCCTCTCAGCTGCAGAGCCGAACAAGGGCGGAGGCAACGGCAGAGTCCGGCGCTGGGGCCATGTGGGGCCGCTCATCCAGGGGGACGTGGACTGGCAAGTCGCCCTCCTTTCTCTTTCTTTCTCTCTCTTATACTACACCGGTAACAGGGAGAGAAAGAGAGAGAGCGGAGGGCACCTTGCCGGTCCACGCCCCCCTAGATGAGCGGCTCCGCATGGCCCCAGCGCCGCCCAGGCAAAGGGGAAACCCCAAGATCGCTTGCCGCTTGCCCTATTGCAGCGAAGGAGGCGAAGCAAGGCTCCAAGCTGCAATACGGCAAGCGGCAAGCGGCAAGCGATCTTGGGGTTTCCCCTTTGCCTGGGCGGTGGGAAGACCAAGGGAAGGTTCCTTCAGCCGCCCAACAGCTGATCTGCTCCGCAGCGCGGCGGCAGCGAGGAGCCGAAGATGGGGTTTCCCCTTTGCCTTTACCCCATCTTCGGCTCCTCGCTGCTTCCGCGCTGCGGAGCAGATCAGCTGTTGGGCGGCTGAAGGAACCTTCCCTTGGTCTTCCCCGCCGCCCACACGCAAACTCCACCATCTGCGCATGTGCGGCCATGAAAAAAATGGCGCACATGCGCAGATGGTGGTTTTTACTTCCGCACCACTATAACGCGGAAATCGATTAGCGCGGGAGGTCTTGAAACGTAACCCCCGCGCTAATCGAGAGATCACTGTATTGTATTAATTGAATATACAGTATAAAGTTGTGTTAAGCCCTGCTAAAGTGAAACTAAACTTTAGATAACCCTGTTAATTCTAACTGTATTGGAGGGAAACCTAGAACATTCATATTTGGGCATGCTTTTTCAAGTACAGTGGTACCTCATCTTACGAACGCCTCTTCTAACGAACTTTTCGAGATACAAACCCAGTGTTTAAGATTTTTTTGCCTCTTCTTCCGAACTATTTTCACCTTACGAACCCAAGCCGCTGCTGCTGGGATGAAGGGGTTTCTTTCCCCCCCTTTTTTGAAGAAAGAAAAGGGAGGGGCGGCTTGGAGGGGGAAAGAGTTTGCATTTAAAAAAGTAGGAGAACAGCGTCCTTGCACAGGCACTGAAAGGGTGTGTTTTGAAGAAAGAAAAGGGAGAGGCGCCCCCCTTGCCTTTCTTCCTTCCCACTCACCCTTTAGCTAAGCCTTGCTTCTTCCACCCGCCCCCTTTAGCTGCTCCTCCCTGCCCTCTGTTTGCCTCCCTTCTAAAGTTTGGGATTTTCCTGAAGCATTTGCACGCATTATTTGCTTTTACATTGATTCCTATGGGAAACATTGTTTCGTCTTACGAACTTTTCACCTTCCGAACCTCCTCCTGGAACCAATTAAGTTCGTATCATGAGGTACCACTGTATTATGATTGGTTTAAGGCCCAGCAGGGATGGGTTGCTATCAGTACGCCCTGGAGCTCCGTTCTGGTAGCGGCCTGCAGATTGTGCAATTTGCATGTGATGGCTCCAGTGCGGTCTTCACCGGTCCATTGTGCAGCGCCATCTCTCTGTTTTTGAAATTTTTGCTTAATTTTGCTTCCTGCGCATGCTTGGAAGCAAAATCTCATGAGGGAATATGCAAGTGAGATTTCGGCAATTTTTTGCTTCTGCGTATGCGTAGAAGTAAAAATTCGCCAAAATCTTGCTTACACGCGCATCCCCTTACAAGATTTTGGTGCTTTTTTGCTTCCTGTGCATGGGTGGAAGCAAACTCTCATGAAGGGATGCACACGTACAAGTATAGTGAGTGTGTGCATGCCAGATTTGTCATGATGCATGGACAGTGCACCAGTATTTAGGTAAGAGCAGCCCGCCCCTGGAGCCCAGGATATAAATTACAGGGAATTGCCTACAGTTCCTTAGTTCCAGTTTTCAGTCAGTAAATGTTGTTGTAACTGTTATGGTCAGTTTCTTGTCTGCTGAAGCAGGCAAGTATACAATACTTATTATGAAAGGGACGGGATTCCCTTATTCCGATAAGAGAATCTTATAGGAACTGCCATCTCAAGATGTTCCAGGTGACTTGGCCATCCAACCTATTGGTATTCCTGTAAAGATTTGGGGATTTAGAGGAAGGTTTAAATCAAGATTTTGGTGGAGTTTAATGTGGCCTTTCAGGCTGGATGACCCCAACTACCAATTTAGGTAATAAAAATAACTGACATGTTATTTCTCTACAGGAAGATTTTAGATATGACTTTAATTTGCTCTTAGAAGACAAGAGTGAGGCTTGAAAGTAAATATCAAGATTCTTGGCCCAGAAAAGATTGTGGAGCAGTAGGAAGACAAACTCTGTGTGTAAAAATTCAGTCATATTAATCTCTCCCCTCCCTTAAATACATGCTGTTCTCAAGGGAAAATGCTCTTTCATTACCGTAATGGATTATTGCTTACAGATCAGACTCTGGATTATATTTCTTTTTTGACAGTGCATTGCTTTATATAAATTTGCCCTTTTCTGCCAAGATCACAACTTGTGTTTTCAGACTTTCCATATTAAAATGGTGACAAAGAAAAGCTGTTAAGTAAAGAGCAAAACAAAACTTGATTATAAAATGTTATTGAATGTTACTGTTTAGTGGAATGGAACAGATAATTATAAATATTAGAGAGGTATGTATGCTTTTAGAAACAAATACTGTAACTTTAAATATTTGTGTAATGCAAGTACTGCATAGCCTTTAGTTATGTCCTTTATGCATATCAAAAATATTTTTCTATTGTTGTGTGGTTAGATGATGCAGAATCATAAAGTTTGAATGTATGTTACAATCAAGATATGGTTGTCACCACCCTTTGTCTCCTTCATCTCCATTATCTTTGCAATATCCAACTAATGTATTGTAAATTTGAAGGAAAATATTGACTAATATTATGCATGTTCAGTATTTCTTTTTCTTTTTTTGCTGTAGTAATTAATTTAGCTCTTGTTAACAGGAATCTATTGGGAGTTGACTATGATGAAATCAGATTAAACCTTTCTTTCATCAAATGCTACTAGACTGGAGATATGTATATGGGAAAGTAGTTGCAATTCTCAAAGAAAATGGACCGTTTGTTGATGGTCATTGACCTTCAAAATGTCTTCCTACAATAAATCAGTATATTTGACTGAATATATGCAGTTGAACAGATGACACTGTAATCTAAACCAGTGATTTTCAACCTTTTTTGAGCCGCGGCACATTTTTTACATTTACGAAACCCTGGGGCACATTGAGCGAGGTGGGGTGGGGCTAAAAAAAGTTTGGACAAAAAAAATTTCTCTCTCTCTCTTCCTCCTTTTTACTCTATTTCTCTCTCCCTCTTTCTCTCCCTTCCTTCCTCTTTCTTTTTCTCTCCCCATCCCTCTTTCTTTCTCTTCCTTCCTTCCTCTCTTTTTTGCTCTCTTTCTCTCTCTCCCTACCTTTTTCTATGTCTTTCTCTCTCTCTCCTTCCCTCCCTCTCTTTCTCTCTCTCTCTTGCTTTCTTTCTCTCTCTTTCTCTTTCTTGCTTTCTTTCTCTTGTTCTCTTTCTCTCACTCTTGCTTTCTCTCTCTCTCTCTCTTGTTCTTTTTCTCTCTTTTGCTTTCTTTCTCTCTCTCTTGCTTTCTTTCTCTCTCTGAGCTTCGCGGCACACCTGACCATGTCTCACGGCACACTAGTGTGCCTTGGCACACTGGTTGAAAAACACTGATCTAAACTACAGGGTGTTCAGCAAACCTGGAAAACAGGGAAATCAGGGAATTATCAGGGAAATCAATGGTTTGGGGAATATCAGGGAATTATCAGGGAATTTGTGGGAAAAAATGGAATAAATCAGGAGAAAAAACCAAACTACAGTGGTACGTCTACCTAAGAACACCTCTACTTAAGAACTTTTCTAGATAAGAACCAGGTGTTCAAGATTATTTTGCCTCTTCTTAAAAACCATTTTCTACTTAAGAACCCGAGCCTGGAAAAATTTTCCAGGAAATTTGAGAGCAGCACGAAGGCCCGGCCAGTTTCCTGCCATTCAACTTGGGTTTCTCTCTCTGGCGCAGTATATGGGAGGCAGCCTCGTGCCGGGTGTATGGGAGGCGCGTGCTCCTCCTCACCACCTCAGAATCCCTCTTTTTTTTTTAAGCCTTAAAGTTTTGGATTTTTTTTATTTCCCTCACCTTACCTTCTTCCTTTGGCAGCAGCTGTCCTCTTCTTCTTCTTCATTCTCCTCCTGCAACCCAAATTCTGAACTTTTATTTCTTTCCTAAAGGGTTTGCACGCATTATTTGCTTTTACATTGATTCCTATGGGAAAAATGGCTTCTACTTACAAACATTTCTACTTAAGAACCTGGTCACGGAATGAATTAAGTTCTTAAGTAGAGGTACCACTGTATATTAAAATGTTTAAAAGTCAGGGAAAAATCATGTGTAAAAAAAAGCCCAGATCATGCTGCCTGGCAGAGTCAAGCAAAAATGAGCATAACTGTGACAAAAACTTGCTTCCTCAGCTACCAATATTTCTCCACGGCTTAGCTGTTTGGTATGATGTCATCTACAAAGGTGAAGCAAATATGTCATATCATATCATTTATTTATTGATTAGATTAGATTTATTGGCTGCCCTTCTCCTCGCGGACTCAGGGCGGTTTACAGGATAAACAAAGATAAAAATTGTACACTACAAGTATAACATTAAGAAAAGTAGTCATAAAACCCAATGTAAACAATCAATCATCCCTCATTCATACTGCTGGCTGGAGAGGAAATATTGCTCATGTCCCCAGGCCTGTCGGCATAGATACATTTCTAATGCCTTTCAGAAGGCGAGGGGAGTGGGGGCAGTATGAATATCCGGGGAGAGTTGGTTCCAGAGGACCAGGCCGCAACAGAGAAGGCTCTTCCCCGCAGACCCACCAGTCGGCATTGTTTGGCCAATGGAACCGGGAGAAGGCCGTCTCTGTGTGACCTAAGCGGTCGCTGGGAGAGGTAACACAGAAGACGGCCCCGTAAATAATATGGTCCAATGTCATTATTCATATTCTGGTTTACATACCAGATTATTATATGTAGCTGATTAAGGAGAATATGGAAATAGGATAGGTAATGCTTTTGACTTCAGCTTTGATGGAAACCAAAACTCTTCAGTTTTTCTCCAGGGACAAAGTAGAAGCATGTTTAAAATTATTTTCATTAATCTTTGCACAGAACAGTGAATAATCCTGATTTATCTATAATCCTGACATGCACATTGCAGACAAAAATGCCTTTGATAGAGAAATAAACCCAGGCTTCTTAGGAATCAACATTTTGTGTTGCATTGTGCATTACATACGCATAAGAATCCAATGAGTTATTCATTCTTTGTGCCTATAGAAGAAAGTTGTATGAGATCACATGAACTAGGTCTTAACTGTTTAGCAGCCAAAAAAAATATAAACAGCTTTGACTTCTTATATAGAATATGTGCCACATGTTTTTTTGCTGAATTTGAAAATTAAGGGGGACTAGGATAGATCTATTTCGGCCTTATTTTGGCCTCATCAGCTAGCCATACCCACTGGGACTTGAACATGCAACCTTTGCCTTGTAAGGCAGAGAATTATCCTTTAGGCTACAGTATCCAATCCCTTCAGCTCTGCACCAGGGAAGGGTTACATATTTTGTGTTGAATCACCCTGGTGTATCGAAGGAACATCACAGCTCCTTATTTGCCTCTGGGCCCAACCCAGGGCCATTTCCAAGGCAGTTAATTTTATTGATAGCCGACAATTCTATCTGTATGTGTCACATGTTTTTTTGCTGAATTTGAAAATTAAGGGAGACTAGGATAGATCTATTTCATATATATATATGATGGTGAATGTGATTTCACCGAAACATCGCATAAACATGCAAAATATTACACAGGGCAAAACCCGAACTCAGAACAATCTACATACATATACCCGTGAAAATTTACGAAAACAAATATATATATATAGAATAGCATCTACCATTTTGTTATGAGAATGCATTTCATGTGACATGCTAATGAACCAAACTTTCAGTACCCTTCTGCTTTTACTTTGATAAGGATTTATCTGTGATTTATCTGTGACTAGTATTATAGTTGTTCCAACTTGATATTTTAATTTTGCTGCTGAGGAGCCACTGAATAATTTATTATCGAGGAAAGCTGATTATTTTTTAGTAAAATGAGAGTGGCGCATGTAATCTAGTAGGCAGTATTGAGATTCAGATTGATTTCCATCTTCAAGCAAAGAGAATCATATAAGAGCTTTCAGGTCTGTTGGATGAAAGGACGCTAACTTGATTTGGAGCAATATCAGTGTAAAAATTACTCATCACTGATTAAAATGTGTGGAGACAAAATACACATGGAAACTATTTTTTAAAAAACAAATTCTTTCTATAATTGATCCTAAAAGACTTAATAGTTGGATATTGGAACGTCTCCTTAGCATTGAATTTGTTGTGTTAGATAATTAAATACATTTGTATAGGAGAATATTGAAATACATGGCTTCCACTTGAATTTAAGGAATATTCTTCCCTTTTATGATTTTGAATTGGCATTAAGCTGTAGCTTATTTATTAATTATTTTAGGTACTTTGGGGCAACATGGGAACTCCTTTTGATATAAAACAGTAATATTTAGTCCCTGTGGTTGAATTTGAAACTATACATTCAGTATTTATAGATTGAAGCTGCTCCTATTTTTATTGTGCCAAACAGCATTTAGAGAAGTCTTTTACAAGAGAGAAGAAGCAGGAAATAAATATGTAACCTTTCTTTCTATAGCCCATATTCCCCTGTTTAGCTGTGACTATAAAGACTGTTTGCAACAGAAATCAGTACTGCCTTTTTTATTGTTTCTTCATTGCTGATTTGACCCCATGACAATCATTAAGTGTTGTACCACATAATTCTTGACAAAAAGATATTGACAAATATCTACAAAAAGATATTGACAAAGATGGGCTACAAGAATGTTGGAAGGTCTTAAGCATAAAACGTATCAGGAAAGACTTAATGAACTCAATCTGTATAGTCTGGAGGGCAGAAGGGAAAGGGGGGGACATGATCGAAACATTTAAATATGTGAAAGGGTTAAATAAGGTTCAGGAGGGAAGTGTTTTTAATAGGAAAGTGAACACAAGAACAAGGGGGCACAATCTGAGGTTAATTGAGGGAAAGATCAGAATCAACATGAGAAAATTTTATTTTACTGAAAGAGTAGTAGATGCTTGGAACAAACTTCCAGCAGACGTGGTTGGTAAATCCACAGTAACTGAATTTAAACATGCCTGGGATAAACATATATCCATCCTAAGATAAAATACAAAAAATAGTATAAGACTAGATGGACCATGAGGTCTTTTTCTGCCCTCAGTCTTCTATGTTTCTATGTAAATGTATCTTTTTCTTTTATGTACACTAAGAGCATATGCACTAAGACAAATTTCTTGTGTGTTCAATCATAGTTGGCCAATAAAGAATTTTATTCTATTCTATTCTTTTTAATTACTAGAAAATATAAAAATAAACCCATACTGCTGCAGCAATCTGATTGTAATAGATGTAAACCAAAGTCACTATTTTAAATTTAAACAGCAAAATTAATTAGCAGCAAATATAGCTGACATTTTCTTCCTCTGGAACCATGTAATAGGCCAGCAATCTCCACTGGGATCATTTATCAAATTCTTTTGATTACATCAGCACCTCTCAGAGCCTAGTAAAAAAAAAATCTTCATTTTGCTTTGCATATAGAAGTAGAGTACCTAGTGACCTTGTCTGATTTTGAAGAAAACTAAACAGAGTGAAATATGGCTATTCCCATCTGGAAATCTATGTAGGCTATATTGGCAAATTGGTGGGAAAACAGAATAGCAAATTCCTTATTGGTCAAGAGAATGCTTCATGGAAGAAATTAGAGACATCAGGAGTCAAACATGACTTGAAGGAGTTTTTACTTCAAAAATCATTAATCCTTTCTGAAATTCATACAGAATCAATTTTAAAATCAATTCACTTAAGAATACCAGCTTTGGATTGAATGAACTAATTTGAACATTATTTTAAACTAAGTTCTTGTTTCTTTCCCTCAGGTTTTTTTTTTAATGTCTAATCTTTGAATGCCACAAACACAATAAACAGCTTTGGAATCACATGAATTATATAAATATATTCCTCAAGGATCCAAGATAAGATGCTACGTCCCTGAATAATATATTCTTTCTAAACAATTGCTGTATTTGGGCCTAATTAAAGAACAAGTATTGAAACCCTCTGAAATGTTGGCAAATTTAGGATCTAGTTATGCTAAATAGTTATCTTCATTTCCAGCCTTAAAAGCTGTTGGACATCTTTGGTTATTAGTTATTGATAGATAAGTGGTTAAGACAAGATTGTTTGTAGCAATTGCGTCTTTCACTTCTCAGGCTTGTATATATTAATAGGTCTATGACAGTTTATAACAGTCAATATGCAATGGCCAACTCACCATGGCCTACTCTTCGCAGTCAACGTTATTATTTATTTATTTATTATTAATTAGATTTCTATGCCGCCCTTCTTGAAACGACTCAGTCGATTTACTTCAGCCAACTCACTGCGGCCAGTTCACCGTGGGACAACTCACCATGACAACTTGCTGCAGGACAATTCACCACAGGACAAGAGTTTCTCTAATATCGAAGAAATAATGGAATAGAATCATTAAAAGAAAGGAGGCCAGAAGAGGGACAAAATGAAATGTGAATGGCAAAAAAATTAAGATAATTTTAAAAATATTTTAAAATAATTAAATTGTTGAATTGTCCCTAGGCAAGTAGTCCTGTGGCAAGTTGGCTCTGTTGAGTTGTGTTAGCAAAAACTTCAGAAGAGAAGGATTTAGGGGTAGTGATTTCTGACAGTCTCAAAATGGGTGAGCAGTGTGGTCGGGCAGTAGGGAAAGCAAGTAGGATGCTTGGCTGCATAGCTAGAGGTATAACAAGCAGGAAGAGGGAGATTGTGATCCCCTTATATAGAGTGCTGGTGAGACCACATTTGGAATACTGTGTTCAGTTCTGGAGACCTCACCTACAAAAAGATATTGACAAAATTGAACGGGTCCAAAGACGGGCTACAAGAATGGTGGAAGGTCTTAAGCATAAAACGTATCAGGAAAGACTTAATGAACACAATCTGTATAGTCTGGAGGACAGAAGGAAAAGGGGGGACATGATCGAAACATTTAAATATGTTAAAGGGTTAAATAAGGTTCAGGAGGGAAGTGTTTTTAATAGGAAAGTAAACACAAGAACAAGGGGACACAATCTGAAGTTAGTTGGGGGAAAGATCAAAAGCAACGTGAGAAAATATTATTTCACTGAAAGAGTAGTAGATCCTTGGAACAAACTTCCAGCAGACGTGGTTGGTAAATCCACAGTAACTGAATTTAAACATGCCTGGGATAAACATACAGTATATCCATTGTAAGATAAAATACAGGAAATAGTATAAGGGCAGACTAGATGGACCATGAGGTCTTTTTCTGCCGTCAGTCTTCTGTGTTTCTATGTTTCTATGTTGATGGTGGTGAGTTGCCTGCAGTGAATTGGCCGTGGTGAGTTGTCTCTTTCCAACCAGTGACAGTATCTTTTTTGCTTTTTATCAGCCTCTTTTTCAGGATTTTCAAGCATCAGAATCTTCTCTGTGTTATGTATCCAAAATATTGAAGCTTTAGCTTAATTATATTTGACTCTTAGTTTTCAGAAACTTGTAGACATGGCAAGGGTTATCTTTTATATTCTCCAAGACTTCTTAGAATAGCTTAAACTTGACAGGACAATGAAAGAGTAGTAGATCCTTGGAACAAACTTCCAGCAGACGTGGTAGATAAATCCACAGTAACTGAATTTAAACATGCCTGGGATAAACATACTGTATATCCATCCTAAGATAAAACACAGGAAATAGTATAAGGGCAGACTAGATGGACCATGAGGTCTTTTTCTGCTGTCAGACTTCTATGTTTCTATGTTTCTATATAAAAACACAATGTGTCTTATTATGTTGTAACAACTGAAAACAATAAGACACACAAAGCAGATTTTTTTTCTTTGTGAATTTCTGACTTTCAAGCCTATTTTAGACTATTCCTAAGCTTTAAAAATTGTGTTGTTGTTTTAGCTTGGGAATTTTGTTTTTCTATCTTTTTATACAGAACAAATTAGTTCATGATTATTTATTTGGTAAATTGTCTTCTGGCTTGTAAATATACTTTTAAATAATGGTATTGCCCATATGAGTGCCATTCAGGCTTCATTGCTACCATGCCATTCTTATTCTCATAAAAATTAGCTAGCTCAAAATCAGGAAAAAATATGCTGGCTTTATCAGTTTTTTTTAAAAAAAAAACAAACCACAGACATCCCAAATGGGTTCTGGACATCTGGTTCTTTGGACATGGAAAAAAATCATGAAACATAAATGAACTTTATTGGATAAAAATATTGACTACTACATGGTCTTGTTTCCAATGCATTGGGGACCAGGAGTTCGAGATAATGTCTTAAGTGCTCTATGTCTTAAGTGTTCTCCTAACCCCCAAACCTTTAACCATAGATTATCTACAATTGACCTCTCCCTCTTTCTAAGAGGTATGGGTGTGCATAACCTCACCATTGTGTCCACCCTCCCTGTCCTACTGTTCTATTGTTTTTTATCATTACATTTTATTATTACTTTTCTAATGTTATGTTTATACAAATTACCATCCTATAATTGTTTGACAAATATAAAAATAAATAAAATAAATTTAGGTGGACAGCTGCCCATTTGCTTTTTTTAAAATCAAAACCATCTTTTTAAAAAAATCAAGGGGGCTTTGCATGAAACAGATATTCAGCAGGCTGGTAGATATCCAAAAGGTATATTGACTTTCTCTAGGATAAGCTAAAATGGCTCTCCTCCCAACATGTGGTGTAAATCCTATTGCCTCCCCAGAAGCTGTTGTGCATTCTTATCCTTTGCTCATGAGACTCCCCCTTGCTCTAGGGATTTGTCTTCAAGGATTTAAGAGCATGAATGTTGTGCAGCTTCCTTTCCCCAGTTGGTCCAAGCCTATTTTTAAAATGTTAGCAAGCCTTTTTTTAAACAACATCACTTATCTACTTATCTCATTAAGTTTATCTGAAGCCTTAATTAAGTTGGCGAAAGAACCCCTTGGAGATGGGGAGGAGCACTCACTGCTTTTGTCAGTGGGCGTCTACTCAAAAATAGTTACTGGGTCCATTACTAATTAATTGTCCAATTACTATATATGATGTACAACTGAATTCTACTCCCATCCTAAGGAGGCGTCTCATTTGTGCCATTGTTCTTTAAAGGACTTGCATATGCAGAAAAAAGGTGAAATTAACATATATATTGTGAAAAGAAAAGGGGAAAGAGAATGAAGAGAAGGACAGGGAAATCAAATCAGTGTTCATCCCTACCAAGCTTATGAGCTTTGCCAAAATCCACAGAGAGCCCCCTCAGGCCTCTCTCAAGCATGCAAATGTAATTTTCTGTCCAGGCAACACTCTCTCTTCTTAACGTTCATTTAAAGATGAATGTATATTAGAACCAGGAGATAATGTTATAATGGGAGACTAAAGTAATACAAGGAGATAGTGAGGTGGTGGGGAATGACCATATAACTCTCAGAATTTAACCCAAGTAAAAGATAATGAAGGTAAGGGGAATTGTAAACAACATTGTTTGGGGCCTCTTCAATCATCCACTATGTTTGCTTGCTGGCTGGGTTTTTTTTTTTTTTTTTTTTTTTTTGCAAAACAGAGAGCAGGAGTAATTTATGAATATTCACTTGAGTTGAAATATGATTAATTGTGTGGCGAGTCCTTTATATGTGTCTTCTGCTTTGACCTAATTATGACAAAATTACCCCCAAAAAAGCTGCTCCGAGTCCTCAGAGAGGGACGGCATACAAATCTAATTAATAATAATAATAATAATAATAATAATAATAATAATAATAATAATAGAAACATAGAAGTCTGATGGCAGAAAAAGACCTCATGGTCCATCTAGTGTGCCCTTATACTATTTTCTGTATTTTATCTTAGGATGCATATATATTTATCCCAGGTATGTTTAAATTCAGTTACTGTGGATTTATCTACCACGTCTGCTGGAAGTTTGTTCCAAGGATCTACTACACTTTCAGTAAAATAATATTTTCTCATGTTGCTTTTGATCTTTCCCCCAACTAACTTCAGATTGTGTCCCCTTGTTCTTGTGTTCACTTTCCTATTAAAAACACTTCCCTCCTGGACCTTATTTAACCCTTTAACATATTTAAATGTTTCGATCATGTCCCCCCTTTTCCTTCTGTCCTCCAGACTGTACAGATTTGTGAATGTAAAAGTCCATCCATGTGAAGGGGAGGAGGGAGACCTACAAGCTGGAGCAGCCTGTCTGGATAATGTCTGAGAGAAATTCCCTCTAATCCGGGAGTGTAAAAAAGAGGCCAATCTCATTTCTGGGAGGAGAATCTCTTAAACCGACTGCCAGTCCTTGTTTGTTGATTTTATTAGGTCTCCTGTGTTGGCAGAAACTATTGCTATTCTAAGGGTTTTCTCTACTAATGATGCTAAGTGGTGAGTCATCACAAAACAATGCCTAGCTAAAATGTGCTGCTGCCATTGCCAGTCCTTCTCCTGCCTTTCTGCATCTGTTCCAAGTTACTGTTGAATGGCATTGTCCTGAATTATGAGTGTGCCAGTGTATGATAGGCAGAAATAAAGGGAACACTTAAACCACACAATATAACTCCAAGTAAATCAAACTTCTGTGAACTCAAACTGTCCACTTAGGAAGCAACACTGATTGACCGTCAATTTCACATGCTGTTGTGCACATTCAACTTTGTACAGAACAAAGTATTCATTGAGAATATTTCATACATCCAGATCTAGGATGTGTTCTTTGAATGTTCCCTTAATTTTTTTTGAGCAGTGTATACAGTAATACCTCGTCTTACAAACCTAATTGGTTCCAGGGAGAGGTTCGTAAGACGAAAAGTTCGTAAGACAAAACATTGTTTCCCATAGGAAACAATGTAAAATCCATTAATCCCTGCAATGAAAAAAAAAACGCAAAAAACCGCCGCCACCCTGCTGTCACCTTTTAAAACAGTCGGGGGGCTTCCCAGCATCCTTCTGATCCCGAACGCCAAACCCGAACTTCTGGGTTCGGCGTTCGGGAGGCCGCCGAGAAGCCCCCCCGGCTGTTTTAAAAGGTGACAGCGAGGTGGCGGGGCTTCCCAGTGGCCTCCCAAACCCGAACGTTCGCCGAACTTCCGGGTTCGGCGTTCAGGAGGCCGCTGGGAAGCCCCGCCGCCTGGCTGTCACCTTTTAAAACAGCCGGGGGGCTTCTCGGAGGCTTCCCGAACGCCGAAACCGGAAGTTCGGGTTTGGCGTTCGGGTTCAGGAGGATGCTGTGAAGCCCCCTGGCTGTTTCAAAAAGCGACAGCCGGGCGGTGGGGCTTCTCGGCAGTGGCGGGTTTGTAAGAAGAAAAATGTTCGTAAGAAGAGGCAAAAATTTTCTGAACCCCGGGTTTGTATCTCGGGTTGTTCATAAGACGAGGGGTTCGTATCATGAGGTACCACTGTATATGTAGCTATATAACTGTGATGGTGAACCTATGGCACATGTGCCAGAGGAGGCCCGCAGAGCCCTTTCTGCTGGCACGTGTGCCATCGCCCCAGATTTCCATGGTGTTTCTTTCATGCGCTTCTGTTTCCCTGAAAACGACGAAACAGAAGCTCACAAAAGAAATATAACTTACCTGTTGCCGCCCTGCCAGTGTTGGGATGCCCCACCTCCCACCAGCCAGCTGATCTTTGAATCTCTGCTGAGCATGCAGCCATGTCCATGCATGTGCATGCACATGTCATGCACGCACGTGTTTGCCCATATGAGTCTCAGGAGACAGGCGGCCTAGAAATCAAATAAATAAATTAATATCTGTGCATGCGCAAGTGCGCTCATGCGTGCATACACATTTCAGTTTGAGAATCAGTGTGCAGTTTGGGCATGCACACGTGCAGTCTGTGTCTAAAGGGTTTGCCATCACTGCTATATATGAATGCCTAGTAAGAGGCAGAAAAAGAAGACACTAAAGAAAAAAAATTTAAAATATTCATGCAGGACCATCTAGGGCAGTGATGGCGAACCTTTTTTTCCTTGAGTGCCGAGAGGGTGTGCACGTGTTACTGAGCATGCACGAGTGCCTGCACCCATAATTTAATGCCTGGGGAGGGTGAAAACAGCTTACCCCGCCCCCCCCCCGGAGACCCTCTGGAGGCCAGAAACAGCCTGTTTCGCAACTTCTGGTGGGCCCAGTAGGCTCATGTTTCACCCTCCCCAGGCTTCAAAGGCTTCCCTGGAGCTGGGAGAGGATAAAAACGGCATCCCCTATCCTCCCGGAGGCTATCTGGAAGCCAAAAACGCCCTCCCAGAGCCTCTGTGTGAGCCAAAAATCAGCTGGCTGGCACACACATGCACGTTGGAGCTGAGCTAGGGCAACGGCTCGTGTGCCAGCAGATATGGCTCCGCATGCCACCTGTGGCACCTGTGCCATAGGTTCACCATCACTGATCTAGGGGAATTCATTCCCTACACAAAAGAGAACTTCAATCCGGATCTCTTGATAGGTCGAGGACCCTAATTCCAAATGGAATGTCCAATTTTGGAAAAAATACAATTTTGAAGCTTGAGGTTTAAGTGTGGTTATTATATAAAACAAATGATTATTTGACTTTCCCCTCGTGTCATTAGTGTGCAAAGCACATTATGGAATATAATATGATAGGTTTCTACCTAAAGGTTATATAATCTAGAATTGACAAGGAGAGAAATGCATACCTGGTTCAAATGTATTTGATAGTTTGGGTTAGTGAGATGTAAATTCAAGTTGAACTAAAATGAGCTTTGAAAAGAATGGATGCTGGTAATTTGAACTGCTTTAAACTCTTTTATATAAAACAGGCATCATTTGCTCATTAAATCACATTTAAGTTATTTAAACTTTCTAGTTTTGATGGTTTTGACTTTCTAGTTTTGACTTTCTAGTTTTGAATCCCAGCGACCGATTAGGTCCCACAGAGTGGGCCTTCTCCGGGTCCCGTCAACTAAACAATGTCGGTTGGCGGGCCCCAGGGGAAGAGCCTTCTCTGTGGCGGCACCGGCCCTCTGGAACCAACTCCCCCCGGAGATTAGAACTGCCCCTACTCTTCCTGCCTTCCGTAAACTCCTTAAAACCCACCTTTGCCGTCAGGCATGGGGGAACTGAAACATCTTCCCCTGGGCATGTCTAATTTATGTATGGTATGCTTGTGTGTATGTCTGTTAGTATATGGGGTCTTTTTTAAATCTTTAATATTTTAAATTGTCAGATTATTTATGATTTGTTTCCACGTGTTGTGAGCCGCCCCGAGTCTTTGGAGAGGGGCGGCATACAAATCTAAGTAATAAATAAATAAATAAATTGTAGTTGATGCCTTAAGCTACAATCTCCTGCCTGATTACTTAAGAGCAAACTTCATTAATTCAGAGTACCAGAACCGAACATTTTCTGAGATGCTGACTAGATGTTGCTGTTTTGTACAGAATCTTATAAACATGCCACTGTTCTTCCTGAAAATCAAAGAATCATCCAAGATGTCATAGGTGCAGACAGTGATTAAGATAAAACATTATCTTTCCTCTTGTCTAAAATATCTATTCTAAGTCAAAACATTAACTACTTGCAAAAAAATATCTCTTTGTATACTGTAATGGAAATTAAAACCATATTATTTTGTGTGGTTATTCTTAACTGCTGTTGTTTCAATTTTAGCATGTGGTGCTTCTAATTTTTAATATGAAGACATGTATGATCTGTTTTTGTTTTAAACAGATAATTTCAGAGTTTACTTTGAACCAAAGCTTCGCTTGAATATGTAAATTATTAAAACAGAGTGCTTCCGAGTAAAGATTGTTCTCCAACCAAAGCAATAAGAAAATAGCATCCATCCATGCATTTTGAAATTAAAGGAATGTACTTTTTAATTCAATTACTTTGGTTCGCATGCAACATTAATGTATTTCTTGTCTGATTCTTCTATCAACTCGATTGAGTGGGTTTGGTACAGAGGAAGAGAATTGTCTTGTGTATTCAGAAGAGGAAGGGGGCATGGAAATTTAGTGTAAAAATAAGAAAATGTAAGTCAGACTGCAAAATGATGTTAAAGTTGGAACAATTAGTAAGGAAGCATCCAAAACTCTAGGTCCATCATGGTGAACTGATAGCATGCATGCCCAAATTGGCCTGGCGCACGGGACATCGGCCATTCCTCTTCTGGGTTTCAGGCATGCACATGCATGCAACGAACAGCTGGCCTTTGTGCGTGCAGCAGTGCCTGAAACCAGAGGAGCTGGTCTGTGACCATGTGCGCTGGACAGCTGATCAGTGTGTGTGCATGCATGGAGTGTGGGTGTGTAGTGTGCCCCCTGGCCTGTTTATGGTCCCAGGAGGCTGAAGGGAGGCCTGCTAGGCACAAAATGGGGTGTAAGTGCACATGTGCATGCACGCTGGGGCAGGGGTCATGTGCACAGGGAGCACCGAGGGTCACACACACATGCCCTGGGAGTGCGGGGTGCGGTAGGGGTGCACATTGCATTATGGGTGTATACATTTTTGGCACACAACAACAAAAAGGTTAGCCAGCACTGGTTTAGGGTCGTACTTAATTTAGATGAGATGATTCAATCTCTATAGATACAAATGTGACAGAAGAGCCAGTATGATTGTAATAGTTCAAAGATGACCAATCTAGATGTAGTTATTAATATACATAGTAATAAAGTGGCACCTCTTCTTACGAACGCCTCTACTAACGAACTTTTCAAGATACGAACCCGGTGTTTAAGATTTTTTTGCCTCTTCTTCTGAACTATTTTCACCTTATGAACCCAAGCCGCCGCTGCTGGGATGCCCTGGCTCTGGACTTCTGTTGCCAGCCAAAGCCCTGAGATTCCCTTGAGCCTCCCCTCATTGGGAATCCTCACCTCCGGACTTCTGTTGCCAACCGAAGCATCTGTTCTTGCGTTCTTGGGATTCCCCTGAGCCTCCCCTCGCTGGGAAACCCCACCTCTGGACTTCCATTGCCAACTGAAGCACCCATTCTTGCATTGTTGGGTTTCCCCTGAGGCTCTCCTCGCTGGGAAACCCCTCCTCCAGACTTCCGTTGCCAACCGAAGCACCTGTTCTTGCGTTGTTGGGATTCCCCTGAGGTTCCCCCTGCTGGGATTCCCTTCATTTTTGCCAGCGCTGCTTTGAATCCCAGCAAGGGGAGGTTCAGGGGAATCCCAGCAACACAAGAACGGGCGCTTCAACTGGCAATGGAAGTGCGGCGGCGGGGATTTCCAGCAGCGCAAGGCAAAACGGGTGACTTTTGGAATGGGATTGCCCACATTATTTGCTTTTACATTGATTCCTATGGTGAAAATTGCTTCTTCTTACAAACTTTTTTACTTACGAACCTGGTCACGGAATGAATTAAGTTCGTAAGAAGAGGTACCACTGTATTATGAACTTCTAGATTTCTTGCAATAATCATAATAAACCTGTATTTACTGTATTCCTTGCTTCATAGACCCCTGTGATCTTTATCTGAAGAGCCACATATAGTGCTCATTTTATAAAAGTTTTTCTTTGTCTTAGCCAGAACAAATTAGTCATTCTTATTTGTTCCCAGTCTATTGATGTGACTGATTTCATATGGGAAAATATTCAGTAATTCCCCCATATATTTTAGGAGACAGATCTTTTTGACAGTGAATTAGCTAATTCCTTCCTTTCTCCTCCTTTATTTTGAAATCATACTTTAATCCTTGCAGTTAGGAAGTCTTAGACTCAACAGACTGTTTACAAAACAGTTACAATTTGTCAATTTATTTAATTTTCTTCTACAAAAGTATCTACATATTGTTTTTAATATTATATTTCTGCTTCCCAGATCCTTATTTTTCTACAGTCAGCTGAATGCTTAAATCAACCTTCCGGTTAGAAAAAAAAATGACCTCTGATTTCATAAACTGAATTCTTTATTATAAATACAGTATACCACAGATTACAAATGACCAAATCATCCCTCTAAAAATTTCTCCTCAAGCTGAAATGATAGGTGCAAAATATTTATCCCCCATCTCTTCTGTTGATGTTAATAAGATCAAAAAATGGTCTCTGCATAACAGAATGTCAGAATTTGAAGGGACCTTAATAGTCTTCTGGTCCAAGCCCCAACAGAAAGGGTGGGGCCAAATTATTTTTGGATCCTTTTTTCATGTTTTGTATGGATTTTAGAGGGGAAAATAGGAGTGGCAGTTTTGAGTGTTGCAAATAATTCCCATTCTCTCCCCTAAAGTCCCTTTCCTTGCCTTCCAAATGTTCTGAAATTGTACTTCCAAAATTCATAATTTTGCTATGAAATTTCTGAGGTGTAATGTAGAGTAATTGGTGTAGTAGGATTATTCAAATGCTTTGAAAGTTTTGAAAGAAAATGAATAGAAGTGGTTTTCTAGTTCAACTACCGTGTTTCCCCGATAGTAAGACCCCCCCGATTGTAAGACATATGGGGGGTTTCAGGGGGGTTGGCTAATATAAGCCATACCCCGAAAGTAAGACATATGTCTTACTTTCGGGGAAACACGGGGGTATTGCGGGGGGGGGGAGCCCTGGGTCTTCCCCGCTGCACACGCTTTCTCGACGGGGAAGGAGGCTGAACCGCAGATATAACATTGGGAAGAAGGTGCAAGGAATCGCGCGAGGGGGGGATAGCGGCGGTGGTTTGGATTAAGCGATCGTAATCCCCCAAAAGGACGAACTCCAGCCTCGGAAGGCCAATGAACCGATGGCTATGAAATTAAGGCTTTTCTTTGAGAGAGAGAGAGAGAGTGGGGGATAGTCGTCGTCGGAGCGCTAAAGACCAGGGCAGAGAAAGCGCGAGCTGCATGCGGGAGAAGCGGAGGAGGAATCAGGCAAGCCGAATGGGAGCCTGTTCTGTGTGAGTCCGTTCCGGGTTTTGCTTACAGCCCCGGGCATTAGCAATAGCAGCGGCGGCAGGAGAGGCAGCCCTTTGCAATGTGGTCCGCCTGTCTCGGCACTTGCAGAGCGAGGATGTAGAGGTGGGTTTGCGGAGGAATTGCTGGCGGGGAATGGAGCGAGGGAGGGCAGGGGAGGGATTCCCATTCGGCTTGCCTGATTCCTCCTCCGCTTCTCCCGCATGCAGCTCGCGCTTTCTCTGCCCTGGTCTTTAGCGCTCCGACGACGACTATCCCCCACTCTCTCTCTCTCTCTCAAAGAAAAGCCTTAATTTCGTAGCCATCGGTTCATCGGCCTTCCGATGCTGGAGTTCATCCTTTTGGGGGATTACGATCGCTTAATCCAAACCACCGCCGCTATCCCTTCCCTGGGTCTTCCCCGCCGCCCACGCAAAGGGGAAACCCCAATCTTCGCCTCCTTGCTGCTGCGCCGCTAAAAGGACCCTTTCAATTTTTTTTCCAATGTAAGACATACCCCCATAGTAAGACATAGGGGGGCTTTTGGGGGTTAAAAAAAAGTAAGACACTGCCTTACTATCGGGGAAACACGGTAGGTCATATAGGATGGTCATGCTTTGGGACCCCTTCTAATCTGATAGGATCTAAGAAGCTTCATGTCTTCAGAACTGATCTCTCTCTTCCCCTTGTCCTCCACTTTATGGTTGGCCTTCAGGAAAACCTTAAAAATATGGGTTCTTGGCCCCAGCATAATTTGAATCCCTTCCAAGAGGGTTTTATTGCATATTGTGTTCCTAGTCAGCTTTCAAATGTTGTTATCATTTTAATTATTTATGCTATTTGCTTATTTTATTACTTGCTTACTATACACTCTTTAGGGTCAGTTGCAGTTTGGCTGAGATTTCATTCATTCATTCATTCATTCATTCATTCATTCATTCATCCATCCATCCATCCATCCATCACATTTTTATATTGTCCATCTCACATAGTGATTCTTAGATTGGGAAGCCATATAATCTCTTAAATAAATTAAACAAAGATGAAAAGCAATATTGACAACATCAGTGAACCCCAATCCCTTAGTTGCTTAATTTACTGCCATAATTTACAGCATATTAAAAAGTATTTGCTTTAGTTCTTACAGTAATACCATTTAAAATATTCTCGATTTAAAATCCTGTAAAAGCGGCCATATGCAAATTTTAAAATCAGGGACAGACTTGCAAATACATTACATTCATTTCTGAAAGTTACTAGCAATCCATCAATATTCTTACTATTGCTTAGATTCAGCTCTTTTATTAAATGAATGGGACTTAAGAACATTTAAACAGGGAGTCTGATGTTTGGGATATAATAGGGTGACACTTAATATACAGGCGGGGGTTCAAACTTACCACCGCTACCGGTGCTGATGTGCACATAGCTCCGGGGGACCGGGTAGGCACGTGGACACATCAAAGAGAGATTTGGCTTCTGTGCATACAGGTCACGAGAAGATGCAAGAGATTTGTTTTTTGCTTCCACGCATGCGCAGAAGAAAGAAATCACAGAAAATCATTGAAATCTCTCACGCGTGTGCATCTTCTAGCAAGATTTCAAATCCCAGTGGCCAATTAGGTCCCACAGAGTTGGCCTTCTCCGGGTCCCGTTGACTAAACAATGTCATCTGGCAGGACCTAGGAGAAGAGACTTCTCTGTGGTAGCCCCGGCCTTCTGGAATCAACTCCCCCTGGAGATTTGAATTGGCCCCACCCTCCCCATTTTCTGCAAGATGTTAACTCCCCCCTCTCTTCTGACTATAGCACTTGAGAATGGTATGACTGTGTAGCACTGATTTGTTTTTAATATTAAGGGGTTTTAATTCTACTTTTATTAATTGGATTTGTATCATTGTTTACTGTACATATTGTTGTTGTGAGCTGCCCCGAGTCTTCAGAGAGAGGCGGCATACAAATCTAATAAATTATATTAAATTAAGAAACCAAATTTTGTTCGATGTATGCACGCGCCTGCCGGTCACCCAGAGCTGCACGTACAGCTCCATTTGCGCTACCAGTGCGCCGTTCCCCCCCCCCCCATCCAGATAGGAGACCAATACTGTTAATATACAACCAGCCGGCATCGGTATCCACAGGGTAGGTCTGGGTGAGTCATTGGGGCACAAGTAAATAGGACTGCATTCCCATGATGAGTAACTGGTGGTTGTTCCTGGCAAAATCAATAATTGCATACCTGGAGTGTGTTCATTGGTTAGTAATAATCTCCTCAACTAGAATGCTTGGCTGCATAGCTAGAGGAATAACAAGCAGGAAGAGGGAGACTGTGATCCCCTTATATAGAGCGCTGGTGAGACCCCATTTGGAATACTGTGTTCAGTTCTGGAGATCTCACCTACAAAAAGATATTGATAAAATTAAACGGGTCCAAAGACGGGCTACAAAAATGGTGGAAGGTCTTAAGCATAAAACGTATCAGGAAAGACTTAATGAACTCAATCTGTATAATCTGGAGGACAGAAGGGAAAGGGGGGACATGATCGAAACATTTAAATATGTCAAAGGGTTAAATAAGGTTCAGGAGGGAAGTGTTTTTAATAGGAAAGTGAACACAAGAACAAGGGGGCACAATCGGAGATTAGTTGGGGGAAAGCTCAGAAGCAACATGAGAAAATATTATTTTACTGAAAGAGTAGTAGATGCTTGGAACAAACTTCCAGCAGACGTGGTTGGTAAATCCACAGTAACTGAATTTAAACATGCCTGGGATAAACATAGATCCATCCTAAGATAAAATACAGGAAATACGGTAGTATAAGGGCAGACTAGATGGACCATGAGGTCTTTTTCTGCCGTCAATCTTTTATGTTTCTATGTTTAAGGAGTTTTTTTTTAAAAAGTAGAACATTTAAGGATTTGTCCTTTATCAACAGAGTAATCAATCATCCTCACCCCACCACCCCTCCCTTCCTGGCAAAGAAAGCCATTCATTGCTTTTTACTTACTTTATATGTATCCAGACTACTATCCTCTACATGTTTGACAAAAAAATAATTAAATATTTTTTTAAAAAAAAAATTCCCTCCCTGTGTTCAAAGAAAGGGAGGGTCCCACTTGCATCTCTGATATACAGTACATTTTTAAAAGTTGCTATGAAGTGCATTTGGCACATTTTGAAAGCCTTCTCTTCATTTTTAAGAGAACAATTTTTCTTTGAATACGGATAGAATAAAGGATATTGATTTGAAACATTAAAGCTGGTGTTGTGGAATTTAGAAAAAAAAAAGAAAATCAGAAGGAGATTTAGTGTTGGCATTGGTTGCTGCCTTAGGCTTCACACACACCCCTTTTTGCAAAGAGGGGGTTGCTGAGGGCTATGTGGGGTGAGTAGGAAGGCCATCGTGTTTGAAGTCTGGTTTGCTAGCATCTGGCAGCCAGCTGTGAGACACTCCCTGAATTGTGGTTTCCTATTCATGTTGAAATGTTTGATATGAACTCCAAGGCCTCCGTGTAAGTGAAGTTAAGTGAATTGCACGGGTTTCCTGCAGTGTGGCTGTATAATTGCTTCAGCTTTCTTGTTAGTCTAATTCAAAGAGTCTGGAGAAAACAAAGCAATGGAGGATGGGAACAGGGAAAATTTGGTTTGTTTTCAAGTCTGTGCCAGCTGCACTTTTATGCTAGAAATAATATTTGTTGAAAGCACATTAGAGCAGCAAACCCAGTTCAGAATAACTCAAAAATAATTCAGAGGTTAGGGGAAAAAAAACCCTTGAGAAGAATATTCAGGAAATACAGAGTATTTTGTAATGCAACGGAGGAATCTGAATTTGAAGGATGATGCAAGGGTGAAAATGCATGGGTGCTAATTTTCTACCTGCAGGCAATTCTTTAGAAAAGCTTTAGCTTTCATGGTTTCCCAAGGAAACGATCCATTTGATGTGGGGAGCTTCCAACAGATGTAACGTGTGCTCCAAGTCACCTTTTCCCTTGGAATTCAGACTTTTGGAAACCCTTCTGTTTTCAATATAGAATTATTGTGATAATAAACTAGATTATCTATGCAGCTTCTCAGTCATCCAGGTCATGATTGTCCCAAAGGTGCTTTTTTAAAAGCTAACGGGACTTGCTGGTTTTTCTTTGAAGACATTTCGCTTCTCATCTAAGGAGAGGGGCGGCATATAAGTTCATTTAATAATAAAGCTTATTCGGCCTTTCAGAGGCTCTGAAGTGGTTGAGCACTGATTGACAGTGAATGCTAGTATGGTATAGGACAGGGGTAGGCAAAGGTGGCTCTTTTATGACTTGTGGACTTCAACTCCCAGAATTCCTGAGCCAATCATTCTAGCTGAGGAATTCTGGGAGCTGAAGTCCACATGTTATAGAAGAGCCAACTTTACCTACCCCTGTTATAGGATACCCTGTGGACTCTGGGACCACAGATAGTGCACAGGCTACAACTTTGAATCACTTATATAGAAGAGTAATCTCTTTTGTTGCTAGAGTTGATGTCCCTTGATCTAAAGATATTTTCTGTGCTAGGGATTTTGTACTCAAATAATCCCAAAACCCTTTTGAAAATTAGTTCATTAGCCCAAGCTGTCCAATGCTTATGCCTTCTCATAAATCAATAGAATAGAATAGAATAGAATAGAATCAGGTGGGGCTTGCCACTCCCGCCGCTCTTGGGGCGCTGCAGGTGCAGCTCTGCATCTCAGGTGAGTGCACAAACTTGAGTGAGATTTTGCTTCTGCGCATGCACAGGAACCAAATCTTGCAAGGGGATGCACACACGCATGAGACATGCGCAGAAGCAAAAAATCACCGAAATCTCACGTGCACCGGAGACACAGAGCTGTGCGCGCAGATCAATTTTTGCTACCAGTATGATGCCGTCGACCGTACTAGTAGGAACCCGCTACAGAATAGAATAGAATAGAATAGAATAGAATAGAATAGAATAGAATAGAATAGAATTCATTATTGGCCAAGTGTGATTGGACACATAACCAATTTGCCTTTGGTGCATATGCTCTCAGTGTACATAAAAGAAAAAGATACAATTATCAAGAATCATGAGATACAACACTTAATGATTGTCATAGGGGTCAAATAAGCAATCAAATCATATTAGGAACCAGTCAATATAAATTGTAAGGATACAAGCCACAAAGTTACAGTCATACAGTCATTTATGGGAGGGGAGGGGTGATTGGAACAATGAGAAGATTAATAGTAGTGCAGACTTAGGAAATAGTTTGACAGTGTTGAGTGAATTATTTGTTTAGCAGAGTGATGGCGTTCGGGAAAAATCTGTTCTTGTGTCTTAATTGTTCTGGTGTGCAGTGCTCAATAGCATCGTTTTGAGGGTAGGAGTTGAAACAGTTTGTAAGGGTTCTGTAAATATTTTCACAGCCCTCTTTTTGACTCATGCAGTATACAGGTCCTCAGTGGAAGGCAGGTTGCTAGCAATTGTTCTGCAATTCTGCAATTGTTGCATGCCTTTTTAAAAGAATGGGCAACAGAATTTCCCCACTGCCCAACTGTTCTTTCCACAAGGATGCATTGGGGATTTTCCCCCCAGAATTTTTTTTCAATCTCCATTCAGGGACATCTGGTTGATTTCCTCTTGGTTTCTCCTCCCATAAACAGAACAGAAGTTTGATTCTCTTCTGTTCATCTTTGGAGAGTTATCTTGCTGATGAACAGAGGAATACTATGGCAAAAAATGCTCAGGAGTAAATTTGGAATCTTCAACTTATTATCTCAGATGCTTTTCCTTTGTAAAAGCTGCTGAGAGAATATGCAATATATAATACATGATTGTTAAATTGTGCAATTGCAATGCATGTTTATTTATTATTTATTAATAACAATATATATTATTAAAATATTTATATTTACAAAATAGTAAAATATTAATATTTATATTTATATATTATAATTAATAATTAATACATTATTTCTTACATTTAGATGCTGTCCATCTCACTGCCCAAAGTGTCTCTGGATGTTGATTATGATACACAAATAATATAAGAAAAGACATACAGTACATATAGATTACAGTAAACATGAACTATATCAAGTATTGTGTATTCACCTATCTGGAAGTTGTTAATTTATAACAGTTCTATTTTATTTTCATTATAAGAACCGTGGTGGTGCAGTGGTGAGAATGCAGCACTGCAGACTACTTCAGCTAACTGCTAGCTGTAGTTCAGCAGTTCAAATCTCACCACCGGTTCAAGGTTGACTCAGCCTTCCATCCTTCCAAGGTGGTAAAACGAGGACCCCAGATTGTTGTGGGCAGTATGCTAATTTTGTAAACTGCTTAGAGAGGGCTGTAAAAGCACCATAAGGCAGTATATAAGCCTAAATGCTATTGCTATTAATTTAATCTCCAGTTTTGTTACTGCACTTGCAGCACTGCAGACTACTTCACTGCACTTGCAAGAAACATGCTAGGAAGAATATATATATTCTTGTTGAGTTGTAGGAATAATGACAGGAGACAGACTTCAAAAGGAACTTCTTTACTTGGCAACTTCTCTGTATAACCAACAACTTGCAGTCTGATAGCTATTTTATAGGGAGCTCTCAGATGCATCAACTAATAGCGTTTGAGTATTCTCCTGCTCAAATGTTAAACCATGCTAGACCTGAGTGAAAATATGGAGGCAGTTGATACATAACACCCTTCCACTCCTCAATGGAGCAATCCATGCAGAAGACATAGTCATGTAGTTAGGAAGGGTGTTTAGGAACCCTTCCTAACTGCTGAGACAGCAGCCTCGGTGCACAGGTCTGTTGCTGCTCCAAGGTTTGAGCTTGGAAGCTCCTGGAAGTTTTTCTGTGGACCTCTTTGGATTTTAGAATTGATTTGTCAGCCGATCACCATTGGACTCCAAGTGGCTCAGGTAGTTCTTCTGACTCCATCGGGCTTGAGTCAGCTAGGGAAGGAGTATAGTTATTTATATTTTGAGGATTTTGCAATTCAGCCTTTACACATTAGACAATCCCTGGATGACATTTTCATGATGAGCCGAGGTGGCACAGTGGGTAAAGTGCTGTACTGCAGGCCACTGAAGCTGACTGTAGATCTGTAGGTCAGCGGTTCAAATCTCATCACCGGCTCAAAGTTGACTCAGCCTTCCATCCTTCCAAGTTGGGTAAAATGAGGACCCGGATTGTGGGGGCAATATGCTGGCTCTGTTAAAAAGGGCTATTGCTAACATGTTGTAAGCCGCCCAAGTCTAAGGAGAAGGGCGGCATAAAAAAAATTGAATAAATAAAAAATAAAAATGCAATGTCCTCAGAATGCCAGCATGCAGGTTGGGCGGAATGACCACGCAGTTCACTATTGTCTTCTAATTGTTGGATGCAAATCACAGTTAGTGCATGGAGCGCAGAAATACAGATATAATGTACTTCAGGGTGTTTGGTATATAGCACAGGCCCTTCACTTTGCAGTACTGTTTTAATTAATTAAATACAGTGGCATGTTGCAGCTGGCCAAAATCTGTTTTAGATACAACAGCTGAATCTGCATTATGTGGCCAGAAGAATGAAACACTTTCTTGAAAGCAGCCATGAGAGAGAGGGAGGGAAGGAGGGAGAGGGAGAGAAGCCTGGCTTTAAAAAATCATAGATTTTTAACAGCATTTCATACATTGCAGAAAGTAGGACCACCACTAGGATGAGTATATGGGTGGGGAATAACTTCTCTTATAGACAGTGAAGGGACTTATTTGATTTTACTGTACATTTGTATATATCTTCTCTCTTAAAAAGCTAGAGACGGAAGAACAGATTCAGGAACAAGATGACCAAAATTCTGAAGACATGCTACAATTTCAGGAATATTTTGAAAAGCACTATCTTTATATGATTTGATAGATTGGTGAGTGGCAGACAGCCTATATACAGCTAGCCACTATAATAAGTCACATTCTCACATTCCATAGACAGGTGGGGAAAAGGTTCCTCTTTTTAAAAAAGGGAGGCTTTTGTTAACTTGCAATGTAATTGGCAAGGTCACAGACCCAGAGGGTGAATTAACTCCTCTCTCTCCACAAATGATATCCCATAGAAAAACTCTCCCCATGCAGTTAACTTTTATAAAAAGAACACTATTCCTTAGTGGGACTACTCTGAATTTTATTTATTGGTTTACTTTGTTTTTGTACTGCCAAAAATCATATAGCTCATAATAGAATAGAATAGAATTTTATTGGCCAAGTGTGATTGGACACACAAGGAATTTGTCTTGGTGCATATGCTCTCAACGTACATAAAATAAAATATACATTTGTCAAGAATCATGTGGTACAACACTTAATGATTGTCATAGGGGTCAAATAAGCAATGAAGAAGCAATATTAATAAAAATCTTAGGATATACACAACAGTTCTGTTTTAAAAATAAAAACAAGAACCATTCAAAATATACATGTAAATCAAAAGTGATGTAAATCCAATAAACAAAATTTGTATTTGATTACATCAATCCAATATTGGGAGATCTCAGTTTCCAAAGCTCCTAAAAAGCTAACTGAGTTCAGGTAGTTTTTCAAAAAGGTGTCATAGTAAACCTATCTACTTATAACATAAATCTTCATAGCTTGTTTTGTGGATAACTTCTTTGCATATGTAAGTAGTCTCTGAGTATTTGTGTGTGTACTGTATATGTTTCTCCTTGAATTGATGAACATCCTTTAGAAATAGGATATGTCGATGGTTTGGGCTCTTGGGTATATACCTGCACTGTGCATATGTATATTGTTCAGAGAACACCGGTTAATATTGTGGAGAAAATTTACTTTATTGAAATACTTGGGAAAATATGTGATGCTATATAATTTGTTGCAATGGGGCAATTCAGAGAAAGCAATTGGTGTTCTGAGCCATTTGCAAAATATTCCTAAAGGAAGATGATCTGGTTTATTACCAGAGTTAGAAGGTTGCTCTTGTTATTTCAATAGTTTGTATGTGAAAAATCTCTTGGGTGGGGGAAGTGTCTTAAATTATGAGTTAGAGTTCCCTGGGAGGTTGCTGTATGGCAGGAATTGAAAAGCTATTTAAAATGAGTTGGATTGTGGGGCATTATTTGCTTACATATTTTCCACTTGCTTCCTTTACTTAGCAGAGAGTTCTGTGAATTGTCAACAGTGTTATGTTTTTAAAATGATTTATTGCTGTAAAACACAAAACATATTTCAAGAGGAACTTTTTGTATACTTGCATATCCATATTGCGAATGGTTAAATATTTGTTAAATTGTCAAGATGTCAAAAACGATAAAAAGTTGTAATATGCTTAATTGAAAGTGTAATGTTTTGTGGCAAAGTGTGTTTTTTTGCATTTTCCACTTACAAACCTGAGCCTCCAAAACTGTAACTGGAAAAGGCAGGGAGAAGCCTCTGTGGGGCCTCTCTAGGGATCTCCTGGGAGGAAACAGGGCCTCTACCCTCCCTGTGGTTTTCCCAATCGCACACATTATTTGCTTTTACATTGATTCCTATGGGAAAAATTGCTTCTTCTTACAAACGTTTCTACTTAAGAACCTGGTCATGGAATGAATTAAGTTCATAAGTAGAGGTACCACTGTATAGATCAAGATTTAAAAAATGCATTTTCCCTTGACCTTCCCGCTTCCAACTTTGACCGTTGTGGTGTCCAATCAAACAGTATGCTGTGATTGAGTAAAATATGAAGGTAACAAACCTTTATTGAAAGATGTAATAAATTCTGGTTATTTTTAAACAAAACTACAGTGCTCTCCGCTTCCAACACACGTGCATAAATTAAGCGCTTTAGAGCTCTCTACAATTTTTTTTCATGTTAACATGCCTGTTTTGTAAAGGTAGCTTCAATCGCAGGTACTGTATCTGCATTACTTGGCTCCAGTACAGTTTTAATAATAATAATAGCTGGAGCATCCCAATTGGACACGTGGAACAAAGCCAGAAAATCAAGTGAAGACGAATTGGGAGGTTGTAGCTTTCTCAAAAGGCAGCATCTCCAGTGGCCAAAAGATTGCTGCTCTTCTGCTGCCGTTGATCGCTCATAATGCAAAGCCAGCTATCTTAATTCCTCCAAAATGATGTGTTATAATTCAAGACTTTGGCTGAGTGCCTGGACTGGCTTTCTTTCCGATATGCCTCTTCTTGACGAAGCCATGGGGATGGTTGCAAAGGGCTTCTGGAATGCAAGCCAGCATTCTTGCATCACAGCCTCTGCCAAGGAAATCTAGAGGGTTATTGTGTCTGGCACGTGGCAGGCAATGGTGCATTGAATGGGGGGTGGGGAGAGATGCGGCTGAGGTCTTCATAATTTTTGAAATGGATTTCTCTTATTAGGCAGAGTTCTTAACCAATCAGTTTGGTTTCCAAGGTTATGAAGGGTTTTGGAGTATCAGTTGCATGGAAAAACATCAGACAAAAACTGCCAAATGTCCAACATCCTGTTCCTGGTTTTATTGCTCCAAATGAGCAATTTAATTAGCTGGAACTTTGCCTTCTCCTTTTTTTTTTTTTGTTTGCCAGACTTGGATGCAAATTAGCTTGTACAATATTTGCATTGTACATCTAACAGCCAATATGGATAAAAATGTAGTGCAACATTGTAGAATTCAGTGCTGCAATATGAGTTGAAAGACATCCTGGCAGGACAGAATAATTAAAAAGTTAATCTATATTTTAACATCATAGTGACTCAGTTGCTTTATGCAGAGAAAATGAAATCCAGAATAAAAAAAAAGACCACAGGATGTGTGAGAGAGGTTGCCAAGTACATTCCCAGAATTCTTTCTAAATGTGATTTAACACTGGAAATTAATATTTTGTTTTTTAGGAAATAAACTCAGAATGAAGTGGGTGTTTTAATGGCTTGCTGTCAGGTTAGTTTCCAAGTAAATTGCGTAGACCTAGGTTTGAAATGATCAGGAGTCAAATTTAACTTGATGTCTTTACCTTTTAAAAAATGTGTATATGGTTTTCAACCTTTTTTTTTAAAGCAAACTGGCATTTATGGGTCAGATTAAAATAGTTTATAGAAATGGTTCTGTGCATGATAGTGGGATCACAGTGTTAATACCGTTTATGAGTGATGCATACGATGCATAATTATGCATACAGTGCTAGCTCTACCTAAGAACGCCTCTACTTACAAACTTTTCTAGATAAGAACCAGGTGTTCAAGATTTTTTTGCCTCTTCTCAAGAACCATTTTCCACTTACAAGCCTCCGAAACTGTAACCAGAAAAGGCAGGGAGAAGCCTCCATGGGGGGTTTCTAGGAATCTCCTGGGAGGAAATAGGGCCGGAAAAGGTGGGGAGAAGCCTCTATGGGACCTCTCTAGGAATCTCCTGGGAGGAAACAGGACCGGAAAAGGTGGGGAGAAGCCTCCGTGGAGCCCCTCTAGGAATCTCCTGGGAGGGAGGAAATAATGTGTGCGATTGCGGAAATCACAGGGAGGGTGGAGACCCTCCCTGTGATTTCCCCAATCGCACACATTATTTACTTTTACATTGATTCCTATGGGAAAAATTGCTTCTTCTTACAAACCTTTCTACTTAAGAACCTGGTCAGGGAAGGTAAGCAGAGGTGCCACTGTATAGGCTGCAGACACACCATAATTTTTTTAAGTTATTCATTTAATTCCATTCCAGCAATATGTTAGGGAATGATTTTTCCTTCTCCAAAATCAAGGCCATGGATGTTGTCTGTAACAGGCAGCTAGGATCTATCAATGGGTATATGTTTCCAGAAAATAATGAGCTTGGTTTATAATGTGATTTATGTTGTCATTGGCCAGCAATAATCTAATGCATTCTGCATAATCCACTCCCTGTGCAAAGTATTAAAGACACAATCTGACATTAGAAACAACAATACTTAAAAGTCCACACTGACATTAGTTTTGAGTCAAGAAACTTCCGTGGGAACTGTAGGGCAGGCCCATCTAGAGATCTTGATTAACAAAAGCACCCCAGCATAATTTGTTCTCTCCCCACAGCTGGTCTCTATTCTGTACCACAAGGGAGCTGACTGGTGCCCTCCTGACTGTTTTAGGTGAACCAAATTAAGATGCAGCTCCTGGTGATTTCTTTTCTCTTCCCACCTGCATTCCTACTCCCACCTACCTGGCAGGGGGAAAAAACAAGCGCCTATCACTGACTTTAAGGCCATCGTGGGGTAAAAGCAGAAGCAATCTGCCAGTGTGTACAATTGAATGAAATGCTCCACACCACATTCGCCTCCCTATCCCACTTATTCCAGTATATCTTGCAATCTACATGGGGCTACCTTTGAAAAGTGTTCGGAAACTTCAGATCGTGCAGAATGCAGCTGCGAGAGCAATCATGGGCTTTCCCAAATATGCCCATGCTACACCAACACTCCGCAGTCTGCATTGGTTGCCGATCAATTTCTGGGCACAATTCAAAGTGTTGATTATGACCTATAAAGCCCTTCATGGCATCGGACCAGAATATCTCCGAGACCGCCTTCTGCTGCACGAATCCCAGCGACCGATTAGGTCCCACAGAGTCGGCCTTCTCCGGGTCCCGTCAACTAAACAATGTCGGTTGACGGGCCCCAGGGCAAGAGCCTTCTCTGTGGCGGCCCCCTTCTCTGGAACCAGCTCCCCACAGAGATTAGAACTGCCCCTACCATCCTGGCCTTTCGTAAACTCCTCAAAACCCACCTTTGTCGTCAGGCATGGGGGAATTGAGATATCTCCCCTGAGCCTATATAATTTATGTATAGTATGTTTGTAGGTATGTCTGCTTAAAAATGGGTTTTTTAAACTATTTTAAATTGTATATTATTAGATTTGTTATGAATTGTTTTATTGTGTTGTGAGCCTCCCCGAGTCCACGGAAAGGGGCGGCATACAAATCTAATAAATAATTTAAAAAATAATAATATTCACCAAGGCTGCACTGCTAGGAATAACTGAATAGGTGATGTGGTGGTATGTGGGAATGACCTTGGGATACAGCAGGAAGACCTTTGCGTAGGCAGTGATGGATAGCAACAGTCTTTGCGGCAATTCCAGTATCAGTTCTTCTATTGGCTAGCAAAAAGAAATGCCTGGGAATCTGTGAAACTGAAGAGAGTTTATCCGTGGATGGTTTCTCTGTGCTCCTTTCCATACCAAGATGCCTTTGTTTTAGCATGCTAAAGCTATAATATATCTCACTTGTTAGTCGTACTGATTTGTTTTATGTATGTATTTATTTCCTTTACTGCTGCATGTTATTTCTCTGGAAAAGCATGTCAGGTTTTTTTTTTAAAGGATTTAAAATATGTTTGAAGAATAAGACTTCATTTAGGAAATAGATGTAAGGAACCTCAAATTTTATTTCTTAAATTATAAATGAGTCTTGCTTTGTCCAGCTCTTCTTATTTCTTCGGATACATGCTCACTCAACCATGAAATAGCAAATAAAATAGCTATGCATTTAAAGCTTGACATCAGCTGCTTACTTAATTAGAGCCCTATCAGAAACAAAGCAATTAAAATTATTAATCCAAAGTAAATGATTGAATCTTCCCAACTAAATTCCATCTATGTAATGTGTAGCTTCGTCAACCTTGTTATTCAGGTGTATTGGGATTATTCAGTTCCATCAGATTTTTGAAGGACAATCAAGAAGAGATATAAGGGGTTTCCCCCCCCCAAGAATGCTACTTTATTGTTTCAATGTATGATAAACAGAATTATGAAAGCTTTTTCATAATTTCTCTCTTTTATAGTAAACAAAACCAAACTAAGTTATTCTGAGTTTCTTCTGGATTGTGAAAACTCTTCTTCAAGTCCTTCCTTAATGTTTCTTTAATACCTTCTTGAAGATCTAAATTTGTTTACAATAACTGTTAGAATTTCCAGAGAAGAGGTAGTTCCAAAATATCCTTACCTTTAAGGAAGGCTATATTAAATTACAGACCTGTCATTTTAAGAGAAAAATGCTTACATGCGTGCTGGGTAGAAAGGTATTTATCTCCTATCTTTCTCCTATAAATATTATCATTATACCTACATGAAGGGTTATTTGAAAGAAAGGGTTAGTCTGTGCATGAACACAACACCACTTTGGTCTTAGTTAAAGCAGTCTAAATTTGTTTGGTTTTAGGTGTGATCTTGCAAAAGAAAAAGAAAAGAATGAAATAAAACCAGCTATTTAAAACAGCTGCATCTCTTTTTCAGGCTGATTGAATAGCAAATACAGGTGAAACTTGAAAAATTTGAATACCATGCAAAAGTTCATTTATTTCAGTAGTACAGCTTAAAAAGTGAAACTAATATATGAGAGAGACTCATTACATGTAAAGCAAGATAATTCAAGCCATGATTTGTCATCATTGTGATGATTATGGGGTACAGCTCATGAAAACCCCAAATCCACAATCTCAGAAATTTAAAATATTGTGAAAAGGTGCAATATTCCAGGCTCAAAGTGTCCCACTCTAATCAGCTAATTAAGCCATAATACCTACAAAGGGTTCCTGAGCCTTTAAATGGTCTCTCAGTCTTATTCAGTTGGAATCACAATCATGGGAAAGACTGCTGACCTGACAGTTGTGCGGTAAACCATCATTGACACCCTCCATAAGGAGTGAAAAGTTTTTCATACTTTTGAAAGATGGCTTAACTCACTGGAAGCAGTCTTATTTTTTCTTCAAAGGAACTCTCTTTTCTATAAATTACTTACTGTGCTTGCCAAAATGATTAAGAAATGGGAGAAACAAAGCTTAATGTCCATCACTGTTAGGAGAATAGATGGAATCCCAGGACTTCCAGCAGCTCAATCCTGAACTGACTGCAAAAACTTTCCATTTATGCAGTTTATTCGTGAGGAACCACTGTCTGGAGTACACTTCGTTTATCTCACAATCTCTTTTGATCTAGTGAGTTTATGCTGGTCAGAAACTTCCTTCCAGCCAATGGTTGCAGCTGTAATGGTTCTCCCTACATTGGAGATGTTGGCCCACCATGATTCCCACTTGTGGAAGCTCTTCGTGCTTTATGATTAATAAATTATTAATTATGACTAACCCAGGTATTGCTCCATTCTAATCAATCTTGACTGATCTCAAAATGCTAAATATTTTTAGATTTTACTATGGTATGTGTGGGTGAGAGATCACCAAGAAATATCGAAAGGGAGGAAGGAAGGAAGGAAGGAAGGAAGGAAGGAAGGAAGGAAGGAAGGAAGGAAGGATCCTAGAAATTAGTGGAAATTACTTTCACATTATTTATGGATATATTTTTGGCAACACAGCCATTAATTCATTAGGAATTGAATTCATCTCAAAAGAATTTTACCCAGGCTATAGCAAAGTTATTGTAGGTAAAGACAATTGTTAAATATGCTCATCTATGTCAAATAAATCAAAAAGCCTGAAAAATTGTAGATAAAGGAGGGAGACTGTCTTGCTGAAAAAGAGGCTGAGAATGGAATGTGGAAAACAAACACAGATTACAAATGGAGAAAATAGATACAAAGAGACTATTGTGAACCATTAATAGGATTAAGCAGACATAACTCCTATTTTCTTCTGATCGGGTTTCTGATGCTAGGCAGAACCTGAGCAGATTCTTGGAACAGTTCAAGGAGAAAGGAAATGATCTTAGCTTTTGACAGTTCTTCAACTGAGCAAAATAAAATATTTACGCTACAATTCCAGAGTGCTTCCAGGTTGAACTTGGCAATCATCCTCACCTCAATTATAAGAGATTCGGAAAATGTGATTTTCCATTTGGAAAACTTCTAAACTGTTTTCCTGTATTATTCCTATTACCGGTATATAGTGAACAATTGGTAAAAGAGCTGGCAATGTATCAATTGTCTTAGCCCAAAGATTTATAAGCCTACAAAGAATATTGAAACATGTTTTTTTTAATCTAATTGGTAGTCAATGCAGTTTCTTGAGCACTTCAAGTGTCATATGCCTTTGGCCAGGTACTCCACACCTAAACATCAATGGAAATGTCCAGACCAGAAACAAGAAAAACTTAAAATAATCCAAATGTGAGGTTAGCAATGAATATACAGCAGTAGCTAGATTATCCAGAATAGAATATAGCTGAAACTGGAATATGGGATTCTGTGCCTGAGAAATTAGTCCTAGACAACATTAGCAACTATTAAGATTTTATATTTCTTTCCTATGGAGGAATGCAACCCTATTTAGAATAGATTTCCTAATTCTCATACCCAGAAAATGTCTATCTTGGAAGTCTAGTCTGGGTATAGATTCAGTTTATTGGCTCTCATCCAGTCTGTGATTGCATCTTGATACAGTTCAGGGCATGTATAGCTTTTCCTGTTTCATATATAAGAAGAAATAGAGCTGAATTTTATCAGCATATTCAGGATATGTTATCCCCAAACTCTTTACAGCCATGCCCAGTGACTTCATATTGATGTTAAAGAACACGATAGACAACCTATTTGTCGGCAATGTTGTAAATGATTCATCATTAGAATGAAATAGAGTTTAAAAACTGAATTTTAATTAATTTGAAATATTTATGATGTTTTTATTAAACTTTATCAAACTATAAAGTTTCTTTGTTGATGTTTACTGAATTACCTTTATATGTTCTAACTGTTGCATGGATATTTTATATAGTATGGTATTTTTAAAAGAAGTATTCTTTACTCTTTGGAAGAATAGTTTTGTGATAAATAATTTAGTACCTTAAGAAGCCTAGTTGATGTTTTAAAAATCAAAAGTGAAATACAAACAATAAACCTACACAATGACCTGTATATTTTTTATTTTGTATTTACAATTAAAAAGTCTTGTTAAAACTTTGAAGAATTTTGTGAGAAGGTGGGTTTTTTGGTTACATTTCTGCTACTGGGATTGAAAAGGTGTTTTAGGGAGAAGACACAGAATATGAGATACAGAGATCCTTGATTGAAAACTAAGAAAGAGTGAAGATTTACAAAAATAGTTTTTACTTGTGATGAAATTGGAAATTGTTTTATAAATTCATTTTGTTCTTCTATTTTCTTCTACTTTGCCCTTCTCATTCTTTGTTTTTATTCTTTATTTTAGTTTGCATTAAATTTTACTATTGGGAATAAAACTATTAATGAAATTATATATATTTGTGTGTGTGTCTATGTGTATGTCTGTGTGTGTATGTATGTATTTGTTTTCTGTTGAAAACAAATACCCAGTAAGGGTATGTCTAGCTGACGAGAGTATAATAAGCTCAAAATAGATCTATACTATTCTCCCTTCCTTTTCACTCATCAGCAAAATTGTTACACACACGCGCGCACACACACACACACACACATACTGTCTGAGAGTTCTCCTTTGTATTTCTGTCATTGTCGAGGGATGGATTTTTAATCAGGGAGACTCGGCAGGCAGGAATCAAAGTAAAACAAACTTTATTTAGAAAACAGAAAGTAAAATAGAGTGTGCCAGGAGCGGCACTTTATTAGCAGCCGTAACATGGCTGAACACAGAAGAATACAGAATGCTTGCCTACGTAAGCAGGCGGATGTGACATGTAGGAAAGATATGAATTGTGGGAGTGATGTATGAGGGGGGGTGCTCAGAGGGGGGAAACACATCAACTCTTTAAAATACTGAATGTCTCTGTTGGCTGGCAATTCTCAGCGTGACAGTCATGTGGTCTGCTGATAGTTCCATCCCATTAATCTTAACTACCTTCCCTGTCTTGACTACCATTGGGTCACACTTCTCCAGTTTGAATGACATCCCAATGTCCTCTTGGAATTGTGTCAAGTGGATCAATGGGTCAATGTCTCATTGACTCTTACCATACAGTTTTATGTCACCCATGTAGAGGAGATGGTTAATGATAGTTCTGCTATTGAACTTGTATCCTTATTTTGTCCTTGTGATTATCTGGCTGAGGAAGTTCAAATCTATGCAAAAGATAATGTGCATCACCTTGGTACATACCACATTTGGTAGCTGTTTCTATAAACTGTCTTGTGTTGACTGCCAGTGTTATAGCTTCCACACTCACAGTTGAATTTTTGAGGAAGATCCTTAGAGTCCTATTAATGTTGTAAAGCGCCAGACATTCTCATATCCATGTGTGTGGCATTTAGTCTTAGTATCTAATGGCGATTCTCAATTGTTCAAAGTATAGTTGTCCCAAAGGTGACATACCAAAAGGCAACTGGACGTGCTTGGGATTTTTTTCCTTTTGAAAATGCTTCATTTCCCATCCAAATTTGCCTTTTAGAAAGCACCTTTGAGACATTGAGTCTTAGGTTTTCTTGTAGTCTTGTAGGATAAAATGAGGATCCAGATTTATTTATTTATTTATTTATGATTTGATTTGATTTTGATTTTGATTTTGATTTTGATTTTGATTTTGATTTTGATTTTGATTTTGATTTGATTTGATTTGAATGCCGTCCCTCTCCAGAGACTCGGGGCAGTTCACAACAACAATAAAACAATGTCCAACAAATCTAATAATTTAAAAACACTAAAAACCCCTTATTAAAAGCAAAGATACACACAAACATACCATGCATAAACTGTTTAGGCCCGTGGGAGATGTCTCAATTCCCCCATGCCTGAGAGCAGAGGTGGGTTTTAAGGAGTTTACGAAAGGCAAGGAGGGTGGGGGCAGTTCTAATCTCCGGGGGAAGCTGGTTCCAGAGGGTCGGGGCCACCACAGAGAAGGCTCTTCCCCTGGGTCCCGCCTAACGACATTGTTTAGTCGACGGGACCCGGAGAAGGCCAACTCTGTGGGACCTAACCAGTCGCTGGGATTTGTGCGGCAGAAGGCGGTCCTGGAGATATTCTGGTCCGATGCCATGAAGATTGTTGGGGGCAACATATGCTGACTCTGTGAAGCAATATATAAGTCTAAATGCTATTACTATAATGCTACATAATTATTAAACTGCTATATTTCTTCCCTCCCCTCATGCAATCACCATTAAAACACATGGTCACTTTTGCTTTAAAGGAACAATATTGTGTTTGAGTTAAGCACATTTGTTTTATGCTTGCAAATTTAATTCCTTCTCTAGTATAGTTCTTGAACACATCTGTTCTTCTTAGAGGTAAATAAATAAATAAATCTAAAGCAATAGTGTTTAATGAAAACACTCTTGGTTGATTTTATGAAGAATTACTGTTTAATTCCTTTCAAATTTGTAGGTTGTATGCTTTACTACAAAACAAGATACAGATACCTTCCACTGTGATTGAAGATTTGTGGCACGGTTCTTCTGACGTTTTCCTCTGAGAGGAGCCGCAGACTTAAGAGAAGAAAGTCCTGTTTCATGGGCAGAGCGCTTCTCAAAGACTGCCTTTCGGAAAAGATTTTTTAAATTCAATTTTTCTTTCACTATGACCATGGCTGCATCAATTTGGTATCTGAAAAGCAGGCATGGGAAGATTAATGATCCATTTCACTAAGGAATGACAGCCTAGTAGATGCTAGGTTGGCTGTTGCCTGGATCCAGCAGTCTGGAAAAAGTAGAGATAGCCCAGGCTTTTGTTAAAACATCTTCTAATACATTCCTCTAATAATTCATCTCAAACGGATATGGTGGGTTTTTAGAGTTTGATTTGTTTTACTGGAAATAAGTACAGAGAGTTCTAAGCTGGCCAGTGGGGGGAAAATACTATTATTTGGCTTCCAAATTATCAAACATTCCAAATCCTGCATGGATAATAGTAACAAACAGTGAGAAATTGAGTTAATACTAGGGCATCTGTGTAAGCGAATGCTTAAACCAGGCTAGCTGCATTGTTCTTTAACTCTACTAATGCTGGAACAGATGGGAAGCGAAGACCACTTCACGCATTAGCTGGCGCAGATAAAGAGCAAAGCAAAGAAGGGCCCTTGTGGGTGATTAGAGGTTAACAGGAATAGAAACTAGCAGACTGACTCTTGATTTGCAGGGGGTGTTCTGGGAAAGGAACAGATGGCAAGAGGAACGTCCCTGCAGCTTATTCAGCTGCTCGGAGAACTTTATGGCGACCGCTAATATAAACAGGCCAATTTCGAATCTTTAATTTCAAGGCAACTCTGGGCCGTTTCATTCCATTGCAGACACGGCTGTTCACCTACACATGTTGGGTGTTTCCTGCTCTCTTCCATCCGTTGTGCGTGTTTCTCTTAAGCACAGTATTTCGTTGTTTTCTTAAACGCGGTTCAGTGTTCCCTCGGTTTTCGCGGGTTTGAACTTTGCGAATAGCCTATACCACGTTTTTTCCTGCCTGATGATGTCATACGTCATCGGCAAACTAATAATTTTTGCAAATCAATAACAAAAAAAATTAATTATTGTTAATAAATAATTATGTTTATAAATATCAGGATCAGTAAGTGTCTTATTCAATGGTGAGTATCAGTAATAATGGTGATTAAATTTATTGTTAAGGGAATGGGAAATGGTAATAATAATAATAATAATAATAATAATAATAATAATAATAATAATAATAATAATAATTCATTAGATTTGTATGCCGCCTTGCTCCGAAGACTCGGTTTAAAGTGTTAAGGGATGGCTTGTGATACTGTCCATAGCCAAAAATAGTGTATTTACTTCCGCATCTCTACTTCATGGAAATTCGACTTTCGTGGGCGGTCTCGGAACGCATCCCCCGTGAAAATCGTGGGAACACTGTATTTTGTTTTAAAACATTGTGCAAGGCCGGTTGGAAAGTCAGGGTTTTTTTTAAAAAAAAGCTTTGTGATCAGGTTCTTGTTTTTCTTTGTTGAATTTTTCCCATCCGGGTGAATTATTTATTGTTTCCTTTTTCGGTAGATGCAGAATCCTGACTTGGACATTGGTGCCAAATAATGCAAAGCAGGAAGGGAGGAATAGGGAAGACAATGCCAAAGTTAATGAAATACCTCCGTCTTTTGCTGCGTCAGCATTATTCCCAAATAAAAGCAGTCTCCTCTTGCTGAAGGGAGGACACACACAGAATATATATACAGTATATATTTGCTGCTTCTGTTCCTCCCCAAAGGTCCAGTTGCCTTGGGGAAAAACAGCCTTCGGAGGTAGATTTTTGTGAAACCGAACTTATCCCTGTGTTTGGGAAATGATAATATTTTCTTGTCCCCGTTTTGAGGAGGGTTGAAAGAGGATATGTTATATTGCAAAGATTGAAATTTATTCACCCCACCCCACCCCCTGGCTGTAACAACACCTGCCCAGGGAATCTCTGAATTATAGGAGCTGCAAGAAAAGCAGGCTTAATTGCATGCATCTTCCACGGGGCCTTTTCTTGCACTTGTAACACAAAAGACAGTTACTGAGCTGTTTTCAAGTGAGTTGGGGAGGGCAGGGCTGTGAGAAGAGCTCTCCACGCTACTCAGAGGCAAGCGCATCACTTTGCAGGAGCATTGTCATGTGGAAATGAGTTCATGAGCCCATCTTCTTTCCAACTGCAAGGTCAGGGATAGAGCAATTGTCAGTTTCAGTTGGCTGGAGCCATTAATCTGTTCGCTAGAATGTTGCTTATTCAGTTCTTCTTCGCTGTGCCAGCATAGACTTCTAACCATACACACAAATGAGCATATATGGGCATGCTTTTACATGGATATGGATTGGCTTAAAGTAATTCATAGAAATTAGGAGCTGATGAGCTTTGGGAATGAAATGTGATCGCTAGGCAACGAATGGAATGCAGTAATTAGTGGTGGGGAGGTCTTTTTCCTTGGCAAAAAAATTATAAAGGTTTCTTTCTCCTGTCCTGTCAGCCCGTATAAATATATATGCATTGGGAAGGTAATTATAAATTTTCTTTGCTATTTTTCAGATTAGGAAAATATAAAATTATTTTGGATCATACTAACTTGGTGACATTTTTTTTTTTACAGAACCTTGTTAGTTCTCTCACTGTCCTCACAAAAATATTGTGTTCAGTTTTGGAGACCTCACCTACAAAAATATATTGATGAAATTGAATAGATCCAAAGATGGGCTACGAAAAATGGTGGAAGGTCTTAAGTATAAAACTTATCAGGAAAGACTTAATGAACTCAATCTGTATAGTCTGGAGGACAGAAGGGAAAGGGGGGACATGATTGAAACATTTAAATATGTTAAAGGGTTAAATAAGGTTCAGGAGGGAAGTGTTTTTAATAGGAAAGTGAACACAAGAACAAGGGGGCACAATCTGAGGTTAGTTGGGGGAAAGATCAGAAGCAACATGAGAAAATATTATTTTACCGAAAGAGTAATAGATGCTTGGAACAAACTTCCTGCAGACGTGGTTGGTAAATCCACAGTAACAGAATTTAAACATGCCTGGGCTAAACATATGTCCATCCTAAGATAAAATACAGGAAATAGTATAAGGGTAGACTAGATGGACCATGAGGTCTTTTTCTGCCGTCAGTCTTCTATGTTTCTACTGTCCTTCTTTGTTCATTTGTCTTACATTTCTCTTGGTTATCTTTAAGATAAGACAGGGGTCCTCAAGCTTGGCAACTTTAAGACTTGCGGACTTCAACTCCCTGAATTCTTCCGCCAGCTAATGTGGACTTCAATTCCCAGAAGCTATGATGGCTGGAGAATTCTGGGAGTTGGAAGTCCACAAGTCTTAAAGTCGTCAAGTTTGAAGACCTCTTTGAGAAGACATTGGATGTTATTTTATTTACAGGCCAGTCACTCTCTAAAAGATCCTGGAAGTTTTAAGACTGAAATTTGCTTTGGCCCTGAAGGATAATGCATTTAAGGAGAGGAAAAAAATGGAAGAAAAGACTTGATACAATTAACTGTGATTCTGAATGAGTCTGCAGTTTTAGCCAATTCAATATTCTGTTTCCTTGGTCTTGATAAGGGTTATAATCAGACAGCAGATTGTTATAAAGCAGGCACACACTTGAAATTGGGTTTGCCCAATTAGATGTTGCTGTTTCAGAGCTAGAAACCGAACATGCTCAGTAAGATAATATGCTGTCTCAGCATGATGAAGAGAGCCAGAGAGTTGCTTTGTTGTTGAGCAGGTGCAGTTTGCTGGTCACATACAAGAAAACTCATAACGGATTGCCTTTTCCATTCTGTAAAGTGAAAATGGCAAATTTTACTTTACAGTTCATAAAAGGCTGTCTTAAAAGACAAAAGTTTTAATTTGTACAGAGCCATGTTTGTATGTATGTGCCGGCAACATTTCATGTTAATTTTGTCCATATCCACGGTAGGCTCTTTGTATCATCCGGTAACATTCTTCCTTAGTTTTCAGCTTATACCGCAGAAAGAGACAACGGTTTATAGGTTTCAGATAGGAAAGTGAAGCTTTGCCACAAATTCAAAGTTTAACACAAGACATTACAAGAACAAGGGGACACAATCTGAAGTTAGTTGGGGGAAAGATCAAAAGCAACATGAGAAAATATTATTTTACTGAAAGAGTAGTAGATCCTTGGAACAAACTTCCAGCAGACGTGGTTGGTAAATCCACAGTAACTGAATTTAAACAGGCCTGGAATAAACATATATCCATTGTAAGATAAAATACAGGAAATAGTATAAGGGCAGACTAGATGGACCATGAGGTCTTTTTCTGCCGTCAGTCTTCTATGTTTCTATGTTTAAGGATGGAACCATGATTAAGATGATTATAATAAATTTATTATAGTCTTTTCCCATAGAGTGATGTGCCGGTGCCTGGAGGCTGTTAGGGTCTGGATGGGTGTCAACAGGCTCAAACTCAATCCTGACAAGACGGAGTGGCTGTGGGTTTTGCCTCCCAAGGACAATCCCATCTGTCTATCCATCACCCTAGGGGGGAAATATTGACCCCCTCAGAGAGGGTCTGCAACTTGGGCATCCTCCTCGACCCACAGCTGACTTTAGAACATTACCTTTCGGCTGTGGCGAGGAAGATGTTTGTCCAGGTTCGCCTGGTGCACCAGTTGCGGCCCTATTTGGGCAGGAAGTCCCTGCTCACAAGTCACTCATGCCCTTATCAACTCAAGTTCGACTACTGCAACACTCTCTACATGGGGCTACCTCTGAAGAGTGTTTGGAGACTCCAGATCGTGCACAATGCGGCCGCACGAGCAGTCATGGGTTTTCCAGATATGCCCATATTTCATCAACACTCCTCAGCCTGCATTGATTGCCGATTAGTTTCCAGACACAATTCAAAGTGTTGGTGATGACCTACAAAGCCCTACATGGCATCGGACCAGAATACTTACGGGATTGCCTTCTGCCACATAAATCCCAGTGGCCGATTAGGTCCCACAGAGTTGGCCTTCTCCAGGTCCTGTCGACCAGACAATGTTATCTGGCGGAGCCTAGGGGAAGAGCCTTCTCTGTGGTGGCCCCAGACCTCTGGAATCACCTCCCTCCGGAGATTCAAACTGCCCTCCACCCTCCTCACCTTCCGCAAGAGCCTTAAGACCTATTTATGTCGCCAGGCATGGGGCAACTAGTGTATCCCACCCCTCTGACCATTGAAAGTTATGTGTGGTTATGATTGTGTAGTATCGATTGGTTTTAAGGTAATGGGTTTTAGTTACAGTTTTTAATTATTAGATTTGTATCTGTTTTGTTCCATTGTTGTTGTGAGCCGCCCTGAGTCTTCGGAGAGGGGTGGTGTACAAGTCTAATAAATTATTAATTATTATTATTATTAATTATTATAATTATAGAGGGTTTGGGAAAGGGAGAGCTGGTTCACTTTATCTGAACAGAAAATATAAATGAGGTAATTGTGATATAAATTTTTCTGGTACAGCCTGCGAAAAATTTCTGCTAATTGTAAAAGACTGATTCCCTACTGCTTGCTTGACATTTGGAGAGTGGAAAAGATCACATAGAAAGAAGCAGCAATAAGCTGCCTGCAAACCTCTTAAAAACTTTTTATGAGATGATTTGAGGAAAGAGGGTATGAAGAAATGTCCCCCTTTTGCGTATTTGTTCTTTGAAGCCGATACTTCTAAACAGCAGGCTTTGGGGGAAATCCCTCATTTATGTGAAGCCCTGTAAGCAAAAGTTTGTGGTTTGGCAAGCATTGAAAGAAAACCAGACATTTACTGGGAGCTTGGGTTGTTGATGTTTAAATAAAACATATGATATTATTCATCCTGATTCTTTGGAGAGCTAACTTTTTAAAAGACTAGAACATAAGAGGATTTCTAAATCAGACCAAAGACCTATCTGATCTAGCATTCCACAATAGCCTGTCTGAAGCCAATGGAAAGCTGAATAATAAGAAAATATGATTTTATTTATTTATTTATTTATTTATTAGATTTCTATTCCGCTCTATTCCACTGACTCAAGGTGGCTCACAACAAAGTAATATAACAGAAATCTAAATTTAAAACATACTAAAAACACAATTACTAAAAATACCAATCACTTGAACTCAAGCAATCAAACATAAACTTGTTCGTCGACCAGGGCTAGGTGTTAATCTTAACGGCCCCAAGCCTGATGACAGAGATGGGTCTTCAAACTCTTGGGGAAGGTGTGTGTGTGTGTGTGGGAGCAGTACAAATCACTGGGGCAGCTGGTTCCAAAAGGTTGGGGCCACCACAGAGAAGGCTCTTCCCCTCATTCCCGCCAGGCGACATTGTCTAGCTGATGGGACCTGGAGAAAGACGACTCTGCAGGATCTAACCAGCCGCTGGGACACATGAGGCAGAAGATGGCCCTGTAAGTAATATGGTCTGATGCCATGTAGGGCTTTATAGGTCATAACCGATACTTTGAATTGTGTTCGGAAACCAATCGGCAACCAATGCAGCTTGCGGAGTGCTGGAGAGACATGGGCGTACCTCGGGAGGCCCATGACTACTCGCGTGGCTACATTTCTCATGATCTGAAGTTTCCAAATGTTCTTCAAAGACAGCTTTGCAGTAGTCGAAACTTGAGGCGATATGGGGGTTGATATAATATATCAAATTCATGAACAATATTCCCCATTTCTCCTAAAATAGTTTAAGTTGATTACTAACTTTATACTCTCTTAGTGAAATACGTAAAGATAAATTTATTGTTAGACTTATATCCCCCCCTTTCCCTCAAGAATTCCACACCCGATATCTGATACTCCCTTCAACCATTTTTCCTACAAAGACAATCCTGGGGTGAGTTTCTATAGCTGAGAATGGACTAAAATTATTACAGACCCTGAACCTTAATTATTAAGTAGGTTATATGTCCTGAATCTATCATTCAGTACACTAGGTGATTCTGAGTTTTACTAAAATAGAAAAGAAAGAAAAACATTTATTTACTAATTTTCTTCATCCTCTGCTTAATTTTAAGTACTGTACCTCTGTCATAATTCTGTTTTCCTCAATTTAATTCTGTTTCCCCCAATTTTGTTCAGCACTGCAAGTTTTCACACAGTAAGCAATATCACAACCAATACATTTTATTGTGTAGTGGTTGTATTCTAACCTTGGATATTTCTTTTTGTCTCAATATGTGATATGCAAAATATTTTGAATTCAGTCTGGTTCAAATAGAAGTCAGTTGTCTCAAGGTTTAAAACAATGTCAACTTTTAAACAATTATTCCTTCTCAAATCTTAAAGAAATATTTTGCCCACAAAATTATCAATTATTTGCAAAGTTTTAAATTCAGAATGGCTTTGTTTCATATTCTGTGCGAAAAATGTGGTATTTTATCAGTGCTGTGAATGCTATTGAATAGTAGAAAAAGGTTTACAATTCTTGAGATCTTAATATAATCAAATTCACTTTTTAGTCCTGATGCCATTGCCTCTTCTGAAATGCCTGTCAGTACTTGAGTGGCTACACGTTGAATCAACTGTAACTTCCAGGTGCTTTTTGAGAGGTCTCTATGAGGGATAAACCAAAGTTTTTAATCTCTTTTCCTAGCTTTAGGAACAAGTTGCTTATTTGGAGCTATCCATGGTCCTGTAACTATCACACTGTGATGCTAAGGCTCTGTTAAGACCGGAACAGGATAGTAGTAGATGCCATTTTTATTTATTTTATTCACTCATTTTTTTCTTATTTGAAACCCTGCTTATTTATTTATTTTGAGAAAGACCACTGTCATTTTCCTGCTCTTGAACTAAATTAACTTGGTTGATTCATAAAGTAGCTATTCTTTAATTCAAAACACCTAAATGTTCTCAAGACTGATAACTGCATTATCAAAAACTTTTTGAAAATTCAAGAACCCTATGCTTACCACATTACGATTTATCATTCAGCAGATTGTATATATGTGCATATCACATTTGTATTTCAACCTTGTATCAAAACCATCTCAGGTGTAAATGGATCTTGCACTATTTCTGGAAAAGTGTATGTCAGTTACCAAGCAAGGAATTGATACTACATCCAATGCAGACTTCTTTGGAGAAGAGATGACTAAGCCTAAAAAATAAATAAATAAATAAAAGCCCGCCCCCCCCCCCCCAGTACTCACTGGGTCATAGTGACATTACTAGAGGGGATTAGGTTGAGGTGCTTGGGAATTTCATTTGAAGGGAAATAAATATGTTAAACCCCTGGTGGATTAACATACCTGATTTAAATTTTGGGATTTTAAAAAAATATAATGCTCAAGGATTGCACTCTTAAATCTATGTAACTTTTGCTGCTTAAATCTATGTAACTTTTGCTGCTTAAATCTATGTAACTTTTGCTGCTTAAATCTATGTAACTTTTGCTGCTTAAATCTATGTAACTTTTGCTGCTTAAATCTATGTAACTTTTGCTGCTTAAATCTATGTAACTTTTGCTGCTTAAATCTATGTAACTTTTGCTGCTTAAATCTATGTAACTTTTGCTGCTTAAATCTATGTAACTTTTGCTGCTTAAATCTATGTAACTTTTGGGGCAAAATCTGGTGAAGGACAGGGGCTATGTGTTGTCCACTCCTCTTATGGAGTGAGGCATCACAGGCAATGAAATTGTAGCATGTTGAAAAAGAAATACAGAAGTAATTGATTACCCCAGTCCATGTTATTAGGTTTCCCTAGTTTGTGCAAAAGGTTTTCTCACCTTATCAAATTTAGCAATATTTATTCCTTACTACTTCTTCAAATCTTTAGCCCTGAAAGCATTTTTTTCTAAATTTCAACTTTGTTATATTAATAGGATGCATGTTATGGGAAGCATCTCATGGTTAAACTATAGCATTTTATTCACTACACCAGCTGTAGTGACACTTTAGAACACAAATCTAAGCATTTCCTCACTATTATCAGGTTTGATAATCTAAAACATCTGTGTTATTAGTTTTCATGGTTTTGATAACTTAATGTACGTTTGCAATGAATGCAAATCTTTTTCTTCTCCACAATACAAAAATCCTCTTTCTCAATACAAAATGTATGTTCAATGGCAGCTGAGTTTGACAGACTAGATTTTCTGAATAGATAGAGACAGTGATATTTTATAAAAGTTATATGCTTTTTTTTCATGGTTTCTGGTTTCCCAGTACAGTACTATTAATAGCTCCCAAGAAATTTTGCCAAATGTATCTGAAATGCCAATATAAGTGAACTATTCTTGATAACATTTCCCCCCCCAAGAACTAGTGTTTCATTTCTAAGCTTTGATAAATATTTTGCATATGCTTTTCCCTAATTAATCTTTGACAGTTTAGTGTGAATGACAGCTATAAATTAAAGGGATTTTTGTTTTAAAAGCTTAAACGTTTTTAAAAATTGATGCGCTCTGGACACATTTATATCTTACCGTGTTTCCCCGATAGTAAGGCAGTGTCTTACTTTCTTTTTACCCCCCAAAACCCCACTGTGTCTTACTTTGGGGGTATGTCTTATATTGTCCCGGGCACCGGGGTCGGCTCATCTTCGGGCAGCCTGGTGCCAGCTTTCTCTTTCCGCGGCGGCGGCGGCAGGCTCCGGAGGGAGCTTGGGTGGTGGCGAGAAGACGGGATTCTGGGTGCCGAGCGCCACCTGCCCGCCGTTCACGCCAAGGACAGGCAGCCCCAGTTCCAGCGCCTCGGCCTGCTCGCCCAGCGGGGAGAGCAAAGGCGGCGGCGGGAGTAGCGGAGGCGAGGCGGAGAAGAAAGAAGTGGCGGGGTCCAGCCTGGACCCCGCCGCTTCTTTCTTCTCCGCCTCGCCTCCGCTACTCCCGCCGCCGCCTTTGCCTCTTGCCCGGCGGGGAGAAGCACAGAAGGGCCGGGTGTGCCACGTAGACGGCAAAGAGCCCCACTGCCAGCCCCGTCAGCGAGCTGCGCCTTGGCAGCATCGCTCCCCAAGACTAGCGCCGCGGCCGCCACCGGCATCGACCACCCCGCCACGGAGAGCAGCGTACGACACCGAGCGCTCGAGCGCGATCACCTCCCCGGCCGCTTCGCTTCTTCGGATCTCCCTTCTTTCGACAACGGAAACGGAGGCGGGCCGCGCGGAGAGTGCTGGGAAATATAGTCTCTTAGAGAACAACGGCATATCATGGCGAACGCGTGCAGGAGTAAGCTGGCTGCAACGCGAGCGCTAGAAGTACATCAGCAAGGTAACAGGAATGCTAACCTTAACAAGCTACCGTGTTTCCCCGAAAGTAAGACATATGTCTTACTTTCGGGGTATGGCTTAAATTAGCCGACCCCCCTGAAACCCCCCATATGTCTTACAATCGGGGGGGGGGTCTTACTATCGGGGAAACACGGTACTTAATAGAAAAAAGTGAATTGTGCCCACTTTCTTGTAGACTGTTTTCAGTCTTCAAAATTGGCTAAATGTACAGGTAATCTTCATTTAACAACCACAAGTTGAGACTAGAAACTCAATCATTAAGCAAAGTGGTCACTAAGTGAAACTGACTATGCTTAAAATCTGATTTTAGCTTTCCTTAACTTTATAGACCTGCAAAAGTCACAGATGTCAGCCTAATAGTTTTAAGCTGTATTTGGATTGGCTGCAAAGTTACTTTGTCATCACTGTAACTGTGAATATTTGGTAATGAGTAGAGTTATTTAACAAGAACTACCTAATATGGTGTTTGGTTATTGTTGTGGTTGGTTCTGGCCCAGCTCCTGCCCCAGGGAATGGGGAGGTGGATGCAGGGGAAAATTCAACATGTCACAGGCCTGTGTTATTGCCGACAGGATCAGATCAGAGTTTAGTTTCCTTGGACAAAGAAGAAGGTGGGAGTGACTTGGCAGAGGAGGGCTTGGCACACAGCCAAGGCAGTCAATCTTCCTTATCTTCTATAGCTTCAGATGATGACATTTTGGACCCACGCAAGCGCAGTATTATGCGTAGAAGAGACCAAGTTAGGACATATTAGAGGAATTAAGAGAGGCCACCTGTGTTTGGGTGGGGCTCCAGTAATTAGGGCTGCTGCTATAAATAGCAGCATGTGGGTTTGGCCATTGTGGAAGAATATCTGTTACAGTTTCATCAGGAATCTTGTGTGCGGGACTTTGTTGCTTTTTCACACCTTTGAAACCAAAGCAGAGCAGCGGGTGTGTGTGTCTCCCTTCCTTGGAAGAAGAAGGGGTGTGAAGCATCTCCACAGCTGCTGGCTAAGTACTTAATGACTGCTTAAGGGAAATTGTACAGACTATCTGGTTGTTTTGGGAAGAGTGCTCTTTGCAATACAAAAAGAGTGCTGAGTTTATTTTGACTTTTGTGATAAAGAACATTGTTTTGAATTTTCAAACGTGTGTGTGTGTGTGTGTGTGTGTGTCTGAAATTTGTATCCTTGAATTTTTGGGAGGCTCCTATCAGAAAGCCCGACAGAACAGTTACCATTCACAATACCTGAAGAAAATTTACTTGGATCCTAATATACTTTATTAAATTCTACACTTTAACCACTGCAATAGCAACTGGTAGTTCTGAGCTTGATTTTACAGAGATCTCAGAGAGCTGGGAATGTGCTGCAAACTTGCAGGGTTTGTCTCTTTCCTGTATTTCTGAAATCCTAGGAGCTAGAACTATATTTTGGCATGGCCCTGGAACTGGAATTGGGCATACAGTACTTCCATGTAACTTCAGAATCTAAATTAGAATCTACAGATTAGCATACACTATTTATTTATTTGCAACATTTGTACAATTGCCCAACCATTCCAACTCTTGGTGGAAAACATTAATACTTCATATAATAAAAAATATCACATGATCTACTTCAACGGAATAAAATACAAATGTTTGTTTTTAATCATCCATAGTCAAAACTGCAGTTGAACAAGATTGCACAATACATGACAGGTAGAGGCCAAATGTACTTGTGGAGATAGACTACACTATAATGTGGAAGCTACTATTGAAAAGCCAGGGGGTAAAACAGATTGATTTTTAGTTTGGATGTGGTCTACTATATAACACTGCAGATACATAGCAGGAAAAGAAGCTGTAAGCCTATAGCATATTCCAAATATAACCGCAAAATATATGCACATTTATCACAAGGTTAGTACTGTTGCATTCAGTAATTTTTTGTCATGGTAAGTGTGCTTAGGATTCTGAGTCATGGTTAAATAATCTAAAATAAGCTGTTGTATAATAAGTAGCTTATGTTACTATTTTTCAATAGATGGTAAACTTAATATTACTTGGAAAAATCGTATAAGAAATGAGTTCTTTTCAGGGGGGTTTTTCACACAGTCTCCTGACTAGGACAAATATTGCACTCCTTGGCAATATTTTTTCCTCTCTCCCATATCCAGTGTTGTCACCTTCATCCTATACTAAGTTCATGAATCAGTTTAAAATTACCCTTAGTTGACATTAAAGTAGTATTTTTTCCCTTTCTGACACTGTCCAACGGTGTATAAAATCTGTTAGGATTTGTGATGCATTAACTTGTTGCTGGGTGTAGGTGGGTTGGTAGGAGTCAGTGACTGCAAGTGATTTGATACAGAGAGAGAGGGTAGATTTTGGGGACAGTTTTCTGCTTGCTCCAGAATAGGTACAAAATCCTGCTATTCATCAGTAGAGAATAATGAAGAAACATCTGTAGCAATGAGATCAATTATATAATCAAATAGCTCAAGAGTAAGAGCATGTTATCTGTCTCTCATAACTTTCATTTCCAAAATAAAGGAATACATTCAGAGATTTATCTATTTTGAAAATAGCCCATGATGAACTGTATCAAATATTAACACAGGAAATATTTTATGAAGTTTTTTGCATTTTGTCATAAACTGCTTTATGAGAATGTCATAAAACATTTTTATAAAATGTGACAAATTTTAATTCTACAGGAGTCGTGGAGCATAGGTTAAGGACCCTCCAATTATTTATTCAATAAACCATGCTTCCTCCCAAATAAGACATCCCCTTATAATAAGCCAAATTGAGCTTTTGAGTGCATGGTAATAAGGGTAAGTGCTTATTTCAGGGTTCAAAAAAAAAAAAGACTGGGTCTTATCTTCAGAGAAACATGGTAGTACTATAGTTTGTTAGCTATACCCACCATGCAATGAGATAGTCAGAATGATCATCCTCATTCTTGATTAATCCATATTACTTGTTAGTATAATGGGCAAATGGCTCTGCTGTAGTATAGAAGTAGAGTCTGCAAATTGTTTCATATACTATTTAAAGTGAAATATGTAAAGAGAAATAATATCATTATCAGACAGGTTTTCAATGGATGAGGCTTTTCTGAATATATGTGAGGCTTTTCTGAATATATATGGGGTTTATATTAATCTAAAAGCTTTCATGTCCTATTTACAAGACTTATTTTTAAAAAATTGGTTTTCAGAGTGAAACATTCTCTCTCAGTCCTTAATCAGATCTGTATTTGGGTTTTGGCACTGCTTTAAACAGAATAGCAGTATATAGCTAGTTTTGAGGTTGTTGATTAAAAACGTCTGAAAGAATTAGTCTTATAAAACTTGTAAGTGTTGGCAAAAACATAAAACATATATGCAATTAATCATTTTTTCATCTTTTGCTGTACATCTGTAAGTTTCCTCTAATATGAATTTGCATTAGAAATACACTTGTAGAATATTTCTAGCAGACTAAAAATATAGAAAGGCAATAATTTAATTTCGTGGGGAGTGTCATAGTTTAGATGAAATATAGTAAGAATCCAGACTTTGTATCTATCTTGTATGTAATCGTATTCTGAATTTAGAAAAGTCCACTTATCTTACACTTTTTAAATTGTCTTCTGTAAAACAAAGACTACCTCAAGTTGGGCTCAACTCCTGATTTTCTTGGCAAAAATATAGAAATGTTGTTGCAAAGAGTAATATAGAAAGATTTACTTTTTGTCTTCTTCCAACATCCTAAGCATTTCTGATGATACTCCATCTCTTAGAGCTACTCAGTAAAGAAAGGGGACAACTGGAATTGATGAACAAAGAGAGGCTGCTTGGGAACAATCTTGTTGAGGGGTCAAGTTGCTTTCTGTTGCCAGTGGCTACCCAGACAAATCAATAGAGCTACCTATCAGGTTGCCTGGTAAATCACCAGCTGCCTGCTGAAGTCCATCTGGATTCATATGGTGCCTGGGGCATACCATTTTAATCAGTCCACTCTCCCTGCAGGGCTTCCAAGAATCAGACAGTCTCATCTGGACCATAAAATGATCTGACCGTGGTAAATGTTAGATGATATAACCTCCGAATCCAGATTATCTAGCAACCACTCTCTGAGGCAAACACAACATCAAGAGGGTGACTGCTGGTGTGAGTCAATCCAAGATGTACAAACCTATGGTCATCATAGAAGCCATGGAATCTCAAGTCTTCTCAGGCCTTGGCACAGATCATGGTTGAAATCACTCAGTGCCAAAAGATGTGACTTCAGCCTTGAGAATAATGCAGAAGCTTTTCAGAGATTGTAACAGGCAGCACAACAGCCTATCCTGTATTCTGTCTTTTTTTTTTAGCATGTGGGACTCGTGAGATTACACAATGATATTTGTGGCAATATTGTGATGGAAACTGTTCTAATTTTGTCAACATTTTTAATATCCATTTGTCTGTCCATCCATCCACCCATCCATTAAATACAGCTTATCTAAGCATACCGGTACTTTGTTCAAAGTTAAAGTACAGTTAGATAATCATGTTATACTTTGCATAATTATCTAACCTTCAGATCATTTTGAAAGGTTTGTATTTTCTAAAATATGTTAAATCATATTTTCTGGAGGTGACAGTCAACAAAAGTGACATGATACTAAATTTCATCTGCCATCAAATGGAGAAGTTAACTACTAGTCATGTAGATGTTAGTAGTAAAATGAAGTAATGATTACAGTGGCCACATTGCTGCTTAAGTCCCCTTGGTTTTTAGCTATTTACTGGATACATCATAAATAATTGTTTTCTTCTGATAGCCCAGTAAGCATGTGGGAATACTAGCCAGTTTAAGACTTGGCTGCACTTCTATATAGTTCTCTGCAGTAGCCCTGTGAAATCAATATATCTTACCTCTAATAAAATGTCAATAGGATTGCATTCTGAATCAAGTTAAGCTGGAATGGGCAATAGGACCTTATGTGACTCAGAAAGAAATTGAATATTGTGCAGACTCTTGCATTTTATCGTTATTTTTAACTGGTACAAAACCAGAATATTGGCTGCTCAGTCCGAAGCATCATCCATCAATGTTCACTACATTTATGTTGATATTTTGAGAGACAGGAGTATAATCTGTGCTGCGGGTACTTCTATTCTGGTTGGACATTGAGGGAATTTACCAGGTTGGGGTGAACTAATGAAAACATCTTGAGAATATGGATATAACTAGGGAGTGGTCTGTTGTTGTTGTTGTTTTTATTATTATTATTATTATTATTATTATTATTATTATTATTATTATTATTTATTGGATTTGTATGCCGCCCCTCTCCGCAGACTCGGGGCGGCTAACAACAATGATAAAAAACAACATGTAACAATCCAATGTAATAAAACAACTAAAAACCCTTATTATAAAAACCAAACATACACACAAACATACCATACATAACTTGTAATGGCCTAGGGGAAGGAATATCCTAACTCCCCCATGCCTGGCGACAAAGGTGGGTCTTGAGTAATTTGCGAAAGACAAGGAGGGTGGGGGCTGTTCTAATCTCTGGGAGGAGTTGATTCCAGAGGTCCGGGGCCGCCACAGAGAAGGCTCTTCCCCTGGGGCCCGCCAAACGACATTGTTTGGTCGACGGGACCCGGAGAAGGCCAACTCTGTGGGACCTTATCGGCCGCTGGGATTCATGCGGTAGAAGGTGGTTCCGGATGTATTCTGGCCCAATGCTATTATAATAAAGATCCCTAGTAATTTTTTTTTTCTTTCCAGGATTCCACCTGAGTGGCACCGTGACAGAAGCAGCAACTGCAACTGAACCAGAAATGACCTACAAAGTGGCCATCAGCTTTGACCGGTGCAAGATAACCTCCGTGACATGTGATTGTGGGAACAAGGACATTTTCTATTGCGCTCATGTTGTGGCACTCTCCCTCTACAGGATTCGCAAGCCTGATCAGGTTAAACTCCGTCTTCCCATATCAGAGACTCTTTTTCAAATGAACAGGGACCAGCTCCAAAAGTTTGTTCAGTATTTGATTACAGCCCACCACACTGAAGTGCTCCCAACAGCCCAGAAATTGGCTGATGAAATCTTGTCCTCCAACTCTGAAATCAATCAAGTGCATGGTAAGTCAACAAGGCAGAAATAACTTCTGATAAATCTCCCAAACCATAACAATAGGCTCATTCTTGACGAATCCGAAGAGGCGAAGAATCTCATCATATTTATAATGTGTGAAGCACTTAATTCTTTAAGATATTGAATCTTTATAGCTCCCTGATAAATCGTATGCGACTCATATCTTTCGTCAAATGATTTCGTAGGTCACAACTGTCTGTCTCTTTTCTGGAAAAGAAGTAATAACAACTAGCAATGTTGAACGTAGTTGAGTATCTAACACAGTGTTTTTCAACCAGTGTGCCGTGGCACACTAGTGTGCCACGAGACATGGTCAGGTGTGCCGCGAAGCTCAGCTTCCAAGATCGGAAGCTGAGCTTAATTCTTCCCGCCTCCTTTTTCGTGCCTTTGGGGCCCAGCAGGAAAGCTCTGGCAGCAGCGGCATCGGACAGTAGCCGGGGCGGCGGCTATGAGCAGGAGCTCCAAGTCAGAGGCACCAGCATCCACCCCCAATCCACCCCTTTCTTCAGCTCCTCCCACAGTGGTGGCTGCAACGGCGGCGAGCGCTTGGAAAAAACCTTCTCACAGTGGAGGTCGGTGAAGCTTCTTTAGAATGTTGGGGCCGCATGCGCGCGCGCGCGCTCCCCATCCCCCTGCCAGCCCACCCGGAACATTTAAAATAAGAAAAAGCTTTGCTGGCCTCCGCAGAGAAGAAAGGGAGAGAGAGAACAAGAGAGAGAAAGGAAGAGAGAGAAAGAGAGAGATAGCAAGAGAGACAGAATGAGAGAGAGAAAGAAAGAGACAGCAAGAGGGGGGAAGGAGGGAGAGGGAAAGAGAGCAAAAGAGAGAGGAAGGAAGGAAGAGAGAAAGAAAGAGATAGCAAGAGAGACAGAATGAGAGAGAGAGAAAGAAAGAAAGAGAGTCAGCAAGAGGGTGGAAGGAGGGAGACAGAAAGAGAGCAAAAGAGAGAGGAAGGAAAGAAAAGAGAAAGAAAGAGATAGCAAGAGAGACAGAATGAGAGAGAGAGAAAGAAAGAAAGAGAGTCAGCAAGAGGGTGGAAGGAGGGAGACAGAAAGAGAGCAAAAGAGAGAGGAAGGAAGGAAGAGAGAAAGAAAGAGATAGCAAGAGAGACAGAATGAGAGAGAGAGAAAGAAAGAAAGAGAGTCAGCAAGAGGGTAGAAGGAGGGAGACAGAAAGAGAGCAAAAGAGAGAGGAAGGAAGGAAGAGAGAAAGAAAGAGATAGCAAGAGAGACAGAATGAGAGAGAGAGAAAGAAAGAAAGAGAGTCAGCAAGAGGGTGGAAGGAGGGAGACAGAAAGAGAGCAAAAGAGAGAGGAAGGAAAGAAAAGAGAAAGAAAGAGATAGCAAGAGAGACAGAATGAGAGAGAGAGAAAGAGACAGAAAGAAAGAAAGAAAGAAAGAGAGAGACAGCAAGAGGGGGGAAGGAGGGAGAGAGAAAGAGGGAGGAAGAAAGAAAGAAAGAAAGAAAGAAAGAAAGAGGGATGGAGAGAGAGAGAGAAAGGGAGGAAGAGAATTTTTTTTGTCCAAACTTCCCCCCCCCCGCTCAATGTTCCCCAGGATTTTGAAAATGTAAATAATGTGCCGCGACTCAAAAAAAGGTTGGGAAACACTGATCTAACATATAGAGCCTCAGTGGTGCAGTGGTTAGAGTGCAGTACTGCAAACTACTTCTGCTGATCACCGGATGCCAGGGGTTTGGCAGATCGAATCTCAGTAGGCTCAAGGTTGACTCAGCCTTCCATCCTTCCAAGGTCGATAAAATGAGGACCCAGATCGTTGGGGGCAATATTCTTACTTTCTGTAAACCGCTTAGAGAAGGCTGTAAAGCACTGTGAAGTGGTATACAAATCTAAATGCAATTACTAAATGCTAATGCTATTCTGGACTCTAAAGTATATTGTGACCATGTCAGGTTATATGTAATGTTTGTACTTTCTGCTTAAGAGCATAAACAAGGAGAGAAGCTACCCACTTTTTAGAAAGTAGCGCCACATTTCTGTTCTGAAAGTTCATCCCTTAGCATTGATAGAAGAGAACTAGTGATGGACAAACCTAACCCACACAATTCGGGTTTGTACCGAATTTTGTGGTGTTCCGTATGCCGAACACGAAATTTTTTCAAACTTCGGGCAAACTTCGGGGCCGTGTTCGGCGTTTGGAGCTTTGACATAGAAACATAGAAACATAGAAGTCTGACGGCAGAAAAAGACCTCATGGTCCATCTAGTCTGCCCTTATACTATTTTCTGTATTTTATCTTAGGATGGATATATGTTTATCCCAGGCATGTTTAAATTCAGTTACTGTGGATTTATCTACCACATCTGCTGGAAGTTTGTTCCAAGGATCTACTACTCTTTCAGTAAAATAATATTTTCTCATGTTGCTTTTGATCTTTCCCCCAACTAACTTCAGATTGTGTCCCCTTGTTCTTGTGTTCACTTTCCTATTAAAAACACTTCCCTCCTGGACCTTATTTAACCCTTTAATATATTTAAATGTTTCGATCATGTCCCCCCTTTTCCTTCTGTCCTCCAGACTATACAGATTGAGTTCATTAAGTCTTTCCTGATACGTTTTATGCTTAAGACCTTCCACCATTCTTGTAGCCCGTCTTTGGACCCGTTCAATTTTGTCAATATCTTTTTGTAGGTGAGGTCTCCAGAACTGAACACAGTATTCGATGTCACCGGCAGGTTGCTAAGGACGCCAAGGTGATCACTTCCTGGATTCCATGGAATCCAGGAAGTGATCACCTTGGTGTCCTTAGCAACCTGCCGGTGACATCAAAGCTCCACCCCTGGAATCTCTTCATGGGAGGGATTCCCCGTTCGGGTTCGGTTCGGGTTCAGCCAAATTTTGCGTAAAGTTCGTCCGAACTTGCCGAACCCAAACACCATTAGGTTCGCCCATCACTAAAGAGAACTGTTAACTTTCTCCAATCTGTTCATGTGGGTAGAGAGTGGCTCTCTAACACATATGGAGCTTGCCTTGTTGGAAAAGCCAAATGTAAGTGAAATTTCATTCATAGCAACTATATTTTTAAAAGCCTGCATTTCATACAAAGTTGAGGATAGTGTTCATTTTTTCTCTTCTATAACCACTGAGCGTTACAAGTCGAATGCCCTGAATAGGTTACTGTATGGGGAGCAGAAGGTACTCAGAAGTTTTATTATTGAGATGTCAGAAAAAAACGTGGTTCCTGTTTCTAGATATATTGAAGTGAGAATTCGTGATTTTTTTCCCCTTAACATTCTCAATTTAGACTCCAGCTAATTATTTTGAGTTGACAGATCAGCTAATGGAGTCCTTTGTGCTCTTTGAGCTTGGATGTTTTGCTTGCAGAAACATCAGCAAGCAAATAACCAAATTCAGAGAACACCAAGGACTTCACAGTTCAACTCTATGTAGATCAGTTTATATCATCCCTTTTAAAATTACGCCTTTATTATTTTTATAAACAACTCAAGGAGGTGAATGCAATACTACTACTTCTTATTTTCCTCACAACAATAACTTTTGAAGAGAGTTAAGCTGAGAGAGAGTGATTGTCCCAAAATTGCCCAGACAGCTTTCATGCCTAAAGCGGGGTTAGAACTCAGGCTCCTGGTTTCTAGCCTGGTAATTTAACCACTAGATCACACCGGCTCTTAAAGAATCTTTTTTTTCCTTTTTAGCTGTTAAATACAAAGCTTATACAGATTATCTTTCTTTAGTGCAGTGTTTCCCAACCTTGGCAACTTGAAGATATCTGGACTTCAACTCCCAGAATTCCCCAGCCAGCATCCGCTGGCTGGGGAATTCTGGGAGTTGAAGTCCAAATAACTTCAAGTTGCCAAGGTTGGGAAACACTGCTTTAGTGACTGCTTTGTTTGAAGTTCTTTCACAGTTAACAACAGTGATGAAAAAAAGAGTTTGTAATCAGTCCCTGAATTTACGACCTCCACAAACCTGTAAAGCAAAGGAAAGCTGAAATAAGATTATAACCTACAATCTCACAAATTTACAAGAAGCAAAAAATTGCCAAAATTTCATGTGTGACTTTGGAGCAAGATTTTGCTTCTGTGCATGCGCAGAAAGCAAAAAATACCAAAAATTAAAGAAAAAAGATGGCAGGGCCTGAAGGACTGGCACCGGAGCAATTGTGCACAAATTGCGCAATCTGGCAGCCGCTACTGATGCGCAGCCGCCTACAACACTGGTAGCAACCCACCACTGCTTTGAAAACAGTTGATTCCAGGGATGTCAATCTAGTTAAATCTTTATTTAAATCATCCCAAAAACTGTAATAAAATATTCTATAAAATTTTAATCCAGAGCTAAATGAAATTAACTGATTATTAAGTTTTCCCCTACTAATTGCAAGAACCATTGCAGGTTAATTAATAGAGCAGGCTTAAAATATAAAACTAGGAATAAAAATAAGAGTTGCTTATTTTGGAACATAGAAAGGAGCATAAAGAGAACCAACTTTTACTCATTGTCTGTAGGTTCTGCATGGCACGATGTGTACCAAAAATGATGAGTTCCAAACAAATTTTTCCCATAAGGAATAATGTAGTGAGTGAGCTGATATGAAAAAAATTCTAGCTTATGTATTAAGTACCAAACAAAGTAAGAGTACTGGGATAAAATTTTCACATCCAAGTTTGTTGAGTACAAAAGTTGATGAGTTTCAAAAATTCGAGTAAGGTATCACTGTATTATTTCCCCCCTTTTTTTTCTTACTCTTCCTTTGTTTAGAAAAACAATTCAGTTGTGTTCAGCCTAGAAATAAAAGACTACTATTTATAAATAAAATAAAATCAAACCTGACAATTTTTTTCATAAGAACCAACTTATTTATTTATTTATTTATTCATTCATTCATTTGTTGGATTTGTTGGATTTGTATGCCGCCCCTCCCCATGGACTCGGGGCGGTTCACAACAAACATAGAATACATAATAAAACAATTTGATTCAATTAATTAATTAGTTAAAAGACTTTAAAACATCCTAAAAACTTAAAATTAAGGAGAGATTTCCTGATAGTTGCTATAATTAGTTGCCTCCAGAACTTATGGATGCTCCAACATTGGACATTTTAAAGAAGAGAATAATAATAACAATTAATAATAACAATTTATTAGATTTGTATGCCGCCCCTCTCCAAAGATTCGGGACGGCACACAGATGGACAACCATTTATCTAAAATCATATAGGGTAGTGATGGTGAACCTTTCTTTGCTTGGGAGCCAAAAGGGCGTGTGCATATGCCCACACCAATAATGCAATGCCCTACGCGCATGCGTGCACAACCCTGTGCCTGCACTCCCCGCCCCCCATGTATGCACACAGACCTCACTGAAGCCTCCAGACTTCTGGTAGGACTGTTGGGCTATTTTTCACCATCCATAGGCTCCGGAGGCTTTCCTAAAGCCCAGGGAGGCAAAAGCAGTGGCCTCCATCCTGCCCTCTGGAAGGCTTAACATCAGCTGGCTACATCTGCATTGGAGCTTACATAGGGCAAAGCTTTGCGTGCCATTGCGGGTATAGGGTACAGGGGGTTGTATTAGAAGCCCTCCAAGATTTCTTGCTATTATTCTGTTACTTTCAGTTGAAGATGCCTAGGGATTGCAAAACTGCTTTGCCCTATCGCTTTGCCCGGTAGTTCTTATGAATCATCTGGCTTCTATTTTGATGGGACAGTTACAATACGATATTTCTAATGTCATCATTATAATATATTGGTTTTGCTTCACAATGCTGCTTATTTTGAGTGTGCTAATTGCCTCTGAATAGGATTAAAGCAGGCATCTCCTGGCCAGCTTTCTCCTAATGGTTGTAGAGATGAAGCTTTATTGACAAGAATAAATTCAGTTGAGTAGTTCCAGTTGGAAAGGTCTGCATCTATCTTTTGCCATGTCTCCTCACTCCAGTTATGAGCTAGTGTGAGCCGCCCTGAGTCTTCGGAGAGGGGTGGTATACAAATCTAATTATTATTATTAATAATAATAATAATAATAATAATAATTATTATTATTATTATTATTATCATCATCATTATTATTATTACTATTATTATTATTACCCATGGAAGAGTAGTAATAAACATTAGAGAAATGGGGAAATGGGATGAAGGTCTGTGTTGCATGTTACTGATATGGTTTTACCCTAACTGACATTTAGATTTAGATTTAGATTTATTCGATTTGTATGCCGCCCCTCTCCGGAGACTCGGAGCGGCATTAGATTTATTGATTAGATTTATTGGATTTATATGCCGCCCCTCTCCGCAAACTCGGGGCGGCTCACAACAATAATAAAAAACAGCACAGTACATGATACCAAATCCAATGCCCACCAATCTAATTACAATTTAAAATTAGTAATCTCATAAAAACAGTATATATAAAAACAGGCAAAAACAGGCATGGTACAAAACATGGTACAAATCCAACAATAAAAAGCAATTTAAAACCCTAAGTATAAAAAACAATCATATATCTCAGACAAACCTTGCGTAAAATGGGAAACGGCCCGGGGGAGTCTGCTGAGGGCCTAGATAATCGCTTCTTCCAAGGACTGCTGGAGCTGGAGCGCCACTACCTTCTCAACAACCTTCCCCATAAAGAGAAGGTTGGGGACTGGCCGATAGTTGTTAAGAATTGCTGGGTCCAGGGAAGGCTTCTTGAGGAGGGGGCACACAAATGCCTCCTTGTAAGGAGCCGGGAAGGACCCCCTCCCCAAAGAAGCTATGACAATCTCCTGGACCCAGCTCCGTGTCACCTCCCTGCTGGCCGAAACCAGACAGGAGGGACACGGATCCAGTAAGCAGGTGGTGAAACTCACAGCTCCAATGGCCTTGTCTACTTTCAACCCATGATTTTTCTTTCTCTTCTTTTGCATAAGCCAATAGAGATTAGGCTTTTTTTAATTTTCTTTTTTGTTATCTAACGTCAGACATCCAGATTGATAATGTCGATATTTTTTTATAAAGAAGCAATTGACAGCTTGTTCTTACAATATTGCTATTGAAGGAGAATCGATAACAAAACAGAATACATTTTTCCTTCGCTTTTAAAGTTGAGTACAACGATGTAACAATGTGAAATGCTTCCTAATTTCTTGTGAGTGCTATACAGCTGAGTGCCTTATAAATTATTCCCTCCAAGCATAAATTGCAATTTTTTCTAGTGGCTTCAAAAAATGTAGGGGAAAATTCTCATCAATTTGGCATCTCTCATTTTATAGCGGAGCTGCTTTTGGCTTTAGAAAGATTTTTGTTTAGTCTTATGGCATGAAGATGCTTTGCAAGGGAAGATTTCATTGTGACAAGCACATCAGTGAGGCAGTCAGCTGTTCTTACAGACCAATGGTGGTGGGCCTTGCACTACTGCAAAATTGAAGCTTGAAAAGTAAGCAATGCTAAACATTCCCATTTATTGAACTGTATTGTGTAGGGGGAAGACATTCAGAAACAAGAAAAAGGATTTGAAGCTTTAGGAAATAAAAATAAGACTGCTTTCTGAACATGATTATTCTTCCTTAAATAAGCATTCTGCTGAAACCTTTAAAAGTCTGAGTCTTAAATATGGAAACAGACAATATAGCTTGCAGGAGTAAACCTTAACTATTTCCAGGGCTACAGTTATCTAAAAAGAAGCAGAGCACCTTAAGAGTATTAAAGCAAGAGGATTCTAAATGATTAGGAGTCAATAACCTATTAAATCCAAGTCTAGTCTTACTAACTTCTCCTTGACCTCATCCATAAGTGAAAAAGCATATAAGCATGTTACCAATAATATACATAAAAATACATAGAACTTATGTATAGATCTTAATAGCTTCCAGAAATTACTGCAGCTGTTCCTGGCTAAATAGGACTCCCCCCCTTCTTAATTTTGTTCCTTACTGATGGATGAAAGATTTTTTTAAAAAAATTCCTAATTTACCGTTTATCTAAGGTTTCTGTGCCATCCCAAAGATTCAGTACTCAGGAAACTGTTTGTTTGGAATTGAAAAACACTAAATTATTCTTTAATGTTTGAAGGTTTTCTTAAAACTGCTGAATGGAAAAATCTACTTATTTTTTGTTTTCTTTTTCTTGAGGTTAGTTTGCACAATACGTAGTCAGTGCTGCTCTTATTCCAGAATTTACTCCAGAATTTCATTAAGCAAATATTAATTACTTTAAGATGCTACGCAAGAAAGGATTATGAGACATCAAGCAAAAGGAGGGCATAGTATTCCTTTCTTTTAAAGCAAAAGGAGGGCATAGTACAGTATTCCTTTCTTTAAAGCAAATATTGACCAACTTTTTAAGTGTTTTGGTTTTTCTTTGGGGCATTTTTGGACTGTTTTCACAATGGCAGTCATTCAAACCTTTATGTATTATGTCAATTGCTTTTTTCTCTATCTACCGACAAACTAATACCCTAAATTTACAATATTTAATTTATTTCCTGATTCCAGCAATCAGGTTTTAAATCCTGGCCCTTCAATTCTTTGATCACTCTAACCAGTAGATCATATGACTTGTCATATTTTTGTACGGTGAAATTTGAAAAGCATGTCATCACCGATTCTATATTATTATTAGGATCTGTTCTTCAAAATAAAGATTTGCTGGAAAATATTGTGATTAGAAAAATCAGTCTTTCTGCTGCTGGAAAAAGTGATTTCACATACATGTCAGCCTAAGTACATTTATTTGCAATTTTTTGCTGTCATTTTTTAAATGGATGCCATGAAAGTTAAACATTCTCTTTGCAATTGTTTGTGTCCTCCTTTGCCTGTTGAGATATCTGGTAATCTTAGCCAAATGAATCCTTGATAGATAGTTCTGTGATAGTAACAAAATTTATTCCTTCATTGATAGAAACAAATCATCCTCAAGCTGTTGAAGATAATATTTATTTCGGCCCTACCATCACTGGCTTTCATTGCTTTCAGCCTGTTTCGTGTAATCCTTATTGAGTCATTCTTAAAATTGCCAACATAGCTAAGATTAAGTGTGTCAGAAGAATGGTTATCTTCTGTATGGACATCTCCAAACATTTTGTGAAGCCTCTCTGAGTTCAGTAATTTAATCTTCCCTGTATATTTCCCCCCATGTACTGTTTTTGAAAAGTTTTAGAGAGATAGCTTCTCTCTTTAGAGCAGAGGTCCCCAACCTTTTTTGCACCAGGGACCGGCTTTAAGCTAGACCAGTTTTCCATGGCCCGGTGGGGGGGGGGGAGAGCTAGCTGTCAGCGGCGCCGTAAAAGGGGCGATCAAGAGAGGAATGGGTGAATGAATGGACGGAGGGTGGGAAGGAAGGAAGGAAAGAGGGAAGGGACAGGAACAAAAGAAGGGTGCAAAGGAAGCAAGGAAAGGTGTGAAAGGGGAGAGTAAGAGAGGAAGGAGTGAAAGAAGGGAATGAGGGAGGAAGGAAGGGAGGAAGGAAAAGGAAAGCAAGAAATGGAGGGAGGAAAGGAAGGAAAGAAAGAAAGAAAGAAAGAAAGGGGGAAGGGACAGGAACAGAGGAAGGAAGCAAGGAAACTTATGAAAGGGGAGAGTAAGGGAAGAAGGTAGGAAGGAGAAAGAAAAGAAGAAATAGAGGAAGGGAAGGTAAAAGAGAGAAAGAAAAAGAGCAAGAAAGAAAGAAAGAAAGAGAAAGAAAGAAAGGCAACTTCAAAGAAAGGCTCACTGAGCATCTCTCACTCTCTCTCTCTTTCTATCCCTCTTTCTTTCTTTCTCTTCCTTTCTCTCTCTCCTCTTCCTTTATCTCCTCTCTCTCTCCCTCTCTCTTTCTCTCCCCCTCTCTCCCCCTTTCCCTCTCTCCCTCTCTTGCTATCTCTCCCCCCTCTCCCTCTCTCTTTCTCCCTCTCCCTCTCTTTCTCTCTCTCCCCCCTCTCTCTTTCTCTCTCTCTCCCCCTCTTTCTCTCTCTTCTTCTCACTTTCTCTCTCTTGTTTTCTTTCTGTCTCTTTTGCTTTCTCTCTCTCTCACTCTTTCTTGTTTTCTTTCTCACGCTCTTTCTCTCTCTTGTTCTCTCTCTTGCTATCTCTTTCTCTCCCCCCCCTTTCTCACTCTCTCTTTCTCACTTTCTCTCTATCTTGCTGTCTGTTGCTCTCACTCACTCTCGTTCTCTCTCCATTCTTCTCAGCGATGACGCGCGCACGCCCTGCCCGCCTCACCTTTGCGAGAGCACTTTCGCCCCGGGCTCTCAGCAAGGGGGTTTGGAGGAGAGGCGGGGCCGGCGAAGGTGATATTGAATGTCGGGGGAGAACGGGCGGCTGCAAGCGCTCCCTATCCCCCTGCTAGCCCACTCGGAATATTCAAAATAAGAAAAGCCTTCGCCGGCAAAGGTTTTTCTTATTTTGAATATTCCGAGTGGGCTAGCAGGGAGATAGGGAGCGCGTGCAAATACCCGTTCTCCCCCGACATTCAATATCACCTTCGCCGGCCTCCGCTGAGGAAAGCCTTTGCCGGCATTTCCTCTCGTTGTCAAGGAGGCGCAGCGGCGGGCGGAGAGAGGGAAGGAGGGGGGGGGCAGCGGCGTCCCTCCTGGCCTTGGCGGGCCGCCCAACCCTCCCCACCTCCTGCAAACGCGGCGGGCGGTGGGGGGAGAGCGAGGAGCCGGTTCCGGCGGGCGCGGGGCTTGGCTGGCTGGCGGGGGGAGCGCCGCTGGTGATGCGGAAAGGCCGAGGGGGCCCTGGCGCCGCGGACCGGCTGAAAAGCTCCAACGGCCCGGTCCCGGTCCGCGGACCGGCGGTTGGGGACCTCTGCTTTAGAGGCCCAAAAAAGATAGTGTAAAGAACAGCACAGAAAGACCAAATATAAGTCGTGGTAGGAGTCATTTGGATCATCTTAGATATAGACTGGACTTTCTTTGCTTGGTAGTTAAATTTATCAGGAGGGCCTCAGTGGGGGAAACTTAGGACCTAAGGAAACTTTTCATGTAAGATATTAAAGTTTCCACCCAAAGTGATGCATTATAAAATTTTTAGCAACAAAGAAGGGAGTGATTCTTACTTTTTTTTTAGCTTACTGTAGAATCTGTTGTGGATAATACTACCAATGTTAAACCTGTTATGGCAGAATAGAGCTGAAATTTCTCCCTTGCAGTTCAGATTCTTTTTAAAATAAAATTATTTGGGATAATACATCGTAGACTGGGACAGTTATTTGTTCTTTTATTATCTTTACATTATTTTATTTGGCTTCACTGCTGCAATTATACAAACATAACCCTACATTTTTGTTTGTTTTGCATTTTTTAAAAGTACAGTGGTATGTCTACTTAAGAACACCTCTACTTAAGAACTTTTCTAGATAAGAACCAGGTGTTCAAGATTTTTTTGCCTCTTCTTAAGAACCATTTTCTACTTAAAAACCTGAGCCCGGAAAAATTTCCCAGGAAATTTGAGAGTGGCACGAAGGCCCATCCAGTTTCCTGCTATTCCCCCTTTAATCCCAGTCATCTCGGGCTTTTCTGGGCTGCCAGAGGAACCTTTCGTTGGCGCTTAAGGAGGCTTTGGCAGTCCAGAGCGAACAGAGCATTTTCCTTTCTCTGGGCACTTGGAGAGGGAATAAACCACTGTGGTGATTCCCTCGCGCTGCCTCTCACACATCCGGCGCGAGATTGCCTCCCAGAACATCGGGGCGCAGAAAGGCAAAAGGGAGCGCTTCACCTCGGTCCGATCAACTCGGCTTCAGCCAAACCGAGGAGTCACCACAGCGAAGGAAAGGTGCCGGCTACAAAGCGAGCGAGTGGAGAGGGAAGCCCTTCAGCATGGGAAGGAAGGGGAAGCAGTTAGCAGCAGCAGCAGTAGCTGCCTTTCGATCAAAGGAGTGGGAGGTTCCCCCCTCTTGCCCGCCTGTATGGGAGGCAGCCTCGCTCCAGGTGTATGGGAGGTGTGTGCTCCTTCTCGCCGCCTCAGAGCCCCTCTTTTTTTTCTTAAGCCTTAAAGTTTTGGATTTTTTTGATTCCCCTCACCTCACCTTCTTCCTTCGGCAGTGATTGTCCTCCTCTTGTCCCTCCCCTTCCTCCCACCCAAATTCCGAGCTTTTATTTCTTTCCTAATGGTTTTGCATGCATTATTTCCTTTTACATTGATTCCTATGGGGAAAATGCTTCTACTTACAAACTTTTCTACTTAAGAACCTGGTCACGGAACGAATTAAGTTGTTTTGTCTAAAGAACAGCTTTTTTCCCCTTTTGTATATATCTCAGCACGTGGTAGCAGGTGGCTGAACTTGTCTGTGCCGGGAAACTAAGTAAGTTAGAGCCTGCCTAACTTACATGGGAGACTACCAAAGAGGACCATTGAAGTTAATTTGGGAATTTAAGAGACATCCTGGAAAATTAAATGGAAAACCAGTTCTATGTTGCATGGATCTGTAATGTCACCTGGAATTGTTCTCCACTTATGGAGATCTTGCAGCAGAATTTTTTTTAACTTTATCCACTTTGAGATGAACCTGGCTAGGGAATTCTGGGAATGGAAGTCCACTCATCTTAAAGTAGCTAAGATTAACAAACATTGCTTTCCTATATGATAGAATTAGTGATAATAGGCAATTTTACCCCTTTAAAGCCCTGGATAAGTTTTATTTTTAAATAGCTGAGTTTTCTTGCCATAGGTGCTCCAGATCCTACTGCAGGAGCCAGTATTGATGATGAAAACTGCTGGCATTTGGATGAGGAACAGGTTCGAGAGCAGGTGAAGCTGTTCCTCTCCCAAGGAGGGTACTATGGCTCTGGGAAACAACTCAATTCCATGTTTGCTAAGGTGAGACATAGATTCTCGTTTCTGTCACATTTGCAAAACTTTTTCCCCTTGAAGTTTTATAATATTTTTTCAATTTGCTGTTTTTTTTCCCTCTGTGAAATCAGAGAACAGGATTATATCATTCGGTCTTTTCCAAAGATGGACTGGAATTGGCATGTTAAATTGCATTGGTGCAATGGCCACTCAGAATCAAAAAGAATATTGTATCTTACTTACAATTCACTTATCATTAACTATTTCCACTTATGCAAATTTTGTTTGGATGAACATTTTTGGTTCTTTCTGATGATTAACTTCACTCAAGGGAAATTTTTCAATCAAACCTTTATCCTTTATAGTAGAGATTTTGGTTTTAATAAAGGATTGTAACATAGAAATGTAATAGTGGAAAAAGTGGAACATCTAACCTTGTGTTTCTCCATTGCTCAATTTTGGCATATACATGTATTCAAACATGCACAACCTCACCAATACTGTTTAAAATAAGTAAAAATGCTACCCTATACAAAGCCACTTGAACAAGCAAAACTTGCTTATGATTCAATAGCAATTTTTTAAATAATTCCACACATGAATCCGGTTGCCAGCTTTGAAACAACTACAGCCAAGGCCATAGTTATATTTGCTTTGTTTATTAGTCCCCACTCTGGGGCATGGGGGAGAGAAGGAACTGGTATGCAGGGCCTGAGTCCATTAGACAAAACATCCAACAGACACAGCGTGTGAACCAAGGTTATGGCAACGAACATCTGCTCAGACTGAGGGGGAAGAACCTGATGGACTGATTGGTTAACGTGACCCAAGACGCTTGAGGCTGGTGGGAAGTTTCTCTTCTTTTTATTATTCTGGAGCATGGCAATTAACCAGAGTTAACTTCAACTTTCTCTAAGTGCCAATACAATTTACTCAATAAAAGTTCTTTCAAGCCTGAATGGATCTTCTGAGTCCGGATACATTTGGATTCAAGGTTCTGAACCATGACACCCGTAAGGTGAGTTTGGGTAAAAGAAAGTGACTGCAGCAGTGGTTTTAAAGGCAATTACTGAAGGCTTTTTTAGAAGTAGGTATTACCTTTGCTTATAATTCAATGCTCTTCGTTTTTATTTGTCAATAGAATTGGAACAATATAGCAGATTGTTCTGTCAGAGGACTATCATGAAAAAGGAATATCTAGAATCCTTCTTATAAATACATGTAAATTCTAGTATGAACCGTACAGAAACATAGAAACATAGAAGTCTGACGGCAGAAAAAGACCTCATGGTCCATCTAGTCTGCCCTTATACTATTTTCTGTATTTTATCTTAGGATGGATATATGTTTATCCCAGGCGTGTTTAAATTCAGTTACTGTGGATTTATCTACCACATCTGCTGGAAGTTTGTTCCAAGGATACAAGTATGAATTAACAAGAACAGCAGTATGTGAACAGTATATACGAGAGCTGAAGGCATATGTTCAAAGTATAATCACTCAGATCAACAAACTATATAAAAATATTTGCATTGAATTAATCTATGTATGCTTCTTAGAAAAGAAATAGAAAGTTACATTACCTCGGACATAAGCATTAATGTCTAGTTTTTCATAGCCAAATGCAGCCAAGTTGGACAAAATATAAATGGCATATTAAAGTTGTGTTTTTTAAAAAAAGCGAATACTTGTATCTATGCATAATTGCAAGATTTATTTTTTAAACTGTTCCAAATATATTGTTACAATTTTATTCTAGTCATTCATAGATAGATGGAAAGTTAGTTAATCACATTTAGTACAATCTATATAATTAAGGATATAAACAGTCTTTTCTGGATCGAACCCATTTCCGTTTAGTCTAGCAATCTTTTCTCACTTTGGACAACTAACTATACGAGGAAGTTCACTAGCCTCCATGCAAATAGCCTTACAGGTAGTTATATTATCATCAGGATTAATAGCCACTGACTCCCAATAACTTATTTTATAAATGTTTATACTTCATGTAAAGCAAAGAATATTGTTGGTGTATACTGCGATGCTTATTCTAAAATGTTCCCCCTTAGTATTTGAGAAAATCTATTCTGTAAGGTCTTAGATATCATTTAAACCAAACCTTTCTCTTTCAAATAGAGTTTGCATCAGATTACAAGATTAAATATTTTACTTGGAATTGTTTAGATTTTCAAAATCCCATCATTGTGAGGCATTCAAAGTCTGAAGTGAAACATCTATTTCTTCAGCCATGGGGCATTTCCCCCCCCCCCCCAAATTATAGAACAGTAAAGGGAGACAATCTGATTATCAAGAATTCTCATAATCTAAACCCACATTCTAAGGCAGAGGTCTTCAAACTTGGCAATTTTAAGACTTGTGGACTTCAACTCCCAGAATTCTCCAGCCAACATAGCTGGCTGGAGAATTCTGGAAGTTGAAGTCCACAAGTCTTAAAATTGCCAAGTTTGGAGACCCCTGTTCTAAGGTATTTTTGAGAAGGGAATTTGGAAGTTCAGTAATCCACAAAGCATTTGGATTTGATCATTGTTGGAAATAGGGATTGCAATTTGATTATATCTGGCTCAACCTCTACTGGCTGGAAAATATAAAAACCCACCATCTGGACTATCATATTCATATTAAATAAGGTCCAGGAGGGAAGTGTTTTTAATAGGAAAGTGAACACAAGAACAAGGGGACACAATCTGAAGTTAGTTGGGGGAAAGATCAAAAGCAACATGAGAAAATATTATTTTACTGAAAGAGTAGTAGATCCTTGGAACAAACTTCCAGCAGACGTGGTTGGTAAATCCACAGTAACTGAATTTAAACATGCCTGGGATAAACATATATCCATCCTAAGATAAAATACAGAAAATAGTATAAGGGCAGACTAGATGGACCAGGAGGTCTTTTTCTGCCGTCAGTCTTCTATGTTTCTATGTTTCTATGTTTACTAATGATTTTGAATGCCTCTTATTCTCAAGAAAAAAAAATATTTCTTTGGCTTGTCTGAATAGCTTGACATTTGTTGCAAAGTTTACTCTTTAGAGACATTTCCACATTACTATGTAGGCAGCTTGATGATGACAAACTTGTTACCATCATACACCTTGCCTACCAAATGTATGGTAGGACATCTTACAGAAAATACATAATCTCTCTCCCCCCCCCCCCCAAAAAAAAAAATCTGGTGTCTCCATTACTGTCAGTTTTAGCCATCATAATCAGCCAGGATAATCAGCGTTGTAAATTTAGCTCCAAATGTGGCAAAGACTATGTACAAACTAAATCATGTCACCCTTAAATCCAGTTCCTATATGATTGAAAGTCTACATGTCCTCCTGTTTCATCTTAGGTCCGTGAAATGCTGCGCATGAGAGATTCCAATGGGGCTAGGATGCTGACGCTAATAACGGAGCAATTCATGGCAGATCCACGTCTTGCTCTCTGGAGACAACAGGGAACAGGCATGACTGACAAATGTCGACAACTGTGGGATGAGTTGGGTAAGTCCAGCAGTTTGCAATGCATGAAGCTAGAAGGAACTCAGATCAGAAAGGCTGCAAGGAAATAGCAGATGACTTATGGTGGCAGCTGGAAACCATACAGAGCTGGGAATAGCATTACTATAGGCTATACGAGTTAGTAAATTGTGTTTGTGTCTATGCATCTGTGTAGGAGGGAGGGAGGGAAAGAGAATGGTTCAAAGTCCATTTTTAAATTAGCCTTTCTCCTCAAAAATAGGAAATAAAGTTAACCATAAAATCTTTCTCACTATCTGCTAATTGATTCTTCCTAATGGAGATACAGTGTTCCCTCGATTTTCGCGAGGGATGAGTTCCGAGACCACCCGCAAAAGTCGAATTTCCACGAAGTAGGGTTGCGAAAGTAAATACACCATTTTTGGCTATGAACAGTATCACAAGCCTTCCCTTAAAACTTTAAAACCCTAAATTACCATTTCCCATTCCCTTAACAACCATTTACTCACCATTAAAAGACACTGATATTTATAAACATAATTATTTATTAACAATATTTTTTTTTTTGTTATTTATTTCCAAAAATTATTAGTTTGGAGATGACATATGACTTCATCTGATGGAAAAAAACGTGGTATAGAAAAAAACGTGCAGTATTTTTTAATTAATATTTTTGAAAAACCGTGGTATAGGCTATTCGTGAAGTTTGAACCCGCGAAAATCGAGGGAACACTGTACTAGGGAAAATTTGTATATGGAAAGATATGTTCTATAAGCGATCTATAATCTCTCCTAAAAGTAACCTTCCTCTTTTCCTAGGGCATATGCTTGCACTAGAATTTAAAGTCTAATATGAAAAAAAAAAGTTTTTATTTCATCAACTTCATAAAAATAGATTAATACCCAGAATTTGCCTGAATCGTTTGTGCAGTCATGGTAATTTGAGTAGAGACTGCTAGGAAAATAATACATTTGACCTTAGCTTGTGACTTAGCATTGAGAATCAATATCTAGGATGTCAATTGATGTTGGATGCATATAGACATTTTGAAAAACAGTGGAACATCATTGAAAGATTGCAGTAGCCCTTGGCATGGATGTAACATCTTCTAAGTTTTCATCTCCAATTTTGAATAATCACAATGCATAATTATATCTGAAACGTAAAATGAAATTAAACTTAAGTACCACATTTTTCGGAGTTTAAGACACACCGGAGTATAAGATGCACAGGAGTATAAGACGCCCCTTAGTTTTGGGGGAGGAAAATAGAGGGGCAAAATCTGCCCACAAGATATTCATCTGGCTAGCATCCTTAGTCTGGTCAGATTCAGCATATTATTTTATCCCCTGGTTAGGGCTTTAAAAAAAACCTTATACAGAGAGAGTAACAATGAAAGAGCTTGCAAGCTGCTAAGAGCTGGGAACATCGTTAGCACCTGGTTTAGGGCTAGAAAGAAACTTATTCAGAGCAAGTAGAGCAATAAAAAACAACCTGCAAAGACTTAGGGCTTGGAAAACATTCTTCGCAGAGAGAAACAATGAAAGAGCCTGCAAGGTAAGAGCTGGGAAGATCGTTAGCAGCTAGTTAGGGCTGGGGGGGGGAAGGTTACATTTGGAGAATAAGACGCACCTGAATTTTTAGCTTCTTATAGGGAGTAAAAAGGTGTGTCTTATACTCCGAAAAATACAGTAGATTTTATTTATTTATTTATTTATTTATTTATTTATTTATTCATTCATTCATTCATTCATTCATTCATTCATTCATTCATTTATTTATTGGATTTGTATGCCACCCCTCTCCGTAGACTCGGGGCGTAGACTCGGGGCGGCTAACAACAGTAATAAAAACAGCATATAACAATCCAATATTAAAACAGTTAAAAACCCTTATTATAAAACCAAACATACAGACAGACATACTATGCATAAAATTGTAAAGGCCTAAGGGGAAAGAGTATCTCAGTTTCCCCCATGCCTGGCGGCAGAGGTGGGTTTTAAGAAGCTTACGAAGGCAAGGAGGGTGGGGGCAATTATAATCTCTGGGGGGAATTGGTTCCAGAGGGCCGGGGCCGCCACAGAGAAGGCTCTTTCCCTGGGTCCCACCAAGCAGCTTGAGCCCAGGGCCAGACTTGCACTCGTCACCAGTATTCTGGGTTGAGCTCACAGAGCCGGAACAAGAGATCGTTATTAAGCAGCGCTCCCTCCTCCCCCTGGAATGGCTAGCTCCGTGGTTCCCGCCATATCTGCCTCTCCCCAGCAACACCGGAATATCCTGAACCTCTGTCACTCCAGAGATAGTTGCCCCCCCCTCCTGCCTCTCCAGCGCCAGGTAGGCCAAATGTATTATTTACATCGTTCCCATTCATCTCACCCATATTGTGACCCCACCCATCCCACCCATCCCACCCATACCAATCATTCACTCCATACATACTACACCCACCCCAATTATCCATCATTAACAACCCCCCCCAATAATTTAGTTAAAATATAGATCAATTTATAGTTATTAATTATTTAAAACAGAATAATAAAAATAAAAATATTAAGGAATAAAAATACAAAAGTGTATATATATATAGAATATAGGAAATTGGTCAGCAGCAAAGTCATATCAGTTCTCAGTTACTAAGTTCTGGATGAATAGTATGTTCTATGCATCAAGTAGAGCCTAAATCTTGCACAGACAAATGCTTGCCATCTTGACCAGTCACCAGTAATAATTTCTGGCAGTTCTGAATATTCCAACACTTTTTGATCCTGCGCATTGATCTTACTGAAGGAGTTAAAATTGATGAGGCAGAAGCCCCCAATTCTCACACTGGCTGCCACCATGAGAGTGTGACAACAACTTCAAAGAGGCAGGTGCAACCGATGATCAAAGTCCTTCTCTTTTTAAATGTGTGTTCAATGTATGTTCAACACATTTAAAAATTGGGGAAGGTTTCAATTGACCAGTCGTGCTTTTATTATAATATAGATGACACCCCCCACCCCCCTCCTCCTGCATATGTTCCTATCAACACGTAGCAGCTTGGTAAACAATGGGGGTAGATGGTAGAATACTTTAAGTGCAGCCAAAAATCTATTGTCTAAAAAAGAAGAAAGGAACCCAGGATTTGAACCTTGGCACTGATACACATAGAAACACACAGGGCAAGATTCCTATGTGTTGGCAGAATTATTATTATTATTATTTTGGTATGTGCGGCTTGTAGGCAAAACTGCTTATCTAACTCTTATGTCTGAGTGAAAATACACAACTAAGAAAGAATTTTTTAATCACTATGTTTGGCAAACAGTCCCGTCATTACACCTGTTGCTTTTTATTTCTCTTCGTGTACAGCTTTTGTAACCAGATGTTCCCTTGGTGAAACCATTGTTGTAGTTATTCTGATCTTTTTTTTGCCACATTTTTCACGATTTTGTTTATGTTTTTCATTCCTCCCTCCTTAGTATTAACATCCTCTTTGTTTCTCCAGCACATAGTTTCACAATCTGTTTAGCTTGGTAAAACAAAGTTACCTAACTTTACCACGCCATCAATTGTACATTCAAAACAATCTCAAGAGTTCATGAGAAAGTCTCAGAATTGTAACCTGATTTGTAATTTAAATAAAGAGGGCACAATTTGAAAAGGGAAAGTTTTTATTTCTGATCAAATCAAGACATTGAAAATTCCAGATAAATGTTCTTACATGATTCTCTCAGCTGAAACACAAGAGGAAAGCTGGTTTTACCATAACTGAGAAACTTTGAAGCTTTAATCCCATTGCAGTGATATTAAAGATTAGATCATAATTGAGTTGAAAACAGTGGAATTATAGCTGGACCTTAATCTTTGAGCAGCTTAACCTTTATTTTGTTTACAGCTGGAGACCAGAATGGGGAAGAAAAAAATATGTGGGGAAAATTGGTTTGTTTCAGGTGAAATATCAAATAAAAAGAGCCTGAGGATGAAATGCTTCAGTTATTTCTCTGTTGACCCTTTTGCCAGAATATGGCAAGCTGTGGTTTGGGAAGATGAAGAGTGCATCAGCTGGAGGCTTTATCTTGTAATTCTTTGGCATTACATTTGAACTGAATAATTGTATTTTTTAATTGAGTTGTTGTTAGAGTTACTATTGTTCTTCCTCACGGTGGAGAGTAGTTTCTCCTTACAGCAGGGGAGTTAAAGACACATATCCACACTAGTATTGTCCAGAATATTTGTGTGTAGTTCTAGTCACACATGTGGGATCAGTGAGGCTTAAGAACTGTGCTCCTATTATATACCCAAATAATATTACCTCTGCTATTAAAGTTACTATTTTTGTGGTTCTCCAATGAAAAATGTAAGATTGTGTTCCTTACTCATTTATACAGTGATACCTCATCTTACGAACCCCTCTTCATACGAACTTTTCATGATACGAACCCAGTGTTTAAGATTTTTTTGCCTCTTATTCCGAACTATTTTCACCTTACGAACCCGAGCAGCCGCGGGGATTACCCTGAGGCTCCTCAATTCCCTTCATTGTTGCCAGCGCTGCTTTGAATCCCATCGACAAACACCCCCCTTCCAAACTGGGGAAAAGACCCATGGATCTCAAGAGGAGAAAGGAGTGGAGAAAATGAGCAGGACAGGGTGAGCAAAAATGGGAGGGACCCATGGATCTCAAGAGGAGAAAGGAGTGGGGAAAATGAGCAGGACAGGGTGAGCAAAAACAGGAGGGAAAGACCCATGGAGCTCAAGAGAGTCTCTTTTTGCCTTGCTTCGTTGGGACTGCCACTTCTTGCCACCTCTCCATGTCCCTCCCCCCACTCCGTTTGCCTCAGCTTAGTCTGCCCCCCCCCTGCTTTTTTTTTTTTTTAAAAAGCCTTAATGTTTTGGATTTTCCTAATGGGCTTGCATGCATTATTGGCTTTTCCATTGATTCCTATGGGAAACATTGTTTCATCTTACGAACTTTTCACCTTACGAACCTCATCCCGGAACCAATTAAGTTCGTAAGATGAGGTATTACTGTAATCTGGTTTTTCAAAAAATACAATGTTACCCAGTTATTTTAACTACATGCATACCATGAATCCAGAGCATGATACCATGGTCTTTCGAGACTGAAGGATGCCAATGCAATGGATGAATACCAGTAGTGACTGAGATTTTGAATGATTGAACAATATGCCAGTTGGATATTTTATAGGAGTCTACACATTTAATTGGGAAAATCACTTTTAAACATACATAGGAATTTATTATGGAGCAAGAGGAGAGGCAAGGATTCAACTCGCTTTGTTCATAAAGGATAATCATTATAGCCAGAGGTGGGCTACGAGCTAGAACGCTAAATTAAGCTCATTGCCGCAGCTCGTAAGTTTTTGCACGACCAGCGTGATTTTGCTTCTGCGCCTGTGGAGGTAGCAAAATCGTAGCTGCAGGTACGCCCGTGTTTCGGTATGCGTGGAAGCAAAAAAACCTCACCGAAACATGGGCACACCTGTGGCTCCGTGCAAGATTATGCTACCTCCACAGGTGCAGAAGCTAAATCACGCTGGCCCTGCAAGAACTTGCGAGCCACGTCGGCGAGCGAAAATTTAGCGTTCCGGATCTTAGCCCACCACTGATTATAGCTAAAGGTTAACATCAATTTCTGTAAAGGTGGTCCTCTTTTTACAACAGTAGAATCCAGTTATAAGTCATTATGGTCTCAAAGGACCACAATGCTGAAGTTATTCTTTGGTCTTTGTCACCATGGTCATTAAGAAAAGGCAGTGGTGATTAAGTGAACCTATTTTTTGAAAGAGCATTTATTGCTGAAAACCTGGAAAAAAAGTTGCCAGGAAGTGGCAAATAACGTTGCATAATGTCACAAGATGTACTAAAGCTGAGCCACCCAACATATGTGATCGTGTGACCAGTGTGTATGTGATGGTGGGGGACACTGTAGGGCACCTCATCTCCGGCGCTACTGGGACACTCCTGGAGACCGGTGTGGACGTGTGCACATCCGACAGTGGGCGGGTGCACATCAGCATGAGATTCGGCTTCTGCGCATGCGCCAGAAGCAAAATCTCATTTGAGTACGCTCACGCGCATGAGATTTTGCCAATTTTTTGTGATTTCTTTGCCTCTGCTCATGTGCAGAAGCAAAAAACCCACTGAAAATTGGTGAAATTTTACACACACGAGCACCCTCATGTGAGATTTCGCTTCCGGCACATGCCCAGAAGTCAGATCTCGTACGGGTGTGCACGTACACACATTGGGGACGTGGAGATGCATGTGCATCTCCATTTACATTACCACACTATAGTGTGGTGCAGCCCATTACTGGTGGGGAGGCACAACTATTTACCATGGCTGGGTATGGTTTACTGGCCATAAAACACACATTCTGCCACATAAATCCCTGCGGCCAGTTAGGTCCCACAGAGCTGGCCTTCTCCAGGTCCCATCAACCAAACAATGTTGTTTGGCGGGGCCTAGGGGAAGAGCCTTCTCTGTGGGGCACCAACCCTCTGGAATCAGCTCCCTCCAGAGATTCGTACTGCCCCCACCCTCCTCGCCTTCCTCAAGAGTCTCAAGACCCATCTATGTCGCCAGGCCTGGGGCAATTAGACTTTGCCGCTCTGACCAATAATAATAATAATAATAATAATAATAATAATAATATTAATAATAATAATAATTTATTAGACTTGTATGCCGCCCCTCTTCGAAGACTTTCTGAAGACATGTAATGTATGGTGTGTATTACATTAGGATTTTTAATTGCTTTTTAAATTATTAGACTTGTGCTACATGTTTATGTTTGTATTTACTCTGTGAGCTGCCCAAGTCTTCGGAGAGGGGCGGCATACAAATATAATAAATAATAATAATAATAATAATAATAATAATAATTAATATAATAATAATAATATATTAATAATAATTATTATTATTATTAATATTAATATTATTATTATTCCGTGGGCATTGTAAATTTCACAGATTATAAAATGATTGGTTGCAAGTTGTAGACTTCCTGAGCAAAAATAAGCATGCATATTTGAAGGTAGAATGTGGATAAAATGGGAATGTTATAGATCAGTTGGGCCATCTGGGAAACATACTACAGCATTAGAAAGCAAAAACCAAAATATTTCAAATATCTTGCTTTGATGCCTTTGTACAACAAAACAGAAATACTCACTTATGTTCCCATAAACATGTGCAAAAAGGCTCTTTTTTCATTAGAATTTCGGAACGTATCAATATATGCCCAACAGATGTCTGGTGAATCCTGATCCGTGCTTTATATTATCTTTATGTTGACATATTGTTTCCCCTGATGGTATTTCAGAAGAGCATGCAAGGGGAACAGGGCAATTAGGTTATTTCCCATCCCCTGCCATTCATTCCCAGCAGTCTGAGGTTGAGATCAGTTGTTTTGCATAAAGCCAGAAAGAAGAGTATAAAAACCTGCCACCCAGGAGTCAGATCTATGTATTACTCTATGCTGAGCATTGTGGCTCTTTATCAAAGAACTGATTCTTTAAACTGCCAGCTTTGGTTAAAAAAGCCCTTCAGGAGCAGACTTGCCAGCTAGGAAACTTCAAAAAAGCCAGATCTGTAAAGCTGTTTTTTTTTCTTGTTCAGTATGACGAGTGAAACTCTTAGAATCTCAAGGATGGCTGCCTTTCATTTATGGCTGGGCTCAAAAAGAAAATCCACAAACCACCCCAGTTCTATTATGAAGGGGAAAGTCTGAGAAATAGGAGGGAGCCTGAGATGCTCTAGTAGCAGGGGAGGCTGGGAGTAGCTATTTACAGATTCAGGAGTCTTCTATTCTGCCACTGGTTCCCTAAGCACTCATAAGCAATTTATTTTTTTTAAAGTCCACACTTCTAACAAGGAATGCAAAAAATCATTATCTTGCCTCTAGGTCAGAGGTCCCCAACCGCCGGTCCGCGGACCGGGACCGGGCCGTTGGGGTTTTCCAGCCGGTCCGCGGCGTCGGAGACCCAAAGCCCATGTGGAGGAAGACGGAGCCAAGCGGGGCCACCCGGAGACCTTTTCCCGTCTTCTTCTCCTCGCTCGCTCCCCTCATAGCCAGCAGCCCCGCTCGCGGGGGGATGCCCGTTCGTAGCTACCAGCCCGCCAAGCGTCGAGGGGGCTTCCGAGGCTGAAGGGAAGAGCCGGAATGCCCTTCCCGGGTTTAGATTGCTTGCTGTTGGGGGAAACGGAGGAGGCGGCGGCGGCGGTGGGGCGCGATCGCCTACTTTCTGGAGCGAGGAGAAAAGAACCGCCGCCTCCTCCGTTTTCCCCAACAGCAAGCAATCTAAACCCGGGAAGGGCATTCCGGCTCTTCCCTTCAGCCTCGGAAGCCCCCTCGACGCTTGGCGGGCTGGTAGCTACGAACGGGCATCCCCCCGCGAGCGGGGCTGCTGGCTGTGAGGGGAGCGAGCGAGGAGAAGAAGACGGGAAAAGGTCTCCGGGTGGCCCCGCTTGGCTCCGTCTTCCTCCACGCAGGATGGGCTTTGGGTCTCCGACGCCCTCGCCCGTTCCCTCAGGAGCGATGAGTGGGACGTCTTCTTCTCCTCGCTCGCTCCCCTCATAACCATCCCTCCAGCGTCGAGGGGGCTTCCGAGGCTGAAGGGAAGAGCCGGAATGCCCTTCCCGGGTTTAGATTGCTTGCTGTTGGGGAAAACGGAGGAGGCGGCGGCGGCGGTGGGGCGCGATCGCCTACTTTCTGGAGCGAGGAGAAAAGAACCGCCGCCTCCTCCGTTTTCCCCAACAGCAAGCAATCTAAACCCGGGAAGGGCATTCCGGCTCTTCCCTTCAGCCTCGGAAGCCCCCTCGACGCTTGGCGGGCTGGTAGCTACGAACGGGCATCCCCCCGCGAGCGGGGCTGCTGGCTGTGAGGGGAGCGAGCGAGGAGAAGAAGACGGGAAAAGGTCTCCGGGTGGCCCCGCTTGGCTCCGTCTCCCTCCACACAGGATGGGCTTTGGGTCTCCGAAGCCCTCGCCCGTTCCCTCAGGAGCGATGAGTGGGACGTCTTCTTCTCCTCGCTCGCTCCCCTCATAACCATCCCTCCAGCGTCGAGGGGGCTTCCGAGGCTGAAGGGAAGCGCCGGAATGCCCTTCCCGCGTTTAGATTGCTTGCCGTTGGGGGAAACGGAGGAGGCGGCGGCGGTGGGGCGCGATCGCCAAGTTTCTGGAGCAGATAGGCTTTGAGTTTTTGGCTGGGGGGGGAGAAGTAGGACCTTCCTAAGTTCCCCCCCCAGTCAAAATCACAAAGCCAGGCAGCCCCCAGCCGCCAAAGGAGCCTCCTCATTCTCCCTGCCCTGTGGAGAAGTGTGGAGGGCTGCGTCACTAAGCTCCACCCCTCCATAACCCCACCCCCATATGACCAAAGCCCCCCCCACCGGGCCGTAGAAAACTCGTCTAACTTAAAGCCGGTCCCTGGTGCTAAAAAGGTTGGGGACCTCTGCTCTAGGTGATACAGGAGCTGGAGGAGCAAAACATGTCTTACTTGCTTCTCTATTAAAATGGAAATAAATGGCTTGTTCTACTCTCCATCTCCACCTGCATCTTTATGTCATGCTGTATGCCCGTGATGGCAAACCTATGGCACGTGTGTCACAGGTGGCATGCAGAGCCATATCTGAGGGCACAGGAGGCATTGCCTAATGTCAGCACCAGCACTGGCCAGATGATTTTCGGCCTTTCGGGGGATGGGAGGAGGTCATTTTTGCCTTCTCCAGGCTTCAGGAGAGCCTCTAGAGCAGTGATGGAGAACCTATGGCATGGGTGCCACAGGTGGCACATGGAGTCATATCTGCTGGCACATGAGCCGTTGCCTTAGTTAACTCCAATGTGTATGTGTGTGCCAGCCAGCTGATTTTAGGCTCACACGGAGGCTCTGGGAGGGCGTTTTTGGCTTTGAGAGAGCCTCCAGAGGGATGGGAGAGGGCTTCAGGGAAGATTTTGGAACCTGGGGAGCCTACTGGACCAACCAGAAGTTGGGAAGAAGGCCATTTCCGGCCTCCAGAGGGCCTCCAGTGGGATGGGGGAAGCTGTTTTCGCCCTCCCCAGGCATTGAATCATGGGTGTAGGCACTCACACATGCGTGATAGTGCACGCCCACACTCTTTCAGCACCCGAGGACAAAAAGATTCACTATCACTGCTCTAGAGCCTGTGGATGGCAAAAAAACAGACCCAATAGGCCTTCTGGAAGTTCAGAAGCGAACTTCCAGTTGTGTTGTTTGGTTGTTTTTCACCCTTCCCAGACTTCAGGAGACTTTCCTGAAGCCTGGGGAGGTTGAAAAACAGCCCAATGGCCCAACCGGAAGTTCATTTCTGAACTTCCGGAAGGCCTGTGTTTCTCATCTTCTACAGACTCCTGAAGATTTCCTAATGCCAGGGGAAGGCGAAAACTACCTTCCCCCTGCCCACCAGAATGCCAAAAATCAGCTGGAATCAGTTTTTCACCACCCACGGGCTCCAGAGGTTTTCGTGAGCCCTACATGCATGCGCGGGGGGGGGGCAGCATAGGTGAGTTGTACACGCATGCACGGCAGGGAAGGCATTGCATTATGGGCATGGGCTCATGTGAGCACCATTTTGGCATCCAAGCAAAAATGAAGCTGCCAAGCCACAATGTTTCTTGAACGGGTCCAAAGACGAGCTACAAGAATGGTGGAAGGTCTTAAGCATAAAACGTATCAGGAAAGACTTAATGAACTCAATCTGTATAGTCTGGAGGACAGAAGGAAAAAGGGGGGCATGATCGAAACATTTAAATATGTTAAAGGGTTAAATAAGGTCCAGGAGGGAAGGGTTTTTAATAGGAAAGTGGACGCAAAAACAAGGGGACACAATCTGAAGTTAGTTGGGGGAAAGATCAAAAGCAACGTGAGAAAATATTATTTTACTGAAAGGGTAGTAGATCCTTGGAACAAATTTCCAGCAGACGTGGTTGGTAAATCCACAGTAACTGAATTTAAACATGCCTGGTATAAACATAGATCCATTGTAAGATAAAATACAGGAAATAGTATAAGGGCAGACTAGATGGACCATGAGGTATTTTTCTGCCATCAGTCTTCTATGTTTCTAAGCTTCTGCTGAGGACTGAAACCTTGAGTGAGGCAGATTCCCATTTCTTTAAATGGGAAAAAGACTCTCCACAGCTCTATGGATAGAGAAAAATTCTTTTCTCTATCACACAATACTAGGAATGAGGGGAACACTCCCTAAAGCTCATAGGTAAGAAACTGACGACAAATCAAGGGAAATATTTCTTCACCCAGAGGGTAGTTTGTTTATCGAATTCACTTCCAGAAGAGGTCGTGACAGCCATCAGCCTTGGTAGCTTCAAGGCAGGATTAGACAGATTCATGGATGCCAAGTGTATCGGTGGTTATTGAAACGGATGTCCATGTGTCGCCTCTATGTTGGTTGAAGCAGGCAGGATTCCCTTGAGTACCATTTGTTGGAGGTCAAGGGAAAGGGAGGGTTTTGCCTTCTCTTTCTGCTCAGGATCCCCATGGACAATTGGTGGGCCACTGTGTGACACAGAATGCTGGACTCAATGGGCTTTGGTCTGATTCAGTATGGTTCTTCTTATGTTCTTATGTTCTATGGAATCACAATCTTTCCTAAGAACAACTAGTTTATTGTAGTTTTTAGACCACAGCTTAACCAGAAACAGATCTGCTTGGCTGTCAAATACAACTGGTGTCATAGGATTTGTAAGCAATGGTTTCAAATGGAGCATCTCATATGAAGATGTCCTTAGAAGCATATGGGAAAAAACATAAAGGGAAAGATATAGAAAGATATAGATATAAACAATAAACAATAAAAAGACCGACTATTAGGTCCAATTTATTTGTTTGTTTTGATTTAAAGCCCCTCAAATATCCTGCACTATGATCTCCATTATAAAGATAACATTTGCACAATTTTGTCACAGATACCAAGTACAACAAATGTATAGACTCCCGTTAAACCAATATAAGCACGTAATTGGTAAATATTCACCTTGGTGAATCACAAAGCATAAAGGCCTATAATCCCTGGCTTTGAATGAAATTGGTTCAGGATTAGGAGGCGCTCCAGCCAATTCCAGTTCTAAGAGGTGTGAAACTTGCTTAAAGTGTGCATCCTGAGAGTTTAATTTACCAGGTATAGAAAATCTTTTCTTAGAGCTGCTTGTACAAGTTTTCCAGTTATACAGAAATCTACACACTCTGCTATTAGAATACTTTAACATGCATCTGCATTTACTGTATCCTGGTGTATTTTAGGATTTCTGGAAAAAAAAAATTGACTGCCAAATGGAGTAATGAATAAAATCTAGAGGAGATGATTGCTCACAGGCAGAGGAAAAGTATTTTAAAAGATAGTTGCAAAGTATGTAATTAAGTACAGCATATAAAAATAGAGGTAGCCACAAAATTATGTGATATACATAAAGCTCATAATCTGTTTTAAAACTCTAAGCAACCATCCAGAGTTAAATGTGGGTTTTTTTAGCTTTCTATCTGTATCCCTCATCAGCAATCTAATTGACCTCAGCTGGCCTGAAAAACTTAAGTGAGCCTGGTTGGGATAGGAAACCATTAGAAACTGCAACTGTTGAAGGCTTGATTGGAAACTGGGGGGAAAATCATTGCGGATTAAAACATTTTTTCCATATAGTTGTCAATATGCATTCCTGGCCACAAAATCATCGGAAGTGAAACTCAATTGAAAGGCAACTGTGCTTAATTTCAGATTCTTTTGTCAAAGGATACTTAATATACTGTATATATTCTTAGATATACAGCATTAACTGACCGGGAGCAGTAATTTGCCCAGGTTCGCCTGGTGCATCAGTTGCGGCCCTATTTGGACAGGGGGTCATTGCCCCCAGCCGCTCATGCCCTCATCACCTCGAGGTTCGATTACTGCAACGCTCTCTACATGGGGCTACCTTTGAAAAGTGTTCGGAAACTTCAGATCGTGCAGAATGCAGCGGCAAGAGCCATCGTGGGGCTTCCTAGATTTGCCCATGTTTCCACAACACTCCGTGGCTTGCATTGGCTGCTGATCGGTTTACGGTCACAATTCAAAGAGTTGGTAATGACCTTTAAAGCCCTACATGGCATTGGACCAGAATACCTCCGGAACCGCCTTCTACTGCACAAATCCCAGTGGCCGATAAGGTCCCACAGAGTTGGCCTTCTCCAGGTCCTATCGACCAAACAATGTTGTTTGGCGGGCCCCAGGGGAAGAGCCTTCTCTGTGGCGGCCCCGGCCCTCTGGAATCAACTCCCCCCGGAGATTAGAATGGCCCCCACCCTCCTTGTCTTTCGCAATTTACTCAAGACCCACCTATATCGCCAGGCATAGGGGAACTAAGACATCTCCCCCAGACTTATTATATTTCACGTTTGGTGTGTATGTGCTGTATGGTCTTTAAATGTTGGGGTTTTTATATATTTTATTATTAGATTTGTCCCATTGTTATATACTGTTTTTTATTGCTGTTGTGAGCCGCCCCGAGTCTTTGGAGAGGGGCGGCATACGAATCTAATAAATAATAATAATAATAATAATAATAATAATAATAATAATAATAATAATATTGTTGCTGCCAATTATGGGGCAAGTGCCACTTGCCTACTGCTTTTCTAAAATGAACTAAATGTGCAGTATAGAAATCAGGCTATCATGTGGGGCTTCTCCAACACTGGGACTTGCCGGCATACATTTAAGCAGTCTTTGAAGTACAGTTCAAACAATCGATATATCCTGGCAGACAGAAATAATCTCGGATGCACATTGCCTCTTCCATTTTCGGCTCTGAGGGATACAATTAAGCTGATTTATGGAAGATGTTTTCTTGAGTTAGTTAGCTAGTTTCTTTTATAAATTTTCCCTCTGGGCTCAATGCAGTTCCCTGAAACAAGATGTAAACATTTCCAAACTCTTCAAAGCAAGGAACCTATTGGTGTGGTGGTGATGGGGGACTCTTGTTGCCTGCTCAAGTAGAAAAATTACATTTCAGCATTTGGCTTGCTCTTACAGGGGCCCTCTGGGTGTGTGTTGTATTAAATCCACACTGCACGCTGGAAGAAAAGGCATGCTGGCTGCGACAGCTCTGGAGGTGGGGCGATATGGATGTTTGTCCCCTGGAAGATGGAAACTACAACAACGAACTCCCCAACATCACTAGTGCACTTACTCAGAGCTCTAGTCACAGACAAAGTAAGTGTGGCGGAGATGGTTTGCACTGTCTATTATGTCAGTGTTTCCCAACCTTGGCAACTTGAAGATATTTGGACTTCAACTCCCAGAATTCCCCAGCCAGCGAATGCTGGCTGGGGAATTCTGGGAGTTGAAGTCCAAATATCTTCAAGTTGCCAAGGTTGGGACACACTGTATTATGTGACATCTTTCTCTAGTTTCCCTAAAGAGCTACAAATAATCTTACAACATCCTAGTTATGGGTTAATAGAAATCTAGTTCATGGCATAGGACTGTTCTGCATTTCAGCTGGTAGCTCAAGGGACAAAAGGATGTTGCCTGAACGCAAGGAAAAGGGATGTACTACTAAAACTTGTGTGTCTGTTTGATTGTTTGTAACCTTCAATTAGGGGGAAATGGTGTGTTATAGAGCAACAATATTTGAATCAACCTACCTCAAATTGGCTAATTTACAGAATTCAGGACGTGTTAATAGGAAAGTGAACACAAGAACAAGGGGGCACAATCTCAGGTTAGTTGAGGGAAAGATCAGAAGCAATGTGAGAAAATATTATTTTACTGACAGAGTAGTAGATGCTTGTAACAAATTTCCAGCAGAAATTGGTTGGTAAATCCACAGTAACTGAATTTAAACATGCCTGGGATAAACATAAGGGGCGTACATAAGTGCACTGATGTGCCTAACGTTCCCTGTCCAATTGTCTTTCCTTTTCTCATATATCATATATATTCTCTCCCTCTCATCTACTTCTCTTCTTTTTTACTTACTATCCTTATATATATTACTTAATGTCTATTTTCTTCCATATGTATTGTATATTGGACAAAGAATAAATAAAAAATAAATAAATAAAATATGTCAATCCTAAGATAAAATACAGGAAATGGTACAAGGGCAGACTAGATGGACCATGAGGTCTTTTTCTGCTGTCAATCTTCTATGTTTCTATTTGTGACTCTTGTGGGCAAAATTTGACAAACTTGGCAAAATTGTGGCTGCTTCAATGCTGCTGTGCTACCAAAGAGCCACAGTCAACTGCAATGATGTAATCATCATTTGCAACACTCCTTGTCAGCTTTTTACAAGGAAAGTTAGTGGGGAGGTTTGCAGGAAGTTGGAAATCACTGCCCCCCTCATTGTTGTTTTTTTTGCTGACCAGTGATCATTATCTTTATCTGTTTAGGTATGGGATTATTTTTTAAATGATGACCCAGTGGGGCACGGGTTGCCTAGTTATTATTAAAATGTCCCAGCATCTTGTCTTCTTCCTAGCTCCTGTCCTCATAATGGGATATTATAGTGGCCTCTCTCTCTCTCTCTTCCCTGTTCCTGATCTTCTCTTTAATTCCCTCCCTGTATTCTTGCTCAGTCATTAGTACCAGCCAGTAGATGGACACTGCTGTAGGTTGTTATTTTTGTTGTTGTAATATTACTTGGAAATCATCCAGTTTAGAACAGAATTTGTCAGCTTTATCTCTCTCCTCAATTATTTCCCCATGCTGTTTTATGATGGAAACGCTATAATTTGTATAGCTGGATTTTATAATAATATTTTCTAATAACAATTTTGCTAACAATACTCGGTAGAAGCATCAAACAAATGCTTTGCCGTCTCAAACATTGAGTTTGAGACTGCAAAGAGTTTGAGTAAGTTGAACGCATAAAAATGGACTCATAATACTTAATATATAATACATCAGGGACTAGATTTCACAATCTTTGTGGGCAAAGTTCCCAAATCCTATTGATATTGGGAGAAATATTTTCAATACAGCATGGCAACAGCATTCTTGCCCTGGGCCTTATATTGCAAATGGCAACAAATCCTGCTAATAGATTTCTTACGATGACAATAGACCTGGAATGTTGTACAAAGATTTTAATGTCCTTGGAGTCTATCTTTCTAAAACCAAAAGGCAGATTAAAAACTATGTGAGTAGCACAGCACAGCAAAGCAAAGCAAAGCATAGCATTGAGTTCTTATTCAATGTCCTGCTTAGAACTCTTCCTAGTCCTTCCGTCAGGGATTGAGTTGTACTTTCCTTGCCCTGTGTTCAGTTTTAATGTATGTGAGCATTTTGGCAGTAAAAAGGTCCATTGTGACCAATGGATTGCCCCAAACAGGGGGAATAGTTTGAGAAGACCGCTCTGTACTTGGATATTCTATCTGATTAGCCTTGATGGATGAGAGACTGTTTTCAATGGCCATCTGCTGGATGACCAGTAGGCTTCCTTGTGCAATTGATTGCCCCGTGTGAGAATCTATGCCATGTTGGGGGTGTGGGAGTGTTAGAGATCTGATCCAGCAGGATGTGGCTTGGGTTTTTATATTCTGACCTGTTCTTTTCCTTATAGGCTCTTTAACAAGGCCACGACGCACAGTATTCACTCGTGCCATTGAAGGCTGTGACCTCCACTGGCAGGACAGCCACCTCCAGCGAATAATCAGCAGTGATTTCTACATTTCTCCATCTTATCCCAGGGAGGGTGAGGGTCTTCTTTTCAACTCACAAGGACAACCATTGTGGCTGGGTAAGTTTCCGGGTTCTGGTTGCTGTGCAGGTGGTTGGGTTTTTTTTAAAAAAAAATATTTGTTGAAGAAAAAGCTTCAACAAATAGGACAAAATAATATTTTGTCCTACGACAGAATAATATTCTCTAGGACAGAATAATATTCTTGCATTTGTGGGTGCTGTCCCTCTTCTAAGGAGACTTACTTCACTTACTTACTTTCCAGAACTTGAAAAGCCTGGCACTTAGTTACTTGCAATACTCAATACTCTCAGAGCCTAAGGTAGCCCCTTCCTTTCTTAGCTATACATTGGGATACCATGTATTGAAACACTCCTAATTCAGTATGGAAAGAGTTTGCTGATGTTGCGATTAAATGCAATAGTGCACTGGTAACCAGGCCAGAAATTATACTAATAACAAAATTGCAAATTGGTTGAAATTAACGTATTTTTGGGGAGTGTAAAACGCATCGTTTTACAACCACCCGCCAAAAGAGGGTGAAAACCTGGGTGCGTCTTATACACCAAATGTAGCCTGCCAGCCACTCCCACCCTTTGGCCTCCATCTCCCAGCAATTTATATCTTTGCAACAAAAGGAACCGAGCCCAATAAGCCAAGCAATTGATTAGCAGCTTCCCCACCCTCAGCTGACTGAGGCTGCAGGCAAGCCACGTGCTACAATGAAAGTTAAACTAAAGTGCAGCCTTAGCTGCAAGGAGGCAAATTGGGAAAGAGAAGCAGAGGCAGGATTTCATTTTCTTGTGCTAATCCGTTACTGAATCTGGATGCATGCAAAGAGGTAAGTCAATAACTATAAATGTCTATAGAATGTTCAAATTAATAGACTTATTTGTCTAATTAGAACTGCTTTATTATTGCTCTTAACAACTTAACAAAATGAAGAAACTTTTTAAAATAATTTTTTGATCTGAAGAGGCCCAGTGCTATTGTATCTTCTTTTAAATAATAAAGAATAATGTATGCTTCCAGAAAGCCACATCAATTTAAAGATCTGTAAAAATATAATCTGAAATGTAACAGTATCCTATTTTAGTATTAAGATAAGGCAGCTGAGTTAAACCCTGACTTAGTCATGTTTGGAATAGATCTATTTAAATAATTGGGATGAGTTAGTGTAATTACATTTAAAAGACCTTTCTGACATTAATATACTGCCATAACATAAAGTTATTTAATTCTTTGCTGCCGCACGAATCCCAGCAACCAGTTAGGTCCCACAGAGTGGGCCTTCTCCGGGTCCTGTCAACTAAACAGTGTCGTTTGGCAGGACCCAGGGGAAGAGCCTTCTCTGTGGCAGCCCCGGCCCTCTGGAACCAACTCCCCCCAGAGATTAGAATAGCCCCACCCTCCTTGCCTTTCGTAAGCTCCTTAAAACCCACCTCTGCCGTCAGGCTTGGGAGAACTGAGATATTCTTTCCCTCTAGGCTTCTACAATTTATGTATGATATGTTTGTATGTATGATTGGTTTTATAATAAGGTTTTTAGCTGTTTTAGTATTGGATTGTCGCATGTTGTTTTTACCACTGTTGTTAGCCGCCCCGAGTCTACGGAGAGGGGCGGCATACAAATCCAATAAATAATAATAATAATATTTTTTATGGGTCAGGCCCCCCTGCACAGAAATACACAGCAAACAGTATACTGTATATCATCTGTGCTGTTTGCTGTTTGGCAAACTGCTGGGAGGCAAAGACCTTTTTCCCTGTTTTCTTCCCACAAAACTAGGGTGCATCTTATACAGTACTCTGAAAAATATGGAAAATGAAAGGGATTAAAACTGAAACCTGTAGCCAAACACTGAAGTTGCTAATGATTGTACTGTAATGGGCTTTTCATCTAGATCAATGAAGTTTACCGTGCTAAATTAATCCAATATTATAATATAATAGATCCACCTCTTTACAGCTTCATTAGGAAAATAAGACCTGTGTAGCACAGAATATAGAAATTCAGGGTTATAACAGCCAGTGCATGGGACCTCAGTCAGGTGACAAAAGTTTTTAGCCATCTCTGCACCTTCCTTCTCCTCCTCAATCCTTATTTGGATAGATCATTTGAATTTGCCAAAGGCATAAATGAAATGCATGGTCCAATTCCTTCTTTTACTTGGAGCTCCTCCTGGAGGAAATTGGGAGCATTGAGGATTGGTTTTTTTATTTGCCAGCAAGGTCTGAATGATATAGTTTTTTAAAAGGCGTGCATATTGCACTTAGAATGAACAAACGTTTTTGAAAGGGACTCAAGTATTTTCTTCAGGAGCATTAAAAATGTGGAGCAAATCAGCTGAGGGTTTGGAGGAAGGCAGGGAAAAGAGATGTAGCTATCATAAAAAATTCTGAAATTTATTTATTTATTTATTTTTATTTATTTATTTTGTCCAATGCACAATGAGGGTTTTAGTGGGTATATATCAATATGCACATAGTAAAATACATGATGAAGGTTATAGAGGAGATACTCATATTAAAATATATCTAAGAAAGAATAGAAAAGAAGATATAGGAATAGAACATATCAATGAAAGAATAGAAGAAGAGATATAGGAATAGAAGAAAGGTATAGGAGATATAGGAGAGCAATAGGACAGGGGACGGAAGGCACTCTAGTGCACTTGTACTTGCCCCTTACTGACCTCTTAGGAATCTGGATAGGTCAACCGTAGATAATCTAAGGGTAAAGTGTTGGGGGTTTGCCTTAACAAAAAAGTTTTCTCACAGATTGTTTCACAAAACCCTTGTTTTATGTTGTGTGAGTCTTATATTGTAATTAAAACTAATAAAAATTAATATTAAAAAACAGATTGTCCACTCCTGTGACTTTCTGTCTGGATTCTCCACGACGGAGACATTTAAGAGAGGAAGAAGTTCTTTGCACCTTTCAAGCCTGTATCATCTACGCCAGTGTTTCCCAACCTTGGCAACTTGGAGATATCTGGACTTCAACTCCCAGAATTCCCCAGCCAGCATTCGCTGGCTGGGGAATTCTGGGAGTTGAAGTCCAAATATCTTCAAGTTGCCAAAGTTGGGAAACACTGATCTACGCTTCTCCAAGTCGCTGTGACTTTGGGGCAGAGGTGTGTGTGTGGGGGGGGGGGGGAAACAATCATCAAGAACAGATGAATTTATTTATTTTATTTATTTTTGCGATTTATAAGCCGCCCAACTCCTTCCAGATTCTGGGTGGCATACAATAATAAAAATATATAAAAACAATTTAAAAACCCTTAATAGTAAAATATTCATCCATTCAACCAGGGCTAGATGGTGTGGTTCACTGGCCCCAGGCCTGCCAGCAGAGCCATGTTTTCATGGCCTTTCGGAAGGCCAGGAGGGTGGAAATCATGTGGATCTCCAGGGGAAGTTGGTTCCAGAGAGCCAGAGCCACCACAGAGAAGGCCCTCCCACGTAGCCCTGCCAGCTGACACTGTCTAGCTCAGGGATAGGCAAATTTGGCTCTTCTATGACTTGTAGACTTCAGCTCCCAGAATTCCTGAGCCAATCATGCTAACTCAGGAATTCTGGGAGTTGAAGTCCACATGTCATAGAAGAGCCAACTTTGCCTACCCCTAAGCTAGCTGATGGGACCCTGAGAAGACCAACTCTGTGATAAAAGATAGAAGACTGTATCAGGTTTCTATTTCATAAAGAGCGTTGAGTAAACAAGAGGTTGAAGGATGAAATTGTAACTGTGGCTCAGTATGAATGTGAAATGTCGTATCGTAAGACCATGGGACCAAGGGAGGTTCGAAACATACCCAGGCAACTTCCTTTTGCAATAAAATTAGAATGTTAGGAGCAAAGGTACATTTGTTCCCACATTTGCCTCCTTTTTAATATTTTCATTCAATAGAATATACTTGTCAGAATTAAGCAATATCCTGAGGTAATATCTCAATGCAGAAGGAAGGATTACAAAGAGAATGCTGAGTCATTCTGAGTTAATTAAGCATGCAGCAGCCTGATTGGGTGATAAGTATTTAAATATGTAAGAGCTTTAGTATTGCTCTCTGATTCTCTGATCTATGATGTGTGCTCTGTTCTCCATGCTCTGATCTGAAGTTCCTGCTGCTGTATTGAAGTATTGGACTGTTTGGTTCCTGTGAGTTACTGTAATTGAGATAGTTGTAGTGAGATACTAGTGAGATACTCGTGTGATGTATGTATAGTAAGATAGAATACAATTAGTAGTGTAAATAAGAAGTAAATATATTTTTGCAAGACTTCCTGCTGCTGCTGTGTTTCATTGAGGACTTCAACTCCATATCTATTAGTCTGTGGCTGGCTGCTTGAGTTGGTTAGCTTGCTTGGGCTGGCTATCTTCTGAAAGTGCAGCTCTGACAATACTATGATCAGGGGAAATAATACCTCTGGGTCTTTGGGTTATCTTTTGAAAAGAAGGAGTTGAAAAATCTGCTTCATGGATGAACATTATACCACTTTGGGTTTTATCTGGTTTTATTTTTTTAAAAAAACAAGGTTATGTTAATAGTGGTTTGGCAGATACAACAGCTCAAATAAAGTATGAAAGCTGCAAATTATATACACGCGCTATGAAAAAGACAAAGAGAAAACCAAACAAGCATCAAAAGGCCTATTTCTACATGTTAGTCATCATTAAGAGGGGGAATGCAACAGAACAGAACAGACAGATTATACTGTATAAATAAAACTTAGCTTTACATTCATAGTGTTCAGTTGAATCTTTAGCATAGACTGCCTGTATAATTCATTTGTCTCTAATTGAGGCTTAGTTGTCTTCTATCCTTACATGATGCCACAGAACATGTCCCAACTGCTTGTGCCCGGGTTGATGCCTTACGGTCCCATGGATACCCCAAGGAGGCGCTCCGGCTTACTGTGGCCATAATCAACACACTAAGACTACAACAACAGAGGCAGCTTGACGTATATAAGCACCAGAAGAAAGGTATGAATTAACTTGTGTTTGTGACTTGGTACCAATCCAACTTTCTGAATTTTTAATTTGGACTTCTTGATAACATTATTTTTATGCTGTTTGGAACATAGCAAATCCCTGGGTTGCCACCCTGATCTTTCCAAACAAATTTTAGCCATAGAGCAATTATTTTTGCAACGATCTTTTTAAAAAAATTAGTGTCCATTTAAAAGTTGGTGTTGCCTATATAAAGGATACATAAGTGACTGCTGTTGGACAGAGTTGGCCATTGGTCTTTTTGTAAACCCAGAATGCATGGAATTTACAATACAGTGGTACCTCTATCTAAGAATGCCTCTACTTGCGAACTTTTCTAGATACGAACCGGGTGTTCAGTATTTTTTTGCCTCTTCTCAAGAACCATTTTCCACTTACAAACCTGAGCCTCCGAAACTGTAGCCAGAAAAGGCAGGGACAAGCCTCTATGGGGTCTCTCTAGGAATCTCCTGGGAGGAAACAGGGCCGGAAAAAGTGGGGAGAAACCTCCATGGGGCTTCTCTAGTAATCTCCTGGGAGGAAACAGGGCTAGAAAAGGCAGAGAGAAGCCTCCATGAGGCCTCTCTAGGAATCTCCTGGGAGGAAACCGGGCCTCCACCCTCCCTGGGGTTTCCCCAATTGCACGCATTATTTGCTTTTACATTGATTCCTATGGGAAAAATTGCTTCTTCTTGCAAACTTTTCTACTTAACAACCTGGTCACAGAACGAATTAAGTTCGTAAGTAGAGGTACCACTGTACTTCAAAAATTGATGCCACAACTGGGCACAACCTTGTTGGAACAACCTTGTCACAATGGAGGAACGGAGAATAAATACAACGAATTGAAAGGAATCCCTATTATCTATCACAGGATTTCTGGGATAGTTTTGACTATTGTGGTTTGGAAGATGACGCCAAACAGGATGCCCCGCGTGACCTTATTCTGGGATTTTTCTTGTTTTGTGCTGTCCTCTAGAACTATTGCAGAGAGGAGCAACCACCATCACAAACCTGGAAAGCTGGGTAGGACATCCTCTCAATCCGATCGGCTGCTTATTTCTCACTTTGACAGAAGCATGTAGAATAGAGGATGAAAACAGCCTTGATGTTTCAGGTATGAGAATGAGAACATCAGATTGCAAACTTTGAATTCAAACCCGGTTCTGTTCTTTTTTCTCTGTGTTCATCTTGGAGACATCCACATATTCCTGTTGTTATTAAATGCCTGTGTGTGTGTGTGTGTGTGTGTGTGTGTGTAAAAGCTGTATGTATATAAATAAATGTGAAAAGCCCAGCTCACAATTTTCAATGGGAATAGTCTTGTGAGAGAAGAGTTTCAGGGGTCCCCAAACTTGGCTGGCTGGAGAATTGCTGGGAATTGAAGTCCACAAGTCTTAAAGTTGCCAAGTTTGAAGACCTCTGCCTTAGACTTTTGTCGTGTAGCCCTTTAACTCTAGCTAATAATACGGCATCTTTGATGTTTATTTATTTATTTATTTGTTGGATTTGTATGACGCCCCTCCCCGTGGACTCGGGGCGGCTAACAACAGTGATAAAAACAATATGTAGCAATCCAATAATAAAACAACTAAAAAACCCTTATTATAAAAACCAGACATACATACTGACTTACCATGCATAAACTGTAGAGGCCCAGGAGGAAAGAATATCTCCGTTCCCCCATGCCTGATGGCAGAGGTGGGTTTTAAGGAGCTTACGAAAGGCGAGGAGGGTGGGGGCAATTCTGATCTCTGGGGGGGAGTTGGTTCCAGAGGGCCGGGGCCGCCACAGAGAAGGCTCTTTCCCTGGGTCCCGCCAAACGACATTGTTTAGTTGACGGGACCCGGAGAAGGCCCACTCTGTGGGACCTAATCGGTCGCTGGGATTCGTGCGGCAGAAAGCGGTCCCAGAGATGTTTTGCTCTTTGGCATCTGCGCTTGGCATGGCTGACTTCTGCCAAGCACACGATATTCCTCAGGAATTGATATCTAATGAAGTTCTTTGTGTGAAAAAATGCAAAAAAAATCCGTTCCAGAAAACATCCCAAGCTACTAGCAGAGTAAGCAGTGTTTCGCTCTTTTAATTTGTTCATAGTCCAAAGATTTGTGTAATGCTCCTTATGATCCCTATGCAGTGTACTTGAGGAGGTAGTGGGATGGAATTAATGGAGCTGTGTAGCACAGCACAGCTGCACCAGTGTAACTGAGCACATGATCTGCAGCAAAAACAACCACTGTGTTTTGCTGTGAGTGGGTAGTTTGGATCAATATCATTAATAGAGCCAACCTGATTGTGTTTCTTGGAAGGCATGAGAAGAAATTTATTTTATTTATTTACTTATTATTTATTAGATTTGTATGCCGCCCCTGTCCAAAGACTCGGGGTGGCTCACAACAACAATAACAGTACAAATCCAAAATTAAAACAATTTAAAACCCATTAATATAAAAACATTCATACATCTCATACAAACCATAAATAAAGCGGAAACGGCCCAAGGGAATCAATTCCCCCAGAGGTGAGTTTTAAGGACTTTGTGAAAGGCTAGGAGGGTGGGGACAGTCCTAATCTCCGGGGGGAGTTGATTCCAGAGGGTCGGGGCCGCCACAGAGAAGGCTCTTCCCCTGGGTCCCGCCAGACGACATTGTTTCGTCGATGGGACCCGGAAGGGCCAACTCTGTGGGGCCTAACCGGTCGCTGGGATTCGTGTGGCAGAAGGCGGTCCTGCCCAGAGATATTCTGGTCCGATGCCATGTAGGGATACGGTATTATAACTTATAACTATTATAAATTATAACTACGGTATACCAGTTGCGGCCCTATCTGGACTGGGAGTCACTGCTCACAGTCACTCACGCCCTCATCACCTCGAGGCTCGACTACTGTAACGCTCTCTACATAGGGCTACCTTTGAAAAGTGTTCGGAAACTCCAGATCGTGCAGAATGCAGCTGCGAGAGCAATCATGGGCTTTCCCAAAAATGCCCATGTTACACCAACACTCCGCAGTCTGCATTGGTTGCCGATCAGTTTCCGGTCACAATTCAATTCAAAGTGTTGGTTATGACCTATAAAGCCCTTCATGGTACCGGACCAGATTATCTCCGGGACCGCCTTCTGCCGCACGAATCCCAGCGACCGATTAGGTCCCACAGAGTGGGCCTTCTCTAGGTCCCGTCAACTAAACAATGTTGTTTGGTGGGACCCAGGGGAAGAGCCTTCTCTGTGGCGGCCCCGGCCCTCTGGAACTAACTCCCCCCAGAGATCAGAATTGCCCCCACCCTCCTCGCCTTTCGTAAGCTCCTTAAAACCCACCTCTGCCGTCAGGCATGGGGGAACTGAGATATTCTTTCCCCCTGGGCCTCTAAAGTTTATGCATGGTATGTCTGTATGTATGTCTGGTTTTTATAATAAGGGGTTTTTAGTTGTTTTATTATTGGATTGCTACATATTGTTTTTATCACTGTTGTTAGCTGCCCCGAGTCTACAGAGAGGGGCGGCATATAAATCCAATAACTAACTAACTAACTAAATAAATATGGAGTCGGATCCACCTGTCCTCTTAATTCTTTTCTTGGCCATCAGATGCTGGTGAGTCAAAGCCTCCAGCGTATCAGCATGTACCTGTGACCAACAATTGCCCCGAGAATGGAGAATCCTACCTATCTCTGGCTTTGGAAGTGGCACTGATGGGGATGGGGCAGCAACGGGTGATGCCAGAAGGTCTTTATGCGCAAGACAAAGTGTGGCGTAACGAAGAACAGATTATTGCCTGCCTGCAAGAGTTGGAGCTGGATGCTGTATTGGTGCAGACCCTACGCAAGCAGTGCATTCTGCTTCTGGAAGGTGAGAGGACTGAGATGCTGCTGCCAATCACTCATGAGAGACAAAGCTGTGTCTACAATCCAGGAAAAAATATTATTTAGATTCTCTCTAGTAAATTCCATATCGGAAATCCGGTCAATATCCTTGGTCACAATAGCATATGCCAATGAGATAATGATATCAAAATACTTTTGGATAGAAGAATTTGATAGTGATATGTATTGGAAAAAAAGTTGGGAGTATCAGGATTAGATAAAGCAGATAAATCTCTAGCATGAGTCAAGGTGGCACAGTGGGTAGAGTGCAGAACTGCAGGCCACTAAAGCTGACTGGTAGATTTGCAGGTCAGTGGTTCAAATCTCATCACCGGCTCAAGGCTGACTTAGCCTTCCATCCTTCCGAGGTGGGTAAAATGAGGACCCAGATTGTGGGGTAAATAGGCTGGCTCTGTTTAAAAAAAGTGATATTGCTAACATGTTGTAAGCTGCCCTGAGTCTAAGGAGAAGGGCACCATTAAAAAAAAAAATCAATCAAATAAATACATAAGTACAGTAATACCTCATGATACGAACTTAATTGGTGCAAGGAGGAGGTTCGTAAGATGAAAGGTTCGTAAGACGAAACATTGTTTCCCATAGGAAACAATGTAAAGTCAATTAATCCGTGCAACAGCAAAAAAACCCCCGCAAAAAAACGCTGCCGCCCGGCTGTCACCTTTTAAAACAGCCGGGGGGGGGCGCTTCCCAGCAGCCTCCCGAACCTGGAAGTTTGGCAAAATTTCAGGGTTCGGGAGGCTGCTGGGAAGCCCCGCAGCCCGGCTGTCACCTTTTAAAACAGCCGGGAGGCTTCCCAGCAGCCTCCTGAACCCCAATGCCAAACCCTCCACGCACTTCACCCTGAATGCCTCCTGGCTCAAGCCCGCCTTTGGGTTATCAGCTGGGGGTGGGGAGCAGGAGGACCTTCCTAACTCCCTCCTCCCCGAGCCGAAAACCCAAAGGCGGTCTGCTACCGCCCGCCTGAGCCAGGAGGCATTCAGGGCATGGAGGAATGAGAAGCTCAAACGCCGGTGGCTTCAGCTTCCCATTCCTCCATGCATTTCGCCCTGAATGCCTCCTGGCCGCCTGGCAGAGCGCTCGCAGCCAGCGGGCGGCGGCGGCGGCGGTGGGTAGGGGGGACAAAAGGCAGGCCAGTGCCCGGCTCCTGCCTCTCCAGAGCCGCCTACCGAGTGGAGCGATCTTCTGCTGGCCACAGGCGAAGGGCGGGGAAGCCTCTTGCACCAGCTGCTACAGCCGCTGGCTTCCCCGCCCTTTGCCGGCAGAAGATCGCTCCGCACGGTCGGCGGCTGCCCAGAATCGTTACCCCTCCCCCGTTCGGATCTCCCCCCCTTCCCGCCCGGGGGGCTGGGATGGGGGGGAAAAAGAGAAAGAAGGCGGCGCTCCCCGCCCGGCCACGATGGTCCCTTCCTTACGGCTCATGTTGGCTGACGGGGAAGGGGCAGCGAAGTCGGTGCCGAGGCACCCTAAGCCCACCGGTGACCGCCAAAGGGTTGGCGAAGGGAGGGTGCTGCGGCGATCCGACCAAGCCTATGGACGCGCCTCCCGCTGCTCTGCCCAATCGCAAAGCCAAAGGAGGCACGGGAGGCGGTGAATGTCATGTCCTCTGGCCAGTCAAGCGAGGCAAGGCGGGGAATGTTGGGGGAGTGAAGAAAATTTAAACAGATTACGAAAAGCTCGGTGGTGGATGGCATTCCTTCCAGGAAAATGCCCAGCCCAGCCCCCGTGGAGGCGTTTTCCTAAAAGGAGTGCAATCACCACCACCGAGCTTTTCGTAATCTCTTTCAATTTTCTTCACTCCCCCAACATTCCCCGCCTTGCCTCGCTTGACTGGCCAGAGGACATGACATTCACCGCCTCCCGTGCCTCCTTTGGCTTTGCGATTGGGCAGAGCGGCGGGAGGCGCGTCCAATCGCAAAGCCAAAGGAGGCACGGGAGGCGGTGAATGTCATGTCCTCTGGCCAGTCAAGCGAGGCAAGGTGGGGAATGTTGGGGGGGGGAGTGAAGGAAATTTAAACAGATTACGAAAAGCTCGGTGGTGGATGGCATTCCTTCCAGGAAAACGCCTCCGGGGGGGGGCTGGGCTGGGCATTTTCCTTGGCGATCTTCCCTTGGCTTCCCTGGCCGCCTGGCGCTGCGATCTTCCGATGTTCCCTTGGCTTCCTTGGCCGCTTCCCTGGCCACTTCCCTGGCCGCCTGGCGCTGCGATCTTCCGATGTTCCCTTGGCTTCCTTGGCCGCTTCCCTGGCCACTTCCCTGGCCGCCTGGCGCTGCGATCTTCTGATCGCAGCACCAGGCGGCCAGGGAAGCCAGGGAAGATCAGAAGATCGCCAAGGGAAGATTGGAAGATCGCAGCGCCAGGCGGCCAGGGAAGCGGCCAGGGAAGCCAAGGCGGCCAGGGAAGCGAAGCCGGGAGCAGCGGCAATGCTGCTCCGGTTGCCTGGTCCTCTCCTGCCTCCCACGCTGTTGTTCCCCGCTGCGTCAGGCGCCGCCAGCCCCGAGTCAGACGCACCCTCGCTGCCGCGCCCAGCCGCTGCCCGCCCCGTCCTAGCCAGAGCCTGAGCCGGCCCGCTCGGTCGCGCCTCCTCGCCCGCGGCCCGCCCACCCGCCCAGGATGCAGACCTGCTGCCTCTCCCGTGCCCGCCGCCAGCCTGATCCTGTGCCTCCTGCTTTCCCCCCCCAGCCAAAAATACAAAGGCGGTCTGCCGCCGCCCGCGGAGCAATGGGAAACTGAAGCTGCTGGCGGTTTCAGACTCCCTTTGCTCCACGCTGCTCCGCCCTGCCTGTCATGCGATGGCAGACCGTCTTTGTGTTTTTCGCTGAGGGGGGGAGCAGGAGGACCTTCCTGACTCCCTCCCCCAGCGTCGGACCTCCTGCCCTCCCTCCCAGCCAAAAACCCAAAGCGGCCTCCTGAACGTTTTCCGTCTTACGTACCTGCCGCTGCCGCCGAGAAGCCCCGCAGCCCGGCTGTCACATTTTAAAACAGCCGGGTGGCTTCCCAGCAGCCTCTCCAAGCCGAACGCCAAACCCGAACTTCCGGGTTTGGCTCCGGGAGGCAACTGGGAAGCCCCCTGGCTGTTTTAAAAGGTGACAGCCGGGCTGCGGGGCTTCCCAGCAGCCTCCGGAATGCCAAACCCGGAAGTTCGGGTTTGCCGTTCGTAACACGAAAAAAGTTCGTAAGAAGAGGCAAAATTTTTCTGAACCCCGGGTTCGTATCTCGGGTTGTTCGTAAGACGAGGGGTTCGTATCTTGAGGTACCACTGTACATTTTAGGAAGAGAATTGTGTTAGTCTTTGATTGTAGAAGATGCAGGAGGAGACCCGAAAGAATTAGATTAGATTTAGATTAAGATTAGATTTATTGGATATATATGCCGCCCCTCTCCGCAGACTGGGGCGGCTCACAGCAATGGTAAAAAACAGTACATAGTAACAAATCTAACAGATCTAGCCAGTTTTATTGAGAGACACAAAATTTTGTGACTTGCAACTCACTTCATTAGATGCACAGAATGGCTAGATTTTTGTAGATAGAATTGGAATGAGGGGAGCAGGATGGAAGGAACAGAGTGGTGGTGCAGCTTCCACATGAAACAGATTGAAGAACTTCTTAATTAGCAATAGTAATGTGTTCGAAAATCATTGTGTTTGATGAGGCGTTCTGAGATTGCCTTTGCTCGATGGCGCTGTTAATAGTCCAGCTTTGCTAAAAGAGACCTTGTACGATCTACAGTGATGTATCCAGACAAGTTGCAATGTTCTGATACAGTGGTACCTCTACTTAAGAATGCCTCTACTTACAAACTTTTCTAGATAAGAACCAGATGTTCAAGATTTTTTTGCCTCTTCTCAGGAACTGTTTTCCACTTACAAACCCGAGCCTCTGAAACTGTAACTGGAAAAGGCGGGGAGAAGCCTCCATGGCAGTGTTTCCCAACCTTGGCAACTTGAAGATATTTGGACTTCAACTCCCAGAATTCCCCAGCCAGCGAATGCTGCCTGGGGAATTATGGGAGTTGAAGTCCAAATATCTTCAAGTTGCCAAGGTTGGGAAACACTGCTCCATGGGGCCTCTCTAGGAATCTCCTAGGAGGAAACAGGGCCTCCACCCTCCCTGTGGTTTCCCCAATCGCACACATTATTTGCTTTTACATTGATTCCTATGGGAAAAATTGCTTCTTCTTACAAACCTTTCTACTTAAGAACCTGATCATGGAGCGAATTAAGTTCTTAAGTAGAGGTGCCATTGTATTATTTTGTCTTTGTTTTGAGTCTTGATATTAAATTTGTGTCCATGTATTATTTTGCACAAAGTTTGTCCCATTTGAACTACATAGCATTCAGAATGGCATTGCTAGTAGATGATGGTACATACGTAGCGTATCACTTGGGAGGAAAAGCATATGAAAGGACTCTGATCTTTTGCATGTACTTATTGGGGCCTGTGACAGTGCTGTTGGCATAGATATAATGGCAAAGTAGACCTCTTGGATTATTGCATGGACTGGTTCCCATGTTATCGCCTTGTTGAATGTGAGAATCCGATTCAGGTTGATTGACTGACTGCATGCAAGTGTAAGCCCGGCATTCACTGCTTGAGAAAATCCAGTATCATTGCCCAGAATAAGCTGTAGATTATTAATAACACATTTGAGTGGTTTGAGCCATGAGCTGTAGGCGACAGCCAGTAGTGTTCTATTGTTCTATTTCTGTGGCCTGTCTTTTAATATGTCCTCCCTGGGAATCGATCTGGCTCTATTGATTTGTTTATGGATCTTGTTCACTGAGTAGTTTAGATCCTGCATTTCTGAGCATTAGAGGGACTACACAAATACTTTCTTTAATGTGAATTTTTTATGTATTCATTGCGTTTTTCATTCCCGCTGCTTCAAGGAAGACTTCGAATTTCCCTAAGTAATTGTCCCAGGTTGACTTTTCACGGTCGAAAGGGTCAGCTACTCGTCCGATGGGTAGGTTGTCCATGTTGAAAGGCACATAGGTTCGACCTTTCTTCGTCGCCAGTGTCAGCTTCTTTAAAATGCTTTTATTCTGGGTAATAAAGCATATCGTTGAACTAGTGACTTCATCTCTCGGCGCCACTGACTGAAACAGTGTCAGCTTGCCGCTTTTATACTTTCACTTTCCGGCTTAAATGCAACTGTTACCAACTTAAATTTTCCCGGTCAACTTTTGACCCAATCATATTCAACTTGTCTGGTTCCACTATTTACATTACTCTATACATATTCAACACCGTTTATTTGCCCTTTGCAGTGATTACTGTAGCTTATATCTAAAGTTTTGTATTCGTACCATTATTGTAGGCTGAGAAAAAAAAAAGTGGTGCATTACTTTCTGGGCGACCATCGTATGTGTGCCATTTTGAGCTTTTGATGAAAAGATAAGACATAAATCTGATAAACAGGCTTGATTGAAGTAGAGAAACATAGAAACATAGAAGACTGACGGCAGAAAAAGACCTCATGGTCCATTCAGTCTGCCCTTATACTATTTCCTGTATTTTATCTTACAATGGATATATGTTTATCCCAGGCATGTTTAAATTCAATTACTGTGGATTTACCAACCATGTCTGCTGGAAGTTTGTTCCAAGGATCTACTACTCTTTCAGTGAAATAATATTTTCTCATGTTGCTTTTGATCTTTCCTCCAACTAACTTCAGAAGCAAACTGATGTGCTTCTGCTCTTGCCTAGGTGGTCCCTTTAGTGGCCTTGGTGAAGTCATCCACCGGGAAAGTGTACCTATGCACACTTTTGCGAAGTACCTCTTTTCTGCCTTACTGCCCCATGATGCTGATCTGGCCTACAAGCTGGCATTGCGCTCCATGAGGTTGGTACACTCTTTTTTTACCACCTTTGTTAAAAAAATCAAGTGAAAACAAGAGCGATAGAAAGATTTCTCTCCCCACCTTCCAAGCCTGGCATTTCTTACATTCTTTTCAACTTTCTCCAATATCAAAAGTCTTGCAGCATTTTTAATAGATTTTTAAAGCAAGCGTGTTCATATATGTTCATTCTTTTTTTTAAGGATGTGAAAATAGAGTTCCCGATGAACAAACACGGTTGATCAATTTCATTGATAAATACAATTCTCTAGGGAATGATATTTGAATTTACATTTTATTTGAATTTGAATTTAGGATTTTATTCAAATGGAATGTAGAAATTCTAGTGGCTCCATGCTTGTAAGAAACAGTGGTAGAACATGGCTGCTGTCATATGCCCATATTAGAGAATATAAAATTCAAGAGCTTAACAGGAAATCCTCACTTATTGGCCACAGTTGTGACTGGCAACTCTGTCACTAAATGCTACAGCAAAAACTTATGTGTATGCACCAGGTCTATATCACCGCCAGTTCCATCATTTAATTTCCACCATTAAAGTCACTGCCCTTGTTAAGGAAAATAATATAGTAGAGCAGAACAGAATAGAATTTTATTGGCCAAGTGTGATTGGATACACAAGGAATTTATCTTGGCGCATATGCTCTCAGTGTACATAAAAGAAAAGTTAATCAAGAATCATAAGATACGATCATTACAAGGATGCTGTAACAACCATAAATTTGAGGTTTGCTATAAAAAAACCCCCAGGGTTGATGATCACATGTGCTGTTCTCATAATGCTTTAGAAAGCCTCCAGAGAAGCCTGTGTCTCACTTTACTGCTGTGCTTCTCAATTATTTTCTGTTACGCCCCCTTCCCCTCCACCCCAGAAGAAGTAAACTCCGATCTGGGCCCCAATGGAATTTTAGTGTTAATAATTATTTTGCTTATTATAAGCTGCAAGTAAATTATTGGCTGGGGAAGGCTGCTCTACCCACTCACCTGGAAGTAAATCATAGTGAACTCAGTGGAGCCAGTTTTCAGTTAGGCAGGCATAGGCTATCATGGCTAGGGTCCTCTTTTGGCACAAAGCCAGGCCAGCTTAATCAAGCCGATGTTTGGGGGTCGCCAGCCTGGCCCAGAAGCACTGCCTCTGCTGGGCGCTCACAGTGAATGGTGTGGAAGGAGGCTTTAGGGTGCCGTTTGAAACGTTTGTCTAGCTACACAGGATGCTCCCCTTCGTACAGGAGCAGGTCCGCCATACCGTTCATGGTTACCGCGGCATCCAAGAACAAGAACCCACGTAGCCCCTTACATCCCGCTGGCCGCCTTCTATTCTGGCCTCCAAGAGGGTGCATGTGTAATTTCTTGCTGTATATCTTATGCACTTTAGAGCTATCCGTTCACATATTTATATAGATAGATAGTCCTCAAATTATGTTGATAATTGGGAGTGGAATTTACGTTGCTAAACAATGTTGCTAAACAATGTGGAACTGGGAAAACACTCTCCGTCCTGGGGAATCGATCAAGAGGGAATTGACCCCTCGTGTTCTCCGGGGTCACACATGCCCCCCCTTGCATCGCTCTGCACTCCCTCCAGGGAGTGAGAACCACTGCTCTACTGAGTCATGGGGCTGGGAAGGATGAAGATGGGAAGGATTTGAATTGAGGTGGGTCCTCCTCTAACAGCCAGTGGGATTTGGTTAACAATGGCAACAGAGACCGCTGAGATTGCTGTCGTTAAATGATGCGGTCACATTATATCGTACTTTATGACCACATTGTTTATCAACGGAAATTCCACTCTCAATTATCAGCATAATTTGAGGACTATCTACCCTGTTTCCCCAAAAATAAGATGTACCCCGAAAGTAAGGCATGTCAGAGGTTTTGCAGAATTTGCTAATATAAGGCATCCCCCCAAAAATAAGGCGTAGTCAAGTTTACATACGGTACGGTGGAAAAACATACGGTACCATTCAAAGCTGTTCATAGCGGTACCGTAATAATGTGGCGTCCCCTGCTGGCCCCTTCCATCGCTTTGTACCGTCCAGTACAGCAGACACAGTCTGCTGCTGTCTCACCGCCATTACAGTCTCCACTACAGTGCGTAGACTGTAGTTCCTCTGGTGGCCGGAAGCTGCAATAGCGGGAGTATACTGTTGTACCATATAAGTGCCGTCGTTTGTGTGTGTGGGTGCCATACTGACAGGTACCGTACCGTAATCAGTGTACCGTACGGTACACTTTCTTTGGGGGTGTCAGCTTTTCTGCCTGTGAATTTGTCTTATTTGAGAAATATAAGGCACCCCCCGAAAATAAGACGTAGCACAACTTTTGGAGCAAAAATTAATATAAGACAGTGTCTTATTTTCGGGGAAACACGGTATATAAATATGTGGACAAATAGCTCTAAAGTGCATAAGATATCCAGCAAGAAATTACACATGCACCCCCTTGAACTACATAACTGCAGGGCAAATCAGGTTTCAACCATAAAAAATGTGCATGTCTAAAGTTTTACTTTTCTTTACCAGTATTTAAATACCTTCTTAGTTCTCCTGTGGCTTTTCCAATTTGTTCAAGACTAATTTATAACCATATGCTGCTGAAAGCCTTGGAAAGCTTTCCCAGGTCATTCTCCCCCAGCATGCCACAAGAAGACAATACAGAGAATGTTTAATATGATTTTAAAAAGTAAGTATCCTTCTATTGACCTAATGTTGTGGCTTTGTTCGTCCTAGGCTGCCTGTTTTGGAGACTTCTCCCTCAGGTGATGTCACACATCCTCACCACATTGTTTCAGTGGTCCATAGCAGGTATCCCCGTTGGTTTACTTTGGGACACTTGGAATCACAACAGTGTGAACTTGCTTCCACTATGCTGACAGCAGCCAAAGGTGAGTGAATATGTATATCTGTACTAGAGATCCATGTGAAATATTCACCAGCTGCTCTTCAAATGAAATGTAATAGTAAGTCAATTTGTACATGTCGATACATGTCAACAGCAGCAACACAAGAGCACGTAATAGTTACAAACTAAATGCAAATCGCTCCAAACTAGACTGCAGAAAATACGAACAGAGTGGTCAATGACTGGACTTCACTACCAAACTCTGTTGTTTCTTCCCCCAATCCCAAAATTTTCAACCTTACACTATCTACAATCAATCTCTCCCCTTTTCTACCGTCCCAGTCCTACTTTCTTTTTATCCTTTCTATCTCTACTTTATACTTATGTTAACACATACTATAATGCTATACAGTGGTACCTCATGATACGAAGCCCTCATCTTACAAACAACCCGAGATATGAACCCGGGGTTCGGAAATTTTTTGCCTCTTCTTACGAACTTTTTCCTTCTTACGAACCCGCTGCTGCCGCCGCCGAAAAGCCCTGCCGCCCGGCTGTTGCTTTTTGAAACAGACGGGGGGCTTCTCAGCATCCTTCTGAACCCGAACGCCAAACCCGAACTTCCGGGTTCAGCGTTCAGGAGGCCGCCGAGAAGCCCCCCGGCTGTTTCAAAAGACGACAGCCGGGCGGCGGGGCTTCTCGGCGGCCTCCCGAACGCCGAACCCGTAAGTTCGGGTTTGGCGTTTGGATTCAGGAGGACGCTGAGAAGCCCCCCGGTTGTTTCAAAAGGTGACAGCCGGGCGGCGGCGGTTTTTTTTGCGTTTTTTTTTTTCGTTGCATGGATTAATTGATTTTACTTGTACTTTATTAATTGAACTTTTCGTCTTACGAACCTCCCCCGGGAACCAATTAGGTTCATAAGTCGAGGTATTACTGTACTTGTTTGATAAAATAAATAAATAAATAAATAAATAAATAAATAAATAAATAAATAAATAAATAAATAAAATGTCAGGCAGGCATTGATGACTACTAGAATAGTAGATACATTCATTTCATTCAAAACAAAGAATTATGGAAGATACTTTCTGAGCAAATTGTTGGATACAGCAGTTGTTTCACTTTCCAAGAATTTCTGCAATCTAGACAAGAATGTTCTGACACCAAGACATTTTTGATGCCCAAGAAATGTGCCATCTTTATGATTAGTACCAGCAAACTGCAGACTATTTCCTACTGGGCTGTATGGAAGAGGGAAACTGCTGGACCAGATAATTCTTCCTTACTTTATCAACAAAGAGAAATTACATTTATTAATGTGAGCTCACCTATCTATATTAGGAGGGATTCTTACCTGGTGGGACTCCCAGAAATCCATAACTCCCCAAAAGCAAGTTAAGTCACTCATAGGATGCCCATCTCATATATTGTAGTGCAAGTGTGGTTCTATGATGCTTGTAGGAGAGTTGCTAATATTGGAATGATGCGTTAGTGGGACAAACTCCTTCTGTGTGACTCATATAATTGCTTCCTTTTGTGTCCCCTTTTTTTCCCTTAGTTACTATTGAGGAAAGCTTTGAGATGCTATCTTTGATTTGATTTCTGTATAAGAACTGTAGATCTAATAGGATCCCCACTTAACGTTTCTGACCCTCTTCCTGAACTGTGCTTAATATTTGGCCAGATGTTATGAGAGATACAGTTCTGAAACAAACCAGAGGAAAGCATGTTCATTAGCTACAGATTTGCTGGACTATAATAGGATACAATTGCTCTTTGTCTCATTTTCCTGAGTGGTTTCTGGCTCTCGCCACTGTTTTGCTTTCTGCATGACACTCTTGACAATGTTTTATTCTCTAACTACTTTTGATAGCAGTTTTGGTTCCAACCTTATGGTGGACATTTAGCTTCTTGAGGGTGAACAAAAGGCCAGGAATTAAACTTTGGGCTTTGCAGACCAAAAGCATCTTTATGTTTCGTCCAAATAGAAAATATTTTTTTCTGCAGTTGAATTTTTTAAAAATAAGTTTTGCCTGTTAGATTTAAAAATGAAACTTTGGGGGGAATACTAGTGTTTTGACTTTTATAATGCAATCTAATGTGAGCTAGTATATATTGCTAGCATATTTTTGTCTTGTAATTTATGATTGCAGTTCAGATTGCAAATGATATACATTGGGTTACAGCCTTTTATTTCTGTGCCGTATCTAGGCTTATTTGTCTACATGGCTCTAGAAAAAGGCAAAATGCAGATTTGTCATAGAATCCCTCGGTATATTTGCTTGAGCCAAAAAAAAAGGCTAAGCGGAAAGACACCAATGGATCTGAGAAGAAATCTGTAGCTGAATATTTCAGCCCTCAACCTGATTTCTTTCTAGCAGGATATACAAAATAATAATAATATTACTTAAGCTTACTCAGTTTGCGAAGGAAGATATTTACTATTATTTTAGAAAAGTTTATTGTGGACATAACCAACAAATGGATAAACTTTTCTATTCTGTAGGTGACATGCTGCGTCTACGGACTGTCTTAGAAGCAATTCAGAAGAACATCCACTCCTCTTCCTTGATCTTCAAACTGGCTCAGGATGCTTTTAAGATTGCCACACCTGCTGATAGCAATGCTGATTCAACCCTACTTAATGTAGCACTGGAGCTGGGGCTACAAGTAAGGACATTAACAATCATCAGGAAAAATGAATAATTCCCAAATCTTTATAGTAAATTGGAAACCTGCCTTGAAGGTTAATGAAATGTCTATATTAGCCAAAGAAAAGTCTGCTGAATTTTGATCTTAATGCTAATCCCGCTATCTTACAGGATTTCGGGCATACTGGCCATTTAAATCAGCGACCCCCAACCTTGAGCCATGGCCCCGTATCAGGTCATTTGCTTGTGCAAATGGAACTGCATGTGAGCCTGCCACTCTCACAGAACCATCCATTCTCCCGCCGCCACCACTACCCAGCCCACAAAGCCGGAAACATTGGGGACCCCTGATTTGAATAATTAAACAACCACACATTTCTCAACTGAAAAATGGGACATAATGCTTCCCATGTGGCCTCCAATCTAGGCAAATTATGAAGCTAGTAGCCTAGTAGAGGAGAGATAGAAAGGGAGAGACAGAAAGAAGGAGAGAGAAAGAGGGAGAGATACAAAGAGAGTGGGTGAGAGAAAGAGAGAAGAGAGAGAAAGTGAGAGAAAGAGAAAAGGACAGAGAGAAAGAGAGAGAGAGAGAAAGAGGAAGAATAAATATTAAATATTGTATTTGTTCCCATTTTGTTTTTTACTTTAAATAAAGTATGTGCAATGTGCATAGGGATTTGTTCATACGTTTTTTTAATAGTCCGGCCCTCCAACAGTCTGAGGGACAGTGAACTGGGCCCCTGTGTAAAATGTTTGGGGACCCCTGTAGTAGCCAGGCCTGTTAATCTCCAAAATGGGTTGAAGCAATGGAAGTTTTTATGATATGATGATCTGGGGGAATGCAGCCCTTTCTTTGCATAGCACTGGTGGTGGGTGAAAAAGTATATTCTACTTATTTCTACTCTTGCAGGTGATGCGCATGACTTTATCAACATTGAACTGGAGACGGAGGGAAATGGTACGATGGCTGGTGACCTGTGCTACAGAAGTTGGTAGGTATTGTTACAAACCCATACTTAAAATGAAGACTGCCACCTAAAGCTAACTCTAGCCTTTCCCAACATTGGCTTAAGTTGAGATGCTGGGATCCATAATTCCTCAACCAGGAAAGTATGCACCTGTGGTATGTTCTGCACACCCAAAAGATATTAAGATGCTATTGGGCACCAGAGCCAAATGTGGATGACAATTAACATCCAAATTCATGACAAAGATAGGTGATTTCTAATTGAAATACAGTGGTACCTCTACTTACGAACTTAATTCGTTCCGTGACCAGGTTCTTAAGTAGAAAAGTTTGTAAAAAGAAGCAATTTTCCCCATAAGAATCAATGTAAAAGCTAATAATGCATGCAATTGGGGAAACCACAGGGAGGGTGGAGGCCCTGTTTCCTCCCAGGAGATTCCTAGAGAGGTCCCACGGAGGCTTCTCCCCACGTTTTCCGGCCGTTTTCTCCCGGGAGATTCCTAGAGAGGCCCCACGGAGGCTTCTCCCTGGCTTTTCTGGCCGTTTCCTCCCGGGAGACTCCTAAAGGGGCACCATGGAGGCTTCGGAGTCTACGGAAAGGGGCAGCATACAAATCCAATAAATAACAATAACAACAACAACAATAATAATAATAATTATTATTATTATTATTATTATTCTCCCTGGCTTTTCTGGCCCTGTTTTCTCCCGAGTGATTCCTAGAGAGGCACCACGGAGGCTTCTCTCTGGCTTTTCCGGTTACAGTTTCGGAAGCTCGAGTTTATGTGGAGAATGGTTCTTGAGAAGAGGCAAAAAAATCTTGAACACCCAGTTCTTATCTAGAAAAGTTCGTAAGTAGAGGCGTTCTATGGTAGAGGTACCACTGCAGTCTATTTCTCCCGATATTGACTCCCTAGGTAGCCAATATTGAAAGATTTAATTATAAGGAAAAAACCCAAATGAAAATAGGATAAGATATATGACATTTTCCAACTGAATGCAGTAAGTAGCTCAAATTATAGCAATCTTTTCACAATGGAGCTCCAAACATTCATTGTAAAAAAAGAGAGAGCTCATCTCTTACAAGTTAGTGTTAAACTAGACTGCTCCTTTCAAAACAATGAGAGACAAAAATCTAATTGATCCCTAACAGAATTACAGCCTTGGGTGCTATAGGTCCAATCTGATGAAAAATAAAATACAATTATTGCTCAGTTTGCTTACTACCATTGCATGCACTTTGCTAGTTCTTCCTTAATAGCTGAGCAGTTCACGATTCTTTCTTGCAGGTGTTCGGGCCCTGGTCAGCATCTTGCAGAGTTGGTACTCACTCTTCACCCCCACTGAAGCAACTAGCATAGTAGCAGCCACAGTGATGTCCCACAGCACCATCTTGCGCCTCAGCCTGGACTACCCACAGCGAGAAGAGCTGGCTAGCTGTGCTCGCACGCTGGCCTTGCAGTGTGCCATGAAGGATCCGCAAAACTGTGCGCTCTCGGCTCTTACCCTTTGTGAGAAGGACCACATTGCTTTTGAGACTGCTTACCAAATTGTCATAGATGCTGCGCCCACCAGCATGACGTATTCCCAACTCTTCACCATTGCACGGTATATGGAGCACCGCGGGTACCCGTTACGGGCCTTCAAGCTGGCCTCGCTTGGCGTGGCACACCTCAACCTTGCCTATAACCAAGACACACACCCTGCCATCAACGATGTCCTTTGGGCATGTGCGCTTAGCCATTCCCTTGGCAAGAATGAGCTGGCCGCTATTATTCCACTGGTGGTAAAGAGCGTGCACTGCGCCACAGTGCTCTCGGACATTCTGCGCCGCTGCACCATGACGGCGCCAGGCCTTGCTGGCATCCCTGGCCGTAGGAACTCTGGGAAACTGATGTCAACGGACAAAGCACCTTTGCGCCAACTGCTGGATGCTACAATAAACGCTTACATCAATACCACACACTCCCGTCTAACTCACATCAGCCCACGGCATTATGGGGAGTTTATTGAGTTCCTGAGCAAAGCTCGGGAGACTTTCCTGCTTGCTCAGGATGGCCACATTCAGTTTGCGCAGTTCATAGACAACCTTAAGCAGATCTATAAAGGCAAGAAGAAGCTTATGTTGCTCGTGCGAGAACGATTTGGTTGAACGCATTAGGGGGAAAAGGGAAGAAGGAAGCCTGATCATTGTTGGCAGAATCATGCTTCTCAGGCAATGGACTTGTAGTTTTCATCGTAGAAAAATCTCCCAATCCTTTGAGGGACATAACCAAAAGTAGCATGACAGGAAGAGTTTGCTTCCCAATGACCACTTAACCTGCAAACACTTCAGCAATACCAAAAGGCTAACTAGGAAACGGAATACCTCTTTCCCAAACAGCATGGCGGACGGAGGCAGCAAAGCAGCCAACATAGAAGCACATTACTCGGCCTCTTGCGCTGCCGTCTGTGCTCTCACCTGGTGGGTTTTGAAGGCTGCGTCCTGCCATAACTGGCGTCACCATTTAATGCAGCCTTCTCCAACCTGGCACCCTCCAGATTTGCCAGACTTCAAACTATTTGCTTGGCTGGGGAATAGGATGAGTTGACTCCAGAGTAACTGGGGCAAAAAGGGGGGGGGGAGAATAGCCTGGGGGGGCGGTTGGTTTAGTATGTGTGCAAGGGCGTGCATATGAAAATCCTTAATTAAAAAAAAACTAAAGTTAACGGTTCTCAGGGATTGCTTTACTAAAAGTAACAGAAGCATTTATGATACTGTAAATACAATAGTATATGTGTCAATTATTAAATTGTAAAGTTCTAATTATTTATAATTATTCTTTTTGTTTTGTTTTGTTTGGGGATACTTGAAATGTGTTGTGGGCTGGGCTAAGCATTTCCAAACCTGAGGAATAGGAACATTTGTCAGGTTTTACCCCAGCATTGTTGGCAAAAAAGAAAAGAAAAGACAAGTGGGTGGGGTTTGACTAATGGAAAATAAACAAAAGCTCGAGCAGACCTACCCACAACACACAGCCTTGGAAGAGAGGAGACCAAGGTGGCAACTGCAAAGCCAGACACACCTCAGCATTTTAAGGCCATCAGGGTGGACTTGACCCACTGGCTATAAGCCCAGCACACTACTTGATTCTGCTAACTTCATACCTTGGTTCCAAATATGGGATCCCGCACGACCCCAGGAAGCTGGAACAAAAAACTGTGAGGCCAGTTGAGCCCATAGTGTAAAATGCTCTATTTTTTGGCCTTTCTCCAAATGCAAACGGATTGATTTGTGCAAGAGTTGCATTACTCTGTGAATCTAGAAAGGGTTCTATTTTTATTTTCTTGGTCATTTGAGGAGCCAGGAGCAAAAGCAATTAGTCTGCATACGTGTCTTTATTTTGAATTTCATTTCAAAACGACTGTCTTTGCTGGCCTCTGCTTAGGTTGGTGCCTTCTCGAGGACAGCTTTCTGCCATAGTTTCTGCTACTGTTATCTCTTACTACTGCTTTGCATTCATCTGAATGTTTATTCTGTCCAATGAAATGGGAGTGTAGCAGGAGCCAAATAGTTTCCCCCCCTTTTTCTAAATGTCTTTGTGTTGCCCTGTTCCAGTGCATCTTAGTTCTAAAAGGGGCAGGGAGGGAATGAATGGGGCAGGGATTAAGATGAAGCGTAGTTTAGGAAATGTGGATTAAAATTACATACTGACTCCAATTTTGTTTGTTTTAAAAAAAATATCCTGAGAAACTGGTTCCAAGACCAGACAAGCCCTACTTCACCCAGTATTTGTTGCCATAAAAGTATCATTCTTCTGTCTCTTTATTTTGTATGTACAACTTCTTGAACTGATGTTTAATAAAAAAAAAAAAGGAAGACTTCATTGTATCACTCCAACCTTGGCCTTTTTGATATCAGTCCATTAACGCTGCCAGTCGAAAATCATAAAAAGGATAGCCATTCATAGGCAATTTGTGCTGCTACTGAGATGGGACTAGAAAGAGGTCATGGTTCTATGTAAGTGGAAGAGTGGGGGGAATATAGTTCTTCCTTTTTTGGTATAAACAATATAAGTTGCACATAAGTTAAATGGGACCAATTAACCCAGTGATGGAGAACCTATGGCATGGGTGCCACAGGTGGCACGCGGAGCCATATCTGCTGGCACACAAGCTATTGCCCTAGCTCAGCTCCAATGTGCATGTGGGTGCTGGCCAGCTGATTTTTGGCTCACACAGAGGCTCTGGGAGGGTGTTTTTGGCTTCCATAGAGCCTCCAATGCGATGGGGGAAGGCATTTTTACCCTGCCTCAGCTCCAGGGAAGTCTTTGGAGCCTGGGGAGGGCGAAACACGAGCCTATTGGGCCCACCAGAAGTTTGGAGCCTGGGGAGGGCGAAACACGAGCCTACTGGGCCCACCAGAAGTTTGGAGCCTGGGAAGGGCGAAACACGAGCCTACTGGGCCCACCAGAAGTTTGGAGCCTGGGGAGGGCGAAACATGAGCCTACTAGGTCCAGCAGAAATTGGGAAACAGGCTATTTCCGGCCTCGAGAGGGCCTCCAGGGCGTGGGGGAAACTGTTTCACCCTTTCCATGCATTGAATTGTGGGTGTGGGCACTCGCGAATGTGCAATAGCACGCGCCCACACTCTTTCAGCACCCGAGGGGAAAAAAGGTTCGCCATCACTGAATTAACCCGTCCAAGGACACAGGATACTTAACCTGCAGAAGCAGACCATTCAGGCATACGCATGAGGCATCTCTCTTCCTTCTCAGATGTTTTCAACTTCTGACCACATCAACAGCAACACTCTTGCGGCACTTCTGAATATTAAAAGCAACCCAAATAATTTTATAAAAATTGTTGCTGCAAGAAACAGACGGGTAGGAAGCAAGACAAGACAGCCAAATCCTGTACTGAAGGGCAGGCAAAATTCAATGATGATAAAAGATGTTCACTGATTGTCGGAGGCACTCAGATTAGTTTTTGCAGGAGCAATTTGGGAGCAAACAGTACACAGTTGGAGCAATAGGTGTTTCATAATGAGTCCATTTTCTACGGTAGAGACTGAGAAGAAGATAATGTATATGGGAAAAACCTGGGATTTTTTGCCAGTTCGTGCCGTAGCCTTTGTAGCTAATTATCCCGAGATCCTTTCCAGGATGTTACCTCTCAATAACAGTTACATTTGCTTAGCAGAAGATCCTTTTCTTTTCGTTTCGCTGAAGGATTCTTTTCTCCGAATCTCTTAAGAACATTTGTTCAGATTGCAAGAATGCATGTGTACAGCATCCACAAAAGCCCCTACGTGTTCTGGATCGATGTCAGGATAGAGGCCGTGGCCCAAATTGGCAATGTAACGCTGGGAGCCAAAGCCTTCCAACATCCTTTTTACCAGCTCCCCAATCTTCTCCTGCGGAAAAGTGAAAAATGATTAAGCAGACCAGACAGCAATAGGAATGGCCCTTAGACTTCTATATCACTCCATAGTGCTTTACAGCCCTCTCTAAGCAGTTTACAGTCAATAAATTTTCCCCAACAATCTGGGTCCTCATTTTACCACCCTCAGAAGGTTGAAGGCTGAGTCAACTTCAAGCACCTTGAGGATCGAACTTCAGACTATGGGCAGAGTCAGTTTGCAATACGGTATTCTAAGCACTGTACCACCTCAGCTCTTTTACCATCACAGGTTCAATCTTCAAAACTATTGGGGAGCTGGGTAGACATAGCCTAGCACAATTCCTTTGCTCTATAGAATGGTGTTCTGGTTTCTGGTAGAAGTTTAGTAATTACAAATAACTCTCATTAAATGCATCATTTCATGCATAAAGCAACTCCCGTTTATTTCTCTGCTCTCCTGTATTTTCAATACATTCCAGACATCACTTGGTCCGTTAGCTCTCTCTTAGCCGCATTTCTCACATTCCTTTTCCTGCTTCACTTAGACAAGATTTATTTCCTAACTACATAGCTTTAAAAAAGACAGCAGCACTGACTGAATACAATACAAAATACTTGGCTTACTTTAGCATGGCGAAAACACCTCCATGTTTCTTTTCAGCAACGTTGAAGACTCCACCCTTCTTCTCCACTAGCCCCCTGACGTGCCAAATACCTCACTACAATATTTAACCCATTCCTCTCCTTAATATCTTCTTCCAGACCTTTGCTCTCTACGTTTCTGAATCCTTCTGAATTTAGGATTAACCCAGCGCGCGTCTGATTCTCCCTCACTAGATCCTGAACTCATAGCCCCATCCTGTGGCTGGCCTCCCACCTGTTCTACTACCTGTAACCCCGGGCCCCCCACTACTTCATAAACACTATCTGAATCTGAGTCCTCAATATCTTCATCCTCCTCCAACTGATCAAGAGTATGTTCAACAAATGGAATGGAATTTTATTGGCCAAGTGTGATTGTCTTGGTGCATATGCTCTCAGTGTATATACAAGATGCGTTTGTCAAGAATCATAATGATAAGAATAATGATAAGAATAACAGAAAATAAAGAAACCATTTGAGAACATTTCACCAAGGCAGGCATTGTCAGTGCCATCTTGAAGATTTTTGCTTAGCTTGCTATGACATCAGACAAACAAGTGGTTAGAGATGAGTGTAATTTATGACCAATCCATGCTTAGAAGCAAACTGGAGTTAGAGATAGCCACATTTTGCTCATACTGTAAAATTCTGAATGAGTTACATAAGTGGGGTGGGTGGGTAGAAGCAGCGTCTTAAAACCAACTTTGGTTGTTTCCCTAACAAAAGCATGGTTTGAAGTAATTGACTGGTCACTTGGTCCATAGCACAGGAAAACAGATTTTAAAAATAAAAGCATCCCCAAACCCCTAATCAAGAGGGGTGGAGCTTCTGAAGTCAGCTAGCAAGTCCCATCGCAATATTCCTTAGGAGCTAAGAGGGATAAAAACTCTTTCCATAAAGGGCCGGGGGGGGGGGGGCAGGGGAGGATTATTCACATTTCTAGAGATTTTTTTTTTTCAGGATCCAATCTGGGTTGATCATGGGGACCAGAAGTTTTGTCTTCCAAGTTTTCAAACAAGCCCATCTTCAGGAAACTCCTCTCTTCTTTTCCTTTGTCACTAAGAAGTTTTTTCCCTCCCACTCTCTGTTGTGGTTGGCTCTGGCCCAGCTCCTGCCCCAGGGAATGGGGAGGTGGATGCAGGGGAAACTTCAACATGTCACAGGCCTGTGTTATTGCCGACAGAATCAGTTCAGAGTTTAGTTTCCTCGGACAAAGAAGAAGGTGGGAGTGACTCGGCAGAGGAGGGCTTGGCACACAGCCCAGGCAGTCAATCTTCCTTATCTTCTATAGCTTCAGATGATGACGTTTTGGACCCACGCAAGCACAGAATTATGCGTAGAAGAGACCAAATAAGAACATATTACAGGAAATAAGGGAGGCCACCTGTGTTTGGGTGGGGCTCCAGTAATTAGGGCTGCTGCTGACACGGAGCTGGGCCCAGGAGATTACCAACGCTTCCTTGGGGAGGGGAGTTTTTCCATCACTCTATAAAGAAGCGCTTGTGCGCCCCCTCCTCAAGAAGCCCTCCCTGGACCCAGCCGTACTTAACAACTATCGTCCAGTCTCCAACCTTCCCTTTATGGGGAGGGTTGTCGAGAAGGTGGTGGCACTCCAGCTCCAGCGGTCCTTGGAAGAAGCCGATTATCTAGGTCCCCAGCAGTCGGGTTTCAGGCCCAGCTACAGCACGGAAACGGCTTTGGTCGCGTTGATGGATGATCTCTGGCGGGCCCGGGACAGGGGCTTGTCCTCTGTCCTGGTGCTTCTTGACCTCTCAGCGGCTTTCGATACCATCGACCATGGTATCCTTCTGCGCCGACTGGAGGGGTTGGGAGTGGGAGGCACTGTTATCCAGTGGTTCTCCTCCTACCTCTCCGGTCGGTCGCAGTCGGTGTTAGTGGGGGGTCAGAGGTTGACCTCTAGGTTTCTCCCTTGTGGGGTACCTCAGGGGTCGGTCCTCTCCCCCCTGCTATTTAATATCTACATGAAACCGCTGGGTGAGATCATCCAAGGGCATGGGGTGAGGTATCATCAATATGCGGATGATACCCAGTTGTACATCTCCACCCCATGTCCAGTCAGCGAAGCAGTGGAAGTGATGTGCCGGTGCCTGGAGGCTGTTGGGGCCTGGATGGGTGTCAACAAACTCAAACTCAATCCAGACAAGACGGAGTGGCTGTGGGTGTTGCCTCCCAAGGACAATTCCATCTGTCCGTCCATTACCCTGGGGGGGGAACTACTGACCCCCTCAGAGAGGGTGCGCAACTTGGGCGTCCTCCTCGACCCACAGCTGACATTGGAACATCATCTTTCGGCTGTGGCGAGGAGGGCGTTTGCCGAGGTTCGCCTGGTGCACCAGTTGCGGCCCTATTTGGACAGGGAGTCATTGCTCACAGTCACTCATGCCCTTATCACCTCGAGGTTCGATTACTGCAACGCTCTCTACATGGGGCTACCTTTGAAAAGTGTTCGGAAACTTCAGATCGTGCAGAACGCAGCCGCGAGAGCTATCGTGGGGCTTCCTAGATTCGCCCACGTTTCTACAACACTCCGTGGCTTGCATTGGCTGCCGATCAGTTTCCGGTCACAATTCAAAGTGTTGGTCATGACCTTTAAAGCCCTACATGGCATTGGACCAGAATACCTCCGGAACCGCCTACTACCGCACGAATCCCAGCGGCCGATAAGGTCCCACAGAGTTGGCCTTCTCCGGGTCCCGTCAACTAAACAATGTCATCTGGCGGGCCCCAGGGGAAGAGCCTTCTCTGTGGCGGCCCCGGCCCTCTGGAATCAACTCCCCCCGGAGATTAGAACTGCTCCCACCCTCCTCGTCTTCCGTAAACTACTTAAGACCCATCTATACCGCCAGGCATGGGGGATTTGAGACACCTTTCTCCCAAGCTTATTATAATTTATGTTTGGTATGTATGTGCTGTTTGGTTTTTAATTGATAGGGTTTTTTAGTTTTTTCTTAATATTAGATTTGTGCCTGTACAATATTGTTTTATCGCTTGTTGTGAGCCGCCCCGAGTGTTCGGAGAGGGGCGGCATACAAATCTAATAAATTATTATTATTATTATTATTATTATTATTATTATTATTATTATTATTATTATTATGTGGGTTTGGCCGTTATGGAAGAATATCTGATCGGAGTTCGTCAGGAATCTTGTGTTGCTGGACTTTGTTGCTTTTTCACGCCTTTGAAACCAAAGCAGAGCAACGTGTGTGTGTGTCTCACTTCGTTGGAAGAAGAAGGGATGTGAAGTTTCTTCACAGCTGTTAGCTAAGTACTTAATGACTGCTTAAGGGAAATTGTACAGACTACTCGGTTGCTTTGGGAAGAGTGCTCCTTGCAATACAAAAAGAGTGCTTTGTTTATTTTGAATTTTGTGATAAAGAACATTGTTTTGAATTTTCAAACGTGTGTGTGTCTGAAATTTGTACCCTTGAATTTTCAGGAGGCTCCTATCAGAGAGCCCGGCAGAATACTCTCCAGAAGGGACTAAGGTAAAATTGTCTGCAAGGGAATCTCTTCCCCCACCTTTTAATAAATACCTTACAGATAATTTTTCTTCCTTTCTCCAGCAAAACCCATTCAAGTTCCACAGAACTCAGGTAGAAAACAAATGAATTTATATAAGAAGCCACTGGCTGCAGAAGTAAGTATAACCTGATTGTTACAAATTAATATGTGTTACCTTACCTTGGGTGCATATAGAGCACACGGATCCAAATTCCCTTGTAAGGTAACATTTCTTCCTGTCCGTTTGCTGAATCGAGGAAAGAAAATATGAAAAGTGTACTAAAGGCACTTATCCAAGATGAAATTGCTTGTTGGACTTCATTGGCTCAGCATGCTTAATATAACTCCTAAATAAAAGACAAGCTATCCATCCATCCATCCATCTGTCCATCCATTCGTCCATCCATCCATCCATCCATCCATCCATCCATCCATCCATCCATCCATCCATCCAACTCTCCAACTAAAATGTTGAAGCAGAAGAAAGAAGTTACCTACAAAAGCAAGACTTAGGTAGCTGAGTGAAAACAGAAAATTACTAATTTCCCTCTACAGTACCTTATTTTTTTATCACTAATAAAAAACAAGGTACCAATTTATTTCTGATTTTGTAAAGAAAGAGCAATAGAACATTCTGTCCTATCTGTTACACTGCATCAGCCTAACCTGTCCTAGGAAAACCATCTCCACACAAGGGTAATATTTCATGCACACTGATTAGTATCTTTACTTAGTCTTAGCTTCAGCCACCATCCCTTTATTTTTCAAGTATCATATGTGAAAGGGATTTAACTTTTATGACAAGCTACTCTATTATTGCAAAATTGAAAGAGATGACACCCATACAGAGTTCCCAAGGGAATATAACCCATTTCTCACCGAGCTTCTTGAGGACATAGGGTCCAGTCCAGGCTGACCACATCGTACCCAGATTGTGCCAAATCCTCCAGTGCATAGTGGGCATCCTTAGCAAAGATGATCTAGTGGATGGAGAGGCGAGGAGGAGAAGATAGAAAACAATTAGGATTATGTGGACAGGGTTACAAATGCTTGGTAACATATTTTGCACAAAGAAAAGTTATATTATGTCGTGGCTTAAAAATTATGCATAGTGACATGTTTATTTTAATATTTTCCTTTTTCCTCCCTAGTTGGGCATTAGGGGATGAAAAAGACGCTTCTACTTCTATAGAAGTAATGGAAGTCCAAACCTATTGTCCACCACCTGATTATGGAAACTCTGCACTATAAAACTAATCTTTGAAATGCCACCTGTACTCCCAGTTATGATATGAGGGAAGGAGGGAAACTGTTTTCTACTTTAACATCCAAATTCTTTCATTTAGAAATGCATGTTTCTATACTAAAATATGAAGTCCTTCATATTTTTATACTGTTTTGATAAGTCAGGAAAAAGTTCTGACAAAGGAGACTAAAGGAATAGAAAAAAGAGAATAAAGTTTATTTATTTATAGTTATAAAGTTTATTTATTTAAAGTTTATTCTCTTTCATTGGCTACTAATTCAGGATAGCTATGAACTTTCTGGCAATAGCAGAGGCTACAAAGTTTTGGTATCAGTTGCTGGAATCCATAACTGATTGTACTCCTATTTGCAAGTACTCTATAGCTATCTGAATGTTGGATTACATAGGTCTTTAGTCTAATCCAGGTCTTTTTACCGGCATCTATCTTTTTCTCTGTTCTACCTTTATATTTTCTAGAAAATGTCTGTTAATGGTCTTTCAATCGTTAAAAAAAATATATATGATAGGTGAAATGAGATTCAGGATCTACTAAAATGTGATATTTGTCTTTAAAAGAAAACAATGTCGCTGTAAATTCTGGGTAAATAATTCAGGAAAAAGGCAGAAGGAAACAGTCCCATCTGTTACCATTGGCACTTCAGGTAGAGCATTTTCTTGTAGCTTATTCTTCACACCTTTGGCAATGGACCGAATGAATGGGAGGGCAAACTCTGCAAACTGGACTGGCCCCAGAAATCCTGCATGGGACTCAAAAACCTGCAGAGCCTGGCAAAAAAGACAAGCAGAGGACAGACCAGAATTACTTCCCTCTCTCCATTCACTTATCTGGAAGACCCTCCCCACTGTACAAGGCATCCACTCCATTCTGTCCTGACATATAGATATCATTCTAGGGTTCTTCAACTGGAACAAATCTAAGTTTCAATTGCCTTTGGCTGCACCAGAATGTATTTAGGAAAAAATTACACCGGAAAATCCTCAGGTAGTATTGTCCATTGTTTTTGTCTCTGTAGAAGGTTTTGTTCCAGAATTAGATTATCACGTGGTAGCTGCAGTTTTTAACCCTATTCTCAAGTGAAAGAATACAGAAGACAAGACAGTAGATCCTATATACAGTGATCCCTCGAGTTTCGCGATCTCGATCATCGCGAAACGCTATATCGCGATTTTTCAGAAAATATTAATTAAAAAATACTCCACTCTTCTCTCTCTCTCTTTCTTCCTCTCTCTCACTCTCTTCCTTCCTTTCTCATCTCTTTCTTTCTTTCCTTCTCTCTCTTTCTCTATCTCTCCCCCTCTTGCTCTCCCTCTTTTTCTCACTTTCCCTTTCTCGTGCACCGAGCGGCGGGCAGGCGGGCAGGCAGACAAGCGGCGGGCGGACAAGCGGCGGGCAGGCGGGCAGGCAGGCGGCGGACAAGCAGCGGGCGTGGCAGCAGCGAGGAGCCGAAGATCGGGGTTTCCCCTTTGCGTGGGCGGCGGGGAAACCCCAATCTTCGGCTCCTTGCTGCTGCGGCGCTGCCGAGCAGATCAGCTGCTGGGCGGCGGAAGGAACCTTCCCTGGGCCAGGTGCGGAAGTAAAAACACCATCTGCGCATGTGCGGCCATGGAAAAAAGGGCGCGCATGCGCAGATGGTGTTTTTACTTCCGCACCACTATATTGCGAAAAATCGAGTATCGCGAGGGGTCTTGGAACGTAACCCTCGCGATACTCGAGGGATCACTGTATTTGGTATAAAAAAGAATGAGGGCTCTATGGAACCAACTTCCCCCGGATATCTGTACTATTCCCACCTTGCTGGCCTTTCGCAAAGCCTCAAAGACCTGGCTTTGCCGACAGGCCTGGGGGCCATAAATTCACAGCTTGATAACCAACCGTAAGAATGGTGCGCATGTGCCAAAATGTTGGTTATGACCTATAAAGCCCTTCGTGGCATCGGACCAGAATATCTCCAGGACCGCCTTCTGCCGCACGAATCCCAGCGACCAGTTAGGTCCCACAGAGTTGGCCTTCTCCAGGTCCCGTCGACTAAAGAATGTCCTTTGGTGGGTCCCAGGGGAAGAGCCTTCTCTGTGGCGGCCCCAACCCTCTGGAACCAGCTCCCCCCTGACATTAGAACTGCCCCCACCCTCCTTGCCTTTCGCAAACTCCTTAAAACCCACCTCTATCGTCATGCATGGGGAAATTGATTTCCCTGGGCCGTTTCCACTTTATGTATGGTTTGTATGAGATGTATGATTATTTTTATATTAAGTGTTTTAAATTATTTTAATCATTGGATTTGTACTGTTTTGTTGTTGTGAGCCACTCCAAGTCTTCGGAGAGGGGCGGCATACAAATCTAATTAATAATAATAATAATAATAATAATAATAATAATAATAATAATAATAATGAGGAGGAGGAGGAGGAGGAAAGAAGAAGAAGAAGAAGAAGAGGAAGAGGAAGAAGAAGAACCAGTCTACTGAAGGAACTGTGATGCCTACAAACCTAGAGACAGAGGTTGTTCAGGGTCCACTCACCTGAGCACCTGCAGCCACCTGCCTCACCAGATATTCCACAATAACGTCAGTCAATAAAGTGAGCAGCTGACAGCTGGCCTCAGGATGTCGGTAGAGCCACGCCTTGGCTTTGGACATTGTCTTGGAACCACCACCTTCAATCATATAGGACATCAGAGTCCACTAGGAATGAGAGTGAGCAGAAAGGAAAAATACATAGGAATAACAAAAGTCTACTTCCAAAACTAGGCCATCTCGTGAACCTTGCGGAAACAGTGCTCAGTTCTACTACAAACAGATTACCTCAGGGGCGTCAAACTTGATTTCATTGGGGGGCGCATCAGGGTTGTGTTTGACCTCAGGAGGCCAGGATGAGCATAGCCAGGTGGGCGTGGCCAGCTTGATATCAATCATGTCGCAGGTGCCTGTGGCGGCCCAAGCACTCTGCCAGTGAAAATGGCCTCCCAATTGATCTCTGTTTTTGGCTGTTACAGCCTTCTGCAACCCTCTGCCAGCGAAAACAGAGCTCAGGAGGGCCACGAGCAGCCCTCCTGCATTCCATTTTTGCTGGCAGAGGCACCATGGGCCTGGTCCTTTGCGGTTTCCATGATGGACCTACGGCCCAGGTCTAAGCACCCCACAGGCTGGATCTGGTCCATGGGTCCTGAGTTTGACACCTTTGAATTACAGTGATACCTCGTCTTACAAACCCCTCGTCATACAAACTTTTCGAGATACAAACCCGGGGTTTAATATTTTTTTGCCTTTTCTTCCAAACTATTTTCACCTTACAAACCCAAGCCGCCGCCACTGGGATGCCCCGCCTCCGGACTTCTGTTGCCAGTGAAGCACCCATTTTTGTGCTGCTGGGATTCCCCTGAGGCTCCCCTCCATGGGAAACACCACCTCCAGACTTCCGTGTTTTTGCGATGCTGCAATTTCTCTGAGGCTCCCCTCGCTGGGAAACCTACCCTCCGGACTTCTGTTGCCAGCGAAGCACCCGTTTTTGTGCTGCTGGGATTCCCCTGAGGCTCCCCTCCATGGGAAACACCACCTCCAGACTTCCGTGTTTTTGCGATGCTGCAATTTCTCTGAGGCTCCCCTCGCTGGGAAACCCACCCTCCGGACTTCCGTTGCCAGCGAAGCACCCGTTTTTGCGCTGCTGGGATTCCCCTGCAGCATCGCAAAAACACAGAAGTCTGGAGGTGGTGTTTCCCAATGAGGGAAGTCTTACAAACTTTTCACCTTACAAACCTCGTCCCGGAAACAATTAAGTTCGTAAGATGAGGTATCACTGTATAAGGTTGGCATTACACTATGCTCTTCCTTGAAACTACAGTAGAGTCTTGATTATCCATTCTTCGGTCATCCGACATTCTAGATTATCCGACGTCGCGGCTGAAATTACTGATGAAGAAATTGTTGTTATTGTCAATAGCGATGGCAACGAAATAGAAATTGATGAGCAAGCATCATCCCTTGAACTTCTCGCATGGCTATGGGGTTAGAGCTCTAGAAATCGCAATGAAGTACATTGAGCAACAAGAAGAAGCTACGGGGGTCGATATTACAATGCTGCATAGATGGCGAGACTTGGCTGCGAAGAAACGGCAATCGTCGGGAAAGTAGAAAAGGATCACTGATTTCTTTAAATTTTGAGAGGACTGGACTGTTTATACATTACAATGTTGTTACTGTAACATTACTGCAATAAAACCTCAATACGTTTGCAATTCAAAGTGATTTCAATGCTTTTCTTAGACCCTCCGGATTATCCAACATTTTTGGCTAGCCAACTATCATGTTGGATAATCGAGACTCTACTGCAGGGGTCCCCAAACTTTTTATACAGGGAGCCAGTTCACTGTCCCTCGGACTGTTGGAGGGCCGGACAATTAAAAAAAACTATGAACAAATCACTATGCACACTGCACATACCTTATTTTAAAGAAAAAACAAAATGGGAATGTACTATTTAGAGGGGGGGAAGAAGTCTGAAATTCATATATGTTTATGTTTTGTTTTTAATTTTCTTTTGTTAACATCTGATTATAGGTTTTCTTGGCTTATAGAAAAATGTATAAAGAAAGAAGGAAGCACTTTGGCATAATGGTTAATAAGTTAGAAATATAATTGGTGTTGCACTTTTTGAAGGAACATTAAGGAGGAAATTTAATTAAAAGAAAATGAATGTAACTGGATGACAAAATTAGAAAAAAAAACTTTTGCAACTTTTTTGATGATTGATATTAGTTACTAACAAAATACCGCATTTTATTCATAGAAAATTAGATGGAACACGGGTGTCACTCACCCGCGGGCCGGATAAATGGCCTCAGCGGGGCCAATGCGGCGCGTGGGCCGTAGTTTGGGGACCACTGCTCTACTGTATATCACTTTGTTTATTTGGGAGAGTTACACCCAATATAGTAGCTTGTGATACAATTAGTTTTCATGTCCAACTAAGTCTTTTGGGATGAAATGCAATAGATAAAATAACTTGTCACAAAGTAAAACTGGTAGATCTTTCTGGAGTAGATGGTTAGCTAGTCAAGAGATCAATGTATTAAGTTAATGGCTGAGGAGCAAGAATATAAAAGGTCAAGCTGAAAGTAATTAAGAACCAAGACATTTTCTCCTTCCTAAATGATTTGTCAAATGCTGCTGCCAAAGACTGAGAACCCTCCTGGTTTCCAATAACAACATAGAAATCTAGCACGTTTTTATGCTACCCAATAGAAGAACATAGAGCTGCAAACAGGGATTTCTTGTAAGGTTATAGGTTTCCAAATAACTGAACTCACTGGGGCACCAGAGAAGCCGATCAGAGGCACCTTCCCTTCCAATCTGTTCCGTGTTAGTGTGATAGCCTGGAAAACATAGCCCAGTTCTGTTGCCACATCAACCTTCTGCTGAAGCTTCAGTAGGTCCTCGACTTCCTTTAGTGGTTCTGGAAACGAGGGCCCTTTCCCTGGTACCATCACCACTTCCATGCCCAGTGCCTGAAAGAGACAAATCAATGTGGGATAGAACTAAACATTAATTGGAAGAATTAATTATAGATAAGATATATACATGCGTGGAGATGGACGAACTCACTAACTCAATTAAGGGAAACAAAATCACAGAATCAAAACGAACATGGCAAAAATGGCATGAATGGGTTCAAAAGAGAATATAGAAACAATATAATACGAAGCAACAGTACAATGGAAATAATCTACAGCTACCTTGTAAAAAGTTTTATTTACCAGTTATCGAATATAATAAATGTTAGAATATAAAAGTATGAAATATAATGTATATAATGGAATATAACAGGTAAAAATTTATTATAAGAATTTTAAAAGAGATGGTTTATAATCTGTAAAACAGAATAATGTGTGATTTGAACTATATGTGAAAACTCAATAAAGAAATTTATAAACAAGGGGGGAAAAAGAACTAAACATTAATTGGATAATCACAAAAGAATTAGCAACACTAGTTAAATATGGGGAATAGGCGTTGATTGCTTACCTGAACGCCTCTTCTCGTACGGTGAGCGGGTACAGCAGTCACATGGGTTGCTCATGTCCAATCCGGTGGAACTGAGCCTAGTATTAAAAAAGCTTGCCGGATCCGCCCCTTCCCCAGAATTCGCGAATCCATAGACTAGGCTCAGTTGTGAAGCTCTGTAGTGTTCAACTCTCATTGTTAGAGGAAGAAAGATATAGAAAGGTAAAGAAGACACATACAAGGGCGGGAAGTGACTGCTGTACCCGCTCACCGTACGAGAAGAGGCGTTCAGGTAAGCAATCAACGCCTATTCTCCGTACTGAAGGAGCGGGTCCAGCAGTCACATGGGACATACCCAATAGATGGTCCCTAGGGTGGGATTAGCTTGCTATCGTGTGAGATAACGGATTGGAGTACCCTTCTGCCGAAGGCAGCGTCCGCTGAAGCGTAAGAATCAATCTTGTAGTGCCTGATGAAGGAATTTGGCGAGGCCCAAGTGGCTGCTTTGCAGACCTCCTCCAACGGGGCTTGAGTCGCCCAAGCGGCCGAGGTGGCTGCGCTCCTGGTGGAATGCGCTGTGATGTTCCTTGGAACTGAGAGGGAGGCCGACTCATAGGCCTTAGATATAGTCCCTCTGATCCAACGGCCTATTACTGTTGAAGACACTTTGGCCCCCATGACTCTGGGATGATAGGCTACAAAAAGTGCTTCTGACCTCCGAAAGGGTCCTGTGCGTTGGATATAGATTCTCAGCGCTCTGGTGAGATCCAGGGTGTGCCATCTAATTGCCAAGGGATGGTCTCGTTGGAGGCAGAAGGAAGGTAGGACAATATCCTGAGATCTGTGGAACATGGAACTGACCTTGGGTAAGAAGGTGGGGTCCAGTCGCAAGACTACCTTGTCCTGATGGAATTGACAAAGGTCCTGCCTGATTGAGAGGGCAGCCAGCTCCGAAATGCGTCGGGCAGAGGTAATAGCCACCAGGAATGCTACCTTAAAGGATAGGTACCTGAGGGACGCCGATTTTAGGGGTTCGTATGGTGCCTGCGTGAGGGAATGGAGAACCCGTGGCAAATCCCAGGATGGATACCTGTGGACCTTGGAAGGTCTGAGGTTGGCTATGCCCTTGAGGAATTCCTGAACTTCAGGGAAGGATCGGAGAGGCTGTCTGCGGGGACCCCCTAGGACAGATGAAATGGCTGCCAGATGACGCCGGAGGGTGCTGGTGGAAAGTCCTTTATGGAAGCCTTGCATAAGGAAGGAAATTATTCTGTGTATGGGAATGCACAGAGGGGAGAGACCTTCCTGTAGACACCACTGGTGAAACTTGGACCACGTGTGGTCGTAGATTCGATTGGTCGAACCCCTTCTGGCCTTTAAAATGACCTCCACTGAATCGGGGTCATGACCACGCAGTTCTAAATCTCTCCTGATAACAGCCAGGCGGTGAGGTGGAACCACTCCGGGTCTGGATGGAAAGAGGCCCCCTGCCGCAGCATATCCCCCGAAACGGGGAGTCGCCAAGGGTCCTGGACGGACAGCTGTTGGAGATCCGCGAACCAGGGCCGGCGGGGCCAGTGAGGGGCGATTAAGATTACTCGGGCCCTCTCGGTGAGGACCTTGTGAATCACGTCCGGGAGGATTGGAATTGGAGGAAATGCGTAGAGTAGGCCTGGAGGCCATGGACTCCGGAGGGCATTGATTGCTTCCGCTCCCGGGGATGGAAAACTGGAATAGAAGCGAGGGAGTTGGGCGTTCGCATTGGTCGCGAAGAGATCCAGGATTGGTAGGCCGAATCTGAGGGTGATTTGATGGAACAGGTCTTGATGGAGGTTCCACTCTCCTGGGTCTATCGTTGCTCGGGATAGCCAATCCGCCTGGACGTTGAGACTCCCCGAGATGTGATCGGCTAGGAGCGACTGGAGATGTTTTTCCGCCCAAAGGCCCAACTTGAGGGCCTCCCTCATGAGAGCTTTGGATCTCGTGCCCCCCTGTCTGCAAATATGGCTTTTCGTGGCAATGTTGTCGGTGAGAATGAGAACGTGCCGGTTGGGAATGCGAGGAGAGAAATGCTTCAGAGCCAGGGAAACGGCTCTTAACTCTAGCCAATTGATTGGCCTGGAAGCTTCCTCCGGGGACCACGTGCCCTGGGCTATCATCCCCTGGGCGTGGGCGCCCCATCCCGATAGACTGGCATCTGTGGTGATGACAAATTGATCCGGGCACCTGAACGGGGATCCTCTGTCCATGGCCGGAGACTTCCACCACTTGAAGGATCTGCGAACACTCAGTGGGATGACAATGCGTCGATTTGAGTTGCTGTGCCCTGATCTCTGAAAAGGTAACAGGAGCCACTGGAGTTCCCTAGCATGAAGGCGAGCCCAGGGAATGATGCCTATGCATGACACCATCTTCCCCAAAAGGGAAGATAGAGTAACTATGGAAACTGAAGAATTAGATAAAATGTTAGAAATTAACTCCACTATACTGAGTTTTCTCTCGGGAGAGAGAAAAACCTGGGAGGATTCTGAATCAATAATGGATCCCAGGTGAGAAATGGATGTGGAAGGTTGGAGGTGGCTTTTATCAAAGTTGATGGAAAATCCATGGTCCTGAAGGACTGACATGGTGACCAAAAGGTCTGTTTTCACTTTCTCTAGGGAGTTCCCATGAATCAAAATATCATCAAGATAACATAAAATATGTATGGGAGACGCCCGGATATAGGCCGCCAGAGACCCCAAGAGCTTTGTAAAGACCCGAGGGGCCGAGGAGAGGCCAAATGGCATCGCCCTATACTGGAAATGCCTGCCTTGAAAGGAAAAACGTAAAAATTTTCTGTGGCATTTGGCTATAGGAATGTGAAGGTAGGCCTCAGTGAGGTCTAAGGAGACCATGAAATCTCCCGAGTGAATGGCGGCCAAAATAGAAGACAAGGAGTGCATCTTAAATTTCCTATATTTGATGAATAGATTTAGTTTCTTTAAATCCAAAATAGCTCTCCAACCTCCGGAGGACTTTGGAACCATAAATAGGATGGAGTAAAAACCTAGGCCCTTCTGACCGGAAGGGACCGGTTGAATGGCTCTGATGGACAATAGATGAGAAATGGCCTCCTCCATACGGTTACAATCTGAGGATGACCTGGGAGAAGGGCAGGAAATAAAACGTTTAGGGGGGGGAGAAATAAATTCTAGAAGAAGGCCTGTTTGAACAGTGTCAATGACCCAAGGGTCCTTGGAGGTGAGACGCCAATTAGAGGCGAAATGAGCTAGGCGACCCCCTATGGGAATAGAGGTAAGATTACCATCTAGGTTTTTTTTGAAGCCCTGCTAGAGGAAGCTCCCCTTTGGAAGCGAAACCCTCTACCCCTGGAGTTCCTACCTTGGGAACGAAAGCGGGGGGAATACTGACCTGGAGATCTCTGGTAGGAAGCCGCTTGATCTTGCTGGCGCCCTGGGCGACGAAAGGACTGCGTTTTGGTAGCCTTTTTTGTGGTTGGACCCAAAACTTTCTTCTTGTCCGTGGTTTCCGTGAGGAGTGGATCCAGAAGATCACCGAAGAGAAGGTCGCGCTTTAAGGGACCCTGGGATAACTGCCACTTTTGGCGAACTCCCGCTTGCCAAGGGCGAATCCATAGGAGTCTTCTTGCCGTTGTAGAAGCTGCAATAGACTTAGCAGAAAATCTAGTAGATTGCAAGGTGGCATCAGCCACGTACTGGGCAGCTGCAAAGACCTTGTTGAAGTCTTGTTGACCTCTCAAGTCATCGGGAGGAATATGCTGTTGAAGTTGGCGAAGCCACAGCAGCATGGCTCTGGAGAAAAAGGAAGCCGCTGCAGAGCTTTTAGTGGCCCAGGAATCAGCGGTGAATCCTCTTTTGAGCATTTGCTCAATGCGCTTGTCCTCTGGGCGGAGGACTTCCTCCGCCTCGCCTGGCACAGCCGCTGCCGAGTGAAGAATCTTGACAGGTTCATCCGGTTTGGGAAAGGATAGAAGCTCTTCATAGGAAGAGGAAAGTTTGTACAACTTTCTGTCCTTGGTGGAGGGATTAAGGCCAGAGGCTGGAAATTCCCACTGTTTGAGAAAAGCATCTTTAAACAACTTAGGCATAGGAATTACCTCGTTATCCTCCTGTTCCTCTGTGAAGTAAGGTAAATTCTCCTCCGGGGGATCAGTGGAAGTGGAGGCTTGTTTCTCCTGGGCCGCTAATCCCGTAGAAATTCTAGCTTTGAGGAGGAGAGATTTGAATAATTGAGAAGGAAAAATAGTAATTGGAGGGGGAACCTTTATTTGGGATTCCTCATCATCTGATAAGCCTTGAAAAGGATCCTCATCATCCTCTATATCCTCATATTCATCCTGGGAGGAATCTGAATCATCCTGAATAGGAGCTCTGACCGCTGGGGGAGAACCCAAGGGGCGGGAGGAACGAGAAGGAGGAAGAGGTAAGGGAAGCTCATTGATGGTGGAGAGTTTGGCATCAATGGCTTTGGACAACACAGCAAAAATAGATTGGAACTCAGGAGGTAAGCTGGAAATATCAGCAGAAATGGCAGAAGAATCCCTAAAGGCCTGGGAGGATCCTGGCTGGGGGGAATCTTCAATAATATCTGGTTCCTCTGGACCTATGCCCCATAGGTTAGGTTGGGGTCTGTCTAGGTTTGGCTCATCCAGAGATAACACAGGGACCCCAGAAGGAGGAAGACTAGAAGCCTCTGGGGGGTCTTGACTACTGATTACTTGGGCCTGCACTTTCAAACGTTTTGCTGATTTGTCATGGATTTTTTGTAGGGCTAGGTCCCTTCTCTTCTCGGCCCTGGTGACCTTGGTCGAGGGGCGGGCCCCTGGAGAAGAGGAGGAAGAGGCCTGGGGGATACTAGTAATCTCATCGCCTGTAGGCCTGGCCTCTCTGGGACCTTTAGTTGTGCCTCTCTTGGGAAAGGTAGCCATAGTCTGACAATTAACAGAAGACAAGGCTGAGCCAATAACTGAATAATAAGGAGAAGAATTTCAAGGACTTCCCAAGAGGAATGGATCCTGCTTCGAGGCCTCGAAGCTGCTGAAACTTGAGGACAATCTGGGCAAACCCAGAGTTCGTGCCCCCAAATCCAGCGGGGCCAGCCTCCCTAAACTTTATAATTAAGTAAACCAAGGCACTCTGGTTGGAGGCTTAGCCGGTGGAGAATTTAGCCTGGGACCCCCAAGGCCCGCTCCGGGATCCACGCGGTGGACTGAGGCCTACGCGGCTGGCAGGAGGCCAACACGAGAGGCCTAGATTTAAAAAGGGCGCGAAGGCCTTCGCGCCGAAAAAATCGCTCCGTAAATTTCTTAAAGGGGAAGCGATCGACTAAGTCCAGGAGACTAGAAGGCGTCTCACTCCGCAGGAGGTATTTCTTAAGCCCTTAAATATATTGTATACAATAAATAATCAATAATTCAATAGATTAATACTTGCACCAGGACCTCCAGGCCAAAGGATTAGAAGAATCCACAAGCGGCCGCAGGAATCGTAACCGGCAAAACCGCCGGGGGAAAACGAAACCGCAACTTCTCCAAAGGAAAAAAGCCGAGCCGCAAACGGCTGGCGCTATTAGTGCAAGTAAATAATAATGATAAAACAAATCTTACTACTTTGAAGAAAAGGATCGAAGGGAAGGTGTTAGAATGTTGAACGAGCTATCACAATACAACCGCAGGATATGCGAACTGAGCGAATTCTGGGGAAGGGGCGGATCCGGCAAGCTTTTTTAATACTAGGCTCAGTTCCACCGGATTGGACATGAGCAACCCATGTGACTGCTGGACCCGCTCCTTCAGTACGGAGAATTACGAGAATTTAAAGAAATCGAAAAAGCAGCTTTGGAAAGCGCTGAAGCAGTTGTTGTATTAGGGTGGAAAGATAGCAATAAATGGACAATCCAGAATTGGTAATGGTACATGGTGGACCACATTCATTTCGAAATTATGGAAATCAGATTAAATAACTTTGATGAAAATAAATTGGAGAAGCTGATGGCATAATGGAATAAGGTGAAAAATTATATCTTAAGTAGAATTTATGACGACAATGTGAAAAATAAATTCCAATCACTTTTTGTATGTAAAGAAATATAAACCGGAGCTAAGGAAGAAATTGAAACTTATTGTAAATAATATAACCCCCTAAATGGTGTTGGGGTTTTATTGGTGATGGGCACGTCTGGTAATTTTTGTTTGTTGTTAATTTAGTAAATAAACCAATAAAAAAATTATTTTAAAAAAAAGTGGGATAGAACTCATTCTGGTTTTAATAGTTTGCCAGCACCTCTTTTCCCAATCATAAGCAACACCTCCTCATCCCCAGCCCTTTCTCATACCTGGGGCACCACCAAGATGTCAGAGAAGATGATGGCAGCATCAAAAGGAAAGCGTCGTAGAGGCTGAAACCAAAGAGAGTAGAGACAACGCATAAACTTGATTTTTAACTAGGCCTGATTTGTACATACGTTATCATATGAAAGGAGAATCACCCAAATGCTGATAGTGCAAAAAAGGAAATGGCACATTCTATAATCAATGATGGACATGTTCTGAGGCAAAGACATATTGGAATAAAATAGTGAAATGGTTAAAAGAAATTACAAAGAATGAAATTGAAAAAAGCCCAGAGTTATTCCTTTTAGGTATTTTTTACCAAGAACTATACTGCTCAAAAAATTAAAGGGAACATTCAAATAACACATCCTAGATCTGAATGAATAAAACATTCTGATTGAATACCTTGTTCTGTACAAAGTTGAATGTGCACAACAGCATTGAAATTTATTGTCAATCAGTGTTGCTTCCTTAGTCACAGAAGTTTGATTTACTTGGGGTTATATTGTGTTGTTTAAGTGTTCCCTTTATTTTTTGAGCAGTGTATTAAAAAGAAATCCAATATTTAATTATCCATATTCTGACAGCTGCAAGAATGGAAACAGTGGAAAAATGAAGAAATCCCTGCGCAGAAATGATATATGTTAACAAGGAGGTTAAAGGGAAGGAGGACACTGAGTATTATAGAATATGGGATAAATTTTAAAACTGGTTAGAAAAGATAAATGGTAAAGAAACTTAAGTTATAAGTATAATGCAAAGTAACGAACAGGTGCAGTAATTGTTTATATAAGGAATGGTAATTACAATAACAAAAAAGAAATGTATAAATTTTAGATGGCAATTTCTCCAACATCACCAACGATGACTATTGATGAAATTGGGGTTGTAAATAACCCAAATAACTGTCATATATTTGTTTTTGTCTTTTGTGTGTCTTTCTATTTTTAAACTAAAATTATATTCAGGCCAAGGACAAAACTCTCAATGGGCCAAAATAGAATAAGATTAATGTGTGGAAAAAAAGAAAAGAGATTTTTTTTTTCCAATATGAAAATTATAAAAACAGACCCAAATAATGTTTAAAGTGATGCTGTCAGTCTGACAATGAACACTGAAAAAATATTGACAAGTTTATAACAATGTGACAGAAAACAGAGGAAGCATTATATAAAAGATTAAAAAGCGGAAAAAGAACTTGCAAAGCAGTCAGCAATGTATATAATTGTTTTGTAGTCAAATAAATGAAAATTTAGGTTATTAATATCTGGGGGGTTTTATTTTAAAAAAAGAAAAAACTACATTGGGTGAATTAATGAAAATAAACCTAATGAAAATACCCCAAATTAAATTCTAATAGAGAATATAAGAAATACACACAGTACATTAGTACAATAAGGATGGAAAAATAACAGAAGCAACAAAAAAGGAAAAACACTCAGGATAGACAAATATTAAACAAGTGGAGCAGAGATAACTTTAGAAAAGGAGAAAATGAAAACTGACTTAAGAGGTAAGTCATGTCCTGAACAGAACTTCAGTCCTGAACATCAGTCCTAATCAAGAACATACTTGCAACGTGAGTTCACAGCATTTCTCGGGTGATCGACAGGTTGCAAAGAAATCCTGAGCTGCTCGAGTCTCGCGGAATTCTGCAAAATAATTAGGAAGTGGATAGATCGAAGAGTCATTAAATGAAACAGTTATAAGTTGACGTCTACCTGTATTCACTCCCAGGATTTCCCATAGAATATGATCTTTAGAATATTTTTTCCATTGCCCTCTTCTCATCATGGGCTTTCCTAGGTATGGCCATGTTGCTCCAACACTCCGCAGTCTGCATTGGTTGCCGATCAGTTTCCGGTCACAATTCAAAGTGTTGGTTATGACCTATAAAGCCCTTCATGGATATCTGCGAGACCGCCTTCTGCCGCACGAATCCCAGCGGCCGGTTAGGTCCCACAGAGTTGGCCTTCTCCGGGTCCCGTCGACTAAACAGTGTCATCTGGCGGGACCCAGGGGAAGAGCCTTCTCTGTGGCGGCCCCGACCCTCTGGAACCAGCTTCCCCCAGGGATCAGGACTGCCCCCACCCACCTTGCCTTTCGTAAACTTCTTAAAACCCACCTCTGCCGTCAGGCATGGAGGAATTGAGATATCCCCCCTTGCCTATGTAGCTGTATGTATGATATGTTTGTGTGTATGCTTTTTTATATACTAGGTTTTTTAGGCTTTTTAATGTAAAATTGTTATTTTAAACTTTAATATTAGATTTGTTACTGTATATTGTTTTTATCATTGCTGTGAGCCGCCCCGAGTCTGCGGAGAGGGGCGGCATACAAATCTAATTAATAATAATAATAATAATAATAATAATAATAATAATAATAATAATAATTTGACAGAGATTCACCCTTGCTTCATAATCCATGGCTTATATATCTTATTAAAATAAATGTCTGTGCCCATCCCAAGAAAGTCAGGCTGATATAGTGGTTAAGGCTGGAAACTAGGAGACTGAATTAGCCTAGTCCAGTGATGGTGAACCTTTTTATCCTCAGGTGCCGAAAGAGTATGTGTGCGTGCTATTGTGCATGCGCGAGTGCCAGCACTCATAATTCAATGCCTTGGGAGGGTAAAAACAGCTCCCCCCCCCCCCGGAGGTCCTCTGGAGACTGGAAATGACCTGTTTTCCAACTTCTGCTTGGCCCAGTAGGCTCATGTTTTGCCCGCCCCAGGCTCCAAAGGCTTCCCGGAACCAGGGGAGGGTAAAAATGCTTTCCTCCATCCCCCTGGAGGCTCTCTGGAAGCCAAAATGCCCTCCAGAGCCTCTGTTCGAGCAAAAAAAACCCAGCTGGCCAGCACACACATGCATGTTGGAGCTGAGCTAGGGCAATGGCTCGTGTGCCAGCAGATACGGCTCTGCGTGACATCTGTGGCACCTGTGCCATAGGGTCGCCATCAGTGGTCGAGTCCTAGTCCTGCCTAAATCACAAAACCAACTAGATAATGTTGGGCCAATCACTCTCTGGCAATTCACTTCTGAAAATTCTGGCCAAGTAAACTGCCCAGGTAGTCATCCAGAATCGACATTGACTTGAAGGCACAAAAACCAATACCACCCCACCCCAAATACTACTAATCATTTCAAAAAAGCCACAAGGTATAGAAAACCACTTATGACAATCATTAAGTGTTGTACCTCATGATTCTTGACAAATGCATCTTTTATTTTACGTACACTGAGAGCATATGAATCAAAGACAAATTCCTTGTGTGTCCAATCACAACTGGCCAATAAAGAATATTCTATTCTATTCCATTCCATTCTAAAAAGCTATATTTGGCCTCCCAAATTCAGATATTTATTTATTTATTTATTTATTTATTTATTCATTCATTCATTCATTCATTCATTCAATTTTTATGCCACTCTTCTCCTTAGACTCAGGGCGGCTTACATGTTAGCAATAGCACTTTTTAACCGAGCCAGCATATTGCCCCCACAATCCGGGCCCTCATTTTACCCACCTCGGAAGGATGGAAGGCTGAGTCAACCTTGAGCCAGTGATGAGATTTGAACCGCTGACCTTCAGATCTACAGTCAGCTTCAGTGGCTTGCAGTACAGCACTCTACCTGCTGCGCCACCCCGGCTCCATAGGTAACTAGTGGGATCCCTTTTTGTCTTTGTTGCCTAATGGCAATCTGGACTTTTACAACTCAGACACAACTGCACAACAGGAACAATACTATTGGGGTATAATTCCATTCAACTCAACCAATGTGGCCAATGACTAAGAATAGCTGGCACTGCAACTGTTTGAAAGCGATAAACTGCACCTAGTGTAGAAATTCAAGTCACTCTTTCTGCTTTAATTACCTGGCAGGTATCTCCCTGCCTGTCTCATGCACCAAACAGGACAGTATTTTGTCTCTTCTCCACGTGCTGCTCGCAGGAAAGTATCATTTTTCAATTCAGGAAACCCCGAAGGCCTATCAGGAAAAACAAAAAGCAATATGAACATAAAAGAGGATCTTCCAGATCCCTAAAGCTGGTGGTTTAAAGCAGTTACTTTTCAATATAAATTCTACAGCCTTTCCTTAGTGTAGGAATTAAAAAGAGAGGAAATCCTCCATCTGTTCAGGGAAAACCAAATATTATATATTTTAATTCCTCCTTGGAATTAAGGATGCAGTCAAAAGTAAATTGTGTCAGTTAAATATAGGAATAATATAAAAGAGATACTGATGTAAGACCTATGTAAAACAAAATGTATATAGTGTTAGAAATATTAAATGACGGTAAATATAGAAATATCATTACAGAAAATAAGAAACAGGACTGCCACACATCATCCAATGTTTTTATAATGTTTTGTTTATGTTTGTTTATGTATGTTTATAATAAAATAAACTCTTTTGTTAAAAAAAAGTAAATGTCGTCTGCCATAAATATTGTGTCAGCTGATTGCAAGAGGAAAACAACATCAAACGTGGCTTTGGGAGATCTTTCCAAGCTCTTGTCCAATGGGAGGCCTCCGTAACGAGGTAACTCGCTACATTTGTGCATGATCATTTCTGTTCCTGTCCCATGGTGTCTTGTGCTCTGGGAGGAAAGTGGACTCCATATGTTCCACTCTGGGGAGAGAGCAGGAAGTCTGCTTAGAATGGGGCACTGCCCACATTCAAAACCATTCCCCTGAGGGATGCCCTGTGGGAATTTGTTCGGGGTGTGTCTTTTTCTCTGAGCTTCCGTCTGGGTCCAAATCCTTTCGATCTTGATCTTTCTTTCCACAGTGTGTGTGTGTACCTACAGTGATTTGATCATAAGAACATAACTACCCCTCGGTACTCTTCCACATATTCCTCCTGTGAACCATCCCCAACCAGAGCAGCACCTCTCATACACCCTTGTGACCCCCCCATGCATTCTTCTGGCGGAAGGTCTTAAGCATAAAACGTACCAGGAAAGACTTCATGAACTCAATCTGTATAGTCTGGAGGACTGAAGGGAAAGGGGGGGGACATGATCGAAACATTTAAATATGTTAAAGGGTTAAATAAAGTTCAGGAGGGAAGTGTTTTTAAGAGGAAAGTGAACACAAGAACAAGGGGGCACAATCTGAGGTTAGTTGGGGGAAAGATCAGAAGGAACGTGAGAAAATACTTTTTTACTGAAAGAGTAGTAAATGCTTGGAACAAACTTCCAGCAGACGTGGTTGGTAAATCCACAGTAACTGAATTTAGACATACAGTGGTACCTCGTGATATGAACCCCTCATGATACGAACATTTTGAGATACGAACCCGGGGTTCGGAAATTTTTTGCCTCTTCTTACAAACTTTTTTTGCCTTACGAACCTACCGCAGATCGCAAAATGGCGCTCCGTTGGGCGCCGGCACCCGGCTGTCACCTTTTGAAACAGCCAGGGGGCTTCTCGGCATTCTCTCAAACCTGAACCTGAATTTTTGCCAAACTTTTCGGGTTCGGGAGGCCTCCAGGAAGGACGTCTTTGTGACCTCAAAGCTCCACCCATGGAATTCCCTATCGGGATTCCCCACCTCCGTTTCAGCCTCCAGATCGCAAAAACGGCGCTCTGCCGGACGGTGGCGCCCAGCTGTAACCTTCTGAAACAGCCTGGCGCTTCTCGGCGGCCTCTGGAACCCGAAACGGAACCCGAAACGGAACCCGAACTTTTGCCGAACTTTTGCCGAATGTCTGGGTTCGCCGTTCGGGAGAACGGCGAGAAGCCCCCCGGCTGTTTCAGAAGGTGACAGCCGAGCAGCGGCGCCCAGCGGAGCGCCATTTTGCAATTTCCCCCCCCCTTGCATGCATTAATCGCTTTTACATTGTTTCCTATGGGAAACATAGTTTCGTCTTATGAACTTTTCGCCTTACGAACCTCCTTCCAGAACCAATTAAGTTCGTAAGACGAGGTATTACTGTATATCCATCCTAGGATAAAATACAGGAAATGGTATAAGGGCAGACTAGATGGACCATCAGGTCTTTTTCTGCCATCAATCTTCTGTGTTCCTATGTTTCTGCAGTCACACAGTCTTCTGCACACCCTAATTGACTCTTACAGTCCCTCTTATACCCCTGTGATCTCCACATCCTTTTTCCATCCACTCTCTTCCCATCCCCATGCATCCTATCTGAACCTCAGGCGCTTTGGGCACCCTTTCCAACTTACATCACCATTTGCAAGCGACCTTCCTAACCGTCACTGCATCTCTGATGCACATCCACATATTCTTCCCAAGACCCACATGGTACCTCTCACGTATTTCCATGTGCCCTTTCTAACTTGCCCTTGCATACACCTCCATGTAGCAACCCCTTAGCTGCCTGCTGGCTTCCTCACTGACTTTTTCCCCTGTAAGCTTTCCATAAACCAAGAAAATAGAAAGCCAACAGGAATTCTATGGAGGAAGGGAGGGAGATAACAACAGAATGAGAGGGAAGGAGGGAAGGGTTTCTGATGCTCCCTGCCAGTTTCCCACTGGAAACTTAATGGGAAAACAACAGGAAATTGAGAGTCACTCTTTTTTCCATTGCTTTTTTGTCCTCCTATACTTGTTCCATTTCTCTGCTTAGGCAAGATAATATGATGACCTAATAAGCCTGATATCTAGCCAGATATCAAATTAAGTTCCATTCTGTTCCATTTTCTGAGAACTATCCTAGTGAGGGTCAAACACACAAAATCCTAAGTTTGTTTGTTTGTTTATTTATTAGATTTGTATGCCACCCTTGTCCAAGGACTCGGAGTGGCTTCCAACAACAGTACAATTTACAAATCCAATATTAAAAACCAGAACATATTAAGAAACCCTTATTAAAAACAATCACACAATTCAGCAAACCATACATAACGCGGGACAGCTGTGGGAATCAATTTCCCCATCCTTGGCGACATAGGTGGGTTTTCAAGAGTTTGTGGAGTTTATATAATTTATTTCCAACTGTGGCAGAAAGTTGAAAAGAAATGAGACCTCCCTCTCAATGCTCTGATTCCTAAATAAAAGTTATAAAATAAGTTTTGCTCTTACGTGCAAATGGCAAGTTCTGAATGTAGCATCGTCATCTCCTATGGAGATATATCCAAATGCTTCTAAATCCAGTCTTGGGTTTTACATAGGCACTTATGTAAATGGTTCTCGAGTGAAAGCAGGTTTTTCTGTGTTTCTCAAATACACAAAACAGACAACAGGAAGTATGTGGCAGCTGAACCATAATGAAATTTTGCAACTTGACACTGTCTCCCCACCTCCAAATAAAGGTGTTTACTGTTGGTTTCTTTTCTCAGCTCCAGATTTTTCTTTATTTCTTTTATTTCCTTATATTAATGATACAACCCAATGTTTCAAACCATAAAATCACACTCACACACACAAAACGCACCAAACTATCCAATGAACTGCACTAGTTATCAGCACCAGAAGCAAATGCTTGTAACTAATTTTTTAAATTTTTTATTTTAATAATGAAAATCAAAACAAAACAGAAAAACATACAAACATACTTACAAACATAAAACGAGCACAAGCTCAATCAACTTAATATGTTACAATTCTGTTTTCAACGATTCTTAGATGTTAATTCAATTCTTATTTCTTTTCCATCCAACTACATAGTCTCCCCCAAACTGTGTACTAGTCTTTATTTTGTTTATTCTGTAATTCATATGTTAATTTGTTTAATTTGGCACAATCTAGCATTTTCCTAATCACCATTTCTTCATTTGGTATACTGTATTTTCCTTTTTCCAGGTTTGTGCAAACACCAACTTTGCTGATGTTAATATATGCTTGTAAGTAAATGAGAAAATAATTATATAACCAATTCCAAAGCCCGTTCGCTATGCTACTACTATTTTTACTGACCAGTTCAAAGAACAATCCATAATCGTCTTCATTGGTTGACTCAGAAACAGTTTGAATAAGAAACTAAAATCACTGCCCTATTCCCAAACCCCCAACAATTTACCCTTAGACTATCTATGGTTGACCTATCCAGATTCCTAAGAGGTCAGTAAGGGGCGAGTACAAGTGCACTAGAGTGCTTTCCGTCCCCTGTCCTATTGCTCTCCTATATCTCCTATACCTTTCTTCTATTCCTATATCTCTTCTTCTATTCTTTCATTGATATGTTCTATTAGTACTGTATACCTTCTTTTCTATTATTTCTTAGATATATTTTACTATGAGTATCTCCTCTATAACCTTTATCATGTATTTTACTGTGTGTGTGTGTGTGTATATATATATAAATGTTTTTAGCTGAAATTTTAAAATTAAGGGAGACTAGGATGGCCCCATTTCGGCCTTGTTCTGGCCTCATCAGCTAGCCACACCCTTTCTTACTGGGATTCGATCTGGCAGCCTCTGCCTTGTAAGGCAGACAGTTAGCAGTTGAGCCACCAGACCTTGATCCCTCCAGCTCTGTACCAGGGAGGGGCTATAGGGGTTTTTTTTTAATATTTTTTATTTTATTTTATTTTTTTAGTGGGTATACAGTATATATATATATATATATATATACACACACACACACACACACACACACACACACACACTAAAACCCTCATTGTGTATTGGACAAAATAAATAAATAAAATAAATAAATAAAAATTCTAGGCATCTGTCTGAATGACCTGCACCAACTAAATATACCCACCTCCCCCTCCAGAAATAGTCCCTGTGAACAAAATGAAAAGAAATTCAAAAACTTTCCTAGCTTGACGTTGATTTCCGCTGATAAAAGAATTGGAAAACTGACTGAAGCCTGACAATACAATTTTGGCTCCCTTTGCCTGGGATACTGAGGCAGAGATGCAACATTTGTCAAGTAGGCCTTCTTCTTGCAAGACTTATTGGGGTGCTGAAGTTCAAGGTTTGGGATGACAGAAGAGAGTTCTGTAAGGAGGAAAATACATCTTCCAAACTGCAGAATTCCAGCCCTCTGAAAAAGCCTGGTGTCAGAGGAGCTTCTCTCACATCCCAGCAGAGCTAAAGTTAAATCTCCTCAGCTGTCAAAGAGACCATAACAGTATAGGATTACACACGCTGATAGTTTATCCAGAAGCAGCTACAGATCTCAAATGCCCTTAGCCCCTATGCCACTATGCCACACAATGACAATGGTTTTTCTAAGTTAGCATAATATTTTTTTCATTGTCAGTTCTATAGAGTAGCAGTTAACTTTTAATGACCTGCTTATACAGCCCTTCATGGCACCGGACCAGAATATTTGCGAGACCGCCTTCTGCCACACGAATCCCAGCAACCGGTTAGGTCCCACAGAGTTGGCCTTCTCCGGGTCCCGTCGACTAAACAATGTCGTCTGGCGGGACCCAGGGGAAGAGTCTTCTCTGTGGTGGCCCCGACCCTATGGAACCAACTCCCCCCAGAGATCAGGACTGCCCCCACCCTCCTTGCCTTTCGTAAACGTCTTAAAACCCACCTCTGCCGTCAGGCATGGGGGAACTAAGATATCTCCCCTTGCCTATGTAATTTTATGTATGGAATTTTTGTGTGTATGGTTTTATATAAGGGTTTTTTTAGGTTTTTTTAATGTAAAATTGTTATTTTAGATTTTAATATTAGATTTGTTATTGTATATTGCTTTTGTCACTGCTGTGAGCCGCCCCGAGTCTACGGAGAGGGGCGGCATACAAATCTAATTAATAATAATAATAATAATAATAATAATTAATAAAAAATTAATAAAAATAATAAAATAATACTGTCAGCATTGTTGGCCAGGAAAAGAAGAACAACAGCAATGTAGTATATTAATCTTTTAAATGCAGGATGGTTCTGAAATAAATTTCTCTAAGTTCCACGGACTTATTCCCATGGACTTATTCTCTAAGCTTCACGGACTTATGGTCCATGAATCATAAGAAAAAACTGTACATTTTTACAATCCCTTTCACTGAGATATATGGAATTGTACTGACCCATACTTTACACCTGCCATCCCAAAATTAATTCCTATTCTTAAATCATCAACTTAAAAGTCTTATGGATTTTCAGAATTCTAGCCATTTGGGATATAGAAAGTCTGTGAGCTATGCAATACAAATTGGGAAGGAAAAACTGAGGAAAGCCATTCTCTCTAAAGAGGTATAAGATACAGTAGATAAATTCACTAAGTAGGCACAGAACAATGATAGCAGAACTTTGGACCTCAAATTGGACTAGACTGTGCACCTGTGCTTTTTATTGCAAAATGTTCTTATTTGGAAATTATTTCAAAATATCACCTTTGCAGCTCAATTTTTATCATCTCACTTCAAAAATAAACACCGAGAACTTAAGTTTCTTGTCGCTGTATATATTACAAAATGATTGCACAATATTTTAAACTCCAACACTTTTCACATTTATATTTCCGAAGGTAACATAGTTAGAAGGAGGGCAGCACAAAATGTTCCAGATATTGTAATTTCCAGAATTGTAATTCTCATGTCCCCTGATCGTAGGCCATGCCAACTGGGGCAGTAAGTAACTAGATTCTAATCGTATCTAGGAGGTTGCAGCTTTGCCTTCCTTGAACTAAGGAGCAATTGAAGAGAGGGAGAGATTCTCAGAATACCCTGTTCTTAGGCTGCTTTCCACACCCACAGATTATCTCAAAAAGGGGGAAAATGAGACATTTGAACTCCCTGGTTTTTAAACTGCATAACAAAAACGACTGCCGAAACCTAATATCTTTTCTGCCAGCAGCACCTGTTCACACATTAAAATGAAAAAAGTCAAAGCACAATGAACACTTTTTAATGGCCTTTAATTTCACTGTGCGAGGTGCAATGACTACCATTTTGTCGGAGTATAAGACACACCTTTTTCCTCCTTAAAAGAGGCTGAAAATTTAGAGGTGTATTATTTTCAAAGCTTTCCCCCCCAGCCCTAACTAGGTGCTAATGATCTTCCTGGCTTCCTATTCCCTCCAAAAAAGGTTTTTCCAGCCCTAAGTCTTTGCAGGCTTGCTTTCATTCCTTCCATCCCTTTTTCCCTCTGAAAAAAAGGCTTTTTCAGCTCTAATGCGGTTCTAACAATCTTCCCGGTTTGCTGCGTTTTGTTTTATTCTGACTCCCTTCAAAGCAGTTTGTCCTGCCCTAAGGTTTTGCAGGCTTGCTTTCATTCCTACTTCTTCTGAAAAAGGTTTTTTTTAGCCCTAACCTGGGGATAAAATAATGTGCTGAAGCTGACCAGACTAAGGGCATTAGCCAGATGAATACCTGATAAATAGATTCCCCCCCTATTTCCACCCCCACCCCCAAAACTAAGGTGCCTCTTATACTACAGGGCATCTTATACTCTGAAAAATACAGTAACTAACTAATTAACTAATTAACTAAATATCATTCTTAATATAATGCTATCCAGCTCCATATGGAACAGGAGTTTCTTGCTGACTCATTCAATTGCTACCTTCGAACACTATGGAGCACTGTACACCAAGACAACTAGACACAAGAAAAGTTTTCCCCCGAATGCCATCACTCTGCTAAACAAATAATTCTCTCACCTGCATAGTAATAGCTGCATTGCTATTACTATTAGTCTTCTCATCGTTCCTATCACACATCTCCTCTCACTTAACTTGTTGCTTGTATCCTTACGATTTATATTACCGGTAATATTATTTCTCAATTGCTTATTTGTACCCTGTGACAATCATTAAGTGTTATACAGTACCTCATGATTCTTGACAAACATATCTTTTCTTTTATGTACACTGAGAGCATATGCACCAAAGGCAAATTCCTTGTGTGTCCAATCACACTTGGCCAGAAAAGGAAAGGAAACAATTCTCTTCTCAATTCTAATTCTATTCTTTCTATCTATTTCCATTCCCACTCCTAATTCAATTCCTTCAAACTAAACACTTGCGCACCAGGGCTGCAAACCACTAACATTTCTCAATTAACTGGCATCCTTTTCCTGGGCTTTCAATCTTGGGAAGCATGTCGGCACTTGAAACTACCTGCTGCACCCATTGAAGACCTAATGACTTTGCCATAAAGGGGTGGAAGGGAAAAATGCTAGGAACTCCCATTTCTGGGAAGAGGGGTCCCCAAACTTGGTAACTGTAAGACCTATGCACTTCAAACCCCAGAATTCCCCCTAGGGAGAAGATTGAAGCACTAGGGCCTAATTCAGAGGTCTTCAAACTTGGCAACTTCAAGACTTGTGGACTTCAACTCCCAGAATTCTCCAGCCAGCTATGCTGGCTGGAGAATTCTGGGAATTCAAGTCCACAAGTCTTAAAGTTGCCAAGTTGGAGGACCCCTGGCCTAAATGATTAGATGCGATCAGAATGGAAGCAGCCTAAAAAGTGTATTAGCTACTAGCTTTTTAAATTCACATAAGAAATTTGAGTAACTATTTTTGTCCAGATGTCAAATGTAAAAGAGGCAGCACTGGATGGATTATGAATACTGTACTTTAAAAAATGAATTATTGTAATGCGATTCAAGATTGATGGCATGTTATTTTGCATATGTGATTGGAGTGAAAAAAATTTAAAAAAATCTTTGCCACAAAAATCCCAGAATTCAGGGACTTGAACTCCACAAGTTTTAAAAGTTGCCAAGCTTGGGGACGCCTGTCTTGGAGCATAACCCGGTGTCCCTCTGAGAAGCAGAGTTCTCCCCTTTTGTGCCTCGTCCCCATGCAACCCAATTCACGCCGGACGGGTTCAGGGCCCGCTCCCGAATTTGGCTGTATTCCCTCCGACTGACCCCACGAAAAAGCCTCCCCCAGGCAAAGTTACACTGCATTTCCCAAAGTTCTGCCGGCCTTAGCTATAACCACCGCGAGATTTGGGGACGATGGGAAATGTAGTCCAAGCGATCTAGAGCAGAAAGGAGAAATGCCATTCGAGCCCTCTGTTTCGACTCCGCAGCCGCTACTCACACGACCATCCCGTTCTTTTCCATCTTGGCCTCTACGCGGCGGTGCGTCTCTTTTTCCCGCCGGGCTGTTGCGGACCAAAAGGGGAGGGGGAAAAAACATATTTCCTTTGGACTTCCGGATTTTTGTCCCTGCTGTCCTGATTGGTGCCCTTGGGTCCCGCCCAAGACTTACGTCAGAAGAGGGGGATACTATTACCGTATTGATGGCGGTAGGAGCTCCGACCAAAGAAAAATGGAGCAAAGTCAAAAGAAGGTTCTATTTGTATGATGCTGAAACCATAAGCTTGAACTCGATTACTCATAGAAACACAAGATTGACGGCAGAAAAAGACCTCATGGTCCATCTAGTCTGCCCTTATACTATTTCCTGTATTTTATCTTAGGATGGTTATATGTTTATCCCAGACATGTTTAAATTCAGTTACTGTGGATTTATCAACCACATCTGCTGGAAGTTTGTTCCAAGCATCTAGTACTCTTTCAGTAAAATAATATTTTCTCACGTTGCTTCTGATCTTTCCCCCAACTACGGAGAGGGGTGGCATACAAATCTAATAAATTAAATTGAATTGAATTGAACTAACCTCAGATTGTGCCCCCTTGTTCTTGTGTTTATTTCCTATTAAAAACAATTATCTCCTGAACCTTATTTAACCCTTTAACATATTTAAATGTTTTGATCATGTCCCCGCTTTCCCTTCTGTATTCCAGACTATACAGATTCAGTTCATAGTCGGAGAATTGCAACACTCAGATGGACTTAACGACAAGTTTATCAGTATCTTTGATTTAATAGTTCCAGTAACAGATGGACTAATACATTATGCATCTAACTTGTTAAGAACAATCTAAGAACAAATTGCAAGATCCCGCTATAGCTAACGGACACATAAAAACAATATAAATTAAATTGGACTGGATTATATATAATCCTATCAACATTATATTGGTTTAGTACAAAGTATAAATTTTATAGTTTATTTCCCTTTCTATTATGAATAGTGGTTAATAACTTTCTTCCTCCCCTTGGCACTTCTGAATTGATGTTTTACCCTACTGGCATTGATATGTTACTTTTTCTTTCTTTCTGACTCTTTGGGTTTTTAAAGTAACTGTAATAATATATTATATTATAATATTATATTAATATTTTATATAATATATAATATTATATTATTATAATATTTAATCAGTTTACATGTTCTTAAAGAAGCAAGATTAATAAACTTGCTTCTTTGTCTGTGATTTAATAGTCAGATAATTGCAACGCTCATAATGACAGATGGATTAATAAAGAATGCATCTAACTTGTTAAGAACAAGCTAAGAACATATATTGCAGGAATCAAGGAATTTTTAGATATAACCTAGTCATAGCAACTAGAAACATACCCACGGTCTCTATGTGGCAGAAATTGCCTGAATTCTGCATCTGATCATTCAGACAGAATTCCAAAACCTTGTGGTTTAAAGGATGGCTGGCTAAAAATACATGTAAAATTTGGGTACCAGATCTGAACTGCATAAATCTTGAATTCTCTTAGCAGCCATTTCACAATTGTCTGGGGGGGGGGGGGGGTGTATCAAGAACTGAATTTTCAACTTTATATAACAACGCTGTATGAATCTGATTATGCACTTCTGTAATAGGACTAAAAAATATTTTATGACAACTAAATATGCTATTGGGGAAAAATGCTCAACTCTCTCTCTCTTTAACCATTTTTAATTTTTAGAGATCCCTCCATTTCCCCTTCAAAATTCTCCAAGTGTTGAAATGATCTTGATCATATGTACATATTACTGTTTTAGTTGTTGTAAAGCAGTACTTGAAAAGTAAAGTGTACAATAAACCATATTTTCAGTGCATTGTGGATTTTCTCTCCAAAAAAAGGGTTGAAACAAAGAAATTGATAAAACTGCCTTTGACAACACCCCATGTTTTTATCTATAGGATCCTGAATGGTGCCGTGGCTAAGGCCGTTTTTATCTACAGAGTGCAAGGTGTATCTGTAGAAGAGTCACCCATAGTTTTTAATCAGTTTGAAGCAGAAGTGGCCTCTGACAGTTAATATAGGAAGAGATCACACAATTCAAAGCTCAGAACTTATAAATTTCCCCAAATATTTAATTACCAAACATGTAATAATAATATACTTAATGAACATATACATAATTAGTAATGCACTGCACAGTCATAATGCAACATATAATAAAATTCATTTCTAATGTAAACAAAGAGACCTGAACTTAAGACTTTATCCATCACCAGCATTAGCCAAGGGCGAGAGTGGTAAATTTCCCTTTCACAGCTGTCACATCATGGTAACATATCCATGTTTGGTCAAACTATTTTATTACCTGAAATGTAAAAATCCTTCCACTGCTTTTCCTTACATGGCACAACATCAAGAAAACAATATCACAATAACAACATAGTTTGCATCTTTATTTGTTTGGTAGTGCCTTGAAAAAAGCATTGCTATATTCTTCCCATTGGATGAAGCCCCAAACTTGTTTCAATATGAGTCTTAAAAGTAAACAACTTCCGTACCTATTTTTAGAGGCATCATTTTAGATTCTACACTGACATATATTTTTTTAAATAATTTGGCTGATAGATAACCATCTCTCTCTGAAGGTTTTCTCCGTGTGACTAAGTAACTTACATTTAAGGAAAATAATTATCCTAGAAGAGTTGTAGTTCAGTGCAAACCATTTGCTTCTACCAATGTTTCAGTTCAATCCTTGGCATTTATACAAAGGCAGTGGGGAAAATCTAAAACATTACCACAAGCGAACAAACAAAAGTGCTAAACTAGCTAAGCTAATGGGTTGATCCCATAAAAGAAGGTCTGTAATCCACAGGATATGTGGGCCTGGGCTTTCTTCAAAACAAACTGCTGAAACTTCAAGATTAAGAGAGGTGCTTTTTTTTCAATCATTCTGGAATGTCATTAAGAAAACAGACATTGAGAAAATGGTGCCCGATTCTGGGAGAGAAGAGGCAGAAATGACAGAATTAGCATGACAATCACTGATCCACTAGATTAGGAAAGCATGGGCTGTATTCAGATACTAGCCTAACCCAAAATGGAATCCATCCAGTATACTCTGTCTTTATAGATTAGGGGACTTTCAGAATCCAGTTGATTGTCATCTACAGAGCACTGCACATCAAGACAACTAGACACAAGAACAGTTTTTCCCCGATGCCATCACTCTACTAAAATAAATAATTCCCTCAACACTGTCAAACCTTTTACTAAGTCTGCACTTCTACTTCTACTAGTTTTTCTCATCATTCCTATCATCCTTTTCCTCCCACTTAGGACTATATGACTGTAACTTGTTGCTTGTATCCTAAGATTTTTATTAATATTGATTGTTTCTTCATTGCTTATTTGATCCCTATGAAAATCATTAAGTGTTGTACCACATGATTCTTGACAAATGTATCTTTTTCTTTTATGTACGCTGAGAGCATATGCACCAAGACAAATTCTTTGTGTGTCCAATCACACTTGGCCAATAAAATTCTATCCTATCCTATCCTATCCTATTTATTCATATGCTAGTTCTTCAGACCAAGGCCAGTCTTACTATAAGCCAGAGTAAGCCAAAGAAACAGAAAAAGGCATTGGAGGACAAAATGGAAGTGTAGTGGAGAAGACATAACCCATTCTGTATGCCAACAACTGATTAACTGCCCACAGCTATGATAGTGCAGGGGATCCTATGTGCCATTAACATGATAACTACAACATTAATAAAAGTCTTATTCATCATTTTTAAATTGTTCTTTGTTATTGTGATTGTTTTTATATTTAATGCCTTGTGAATGTCTCAGATATTGTCTAAATGTTATGGAGCAATGATGATGAACGTATGGCATGCGTGCCACAGGTGGCACACAGAGACCTCTTTTCAGGCACGTGAGCCATTGCCACAGATCAGCTCCATCATGCACGCACACACACCTCCAACCTCCAGATGGTTTTCAGGTCTCTGCTGGGCATGTGGGGGGTGCATGTCGGAGACATGTATGCATGTGTGCAGGCCACACATGCTTGCACAGGGGGCGGGGCAGATGCAGGAGGGTCGCACAGACATATGCAAGAGTTGTGGCATGCGGAGGGGGTGTGGCATAGCTTTTTCATAACGCATTGCATTATGGGTGTGCACACATGTGCTTTTGAACACACACACGCTTTCCGCACTTGGTGTCAAAACGGTTAGCCATCACAGTATTACACCATTTACGATTCTACCACAGCTTAGATGGAAAATTGAAAAACAAGAAACAGAATAATAGAGCTGGAAGGATCCTTGGAGATCTTCTCATCTAATCCAACCCCCTGCTCAAGCAAGAGACCTTATACCCGTGATGGCGAACCTATGGTGGGCGGGCCACAGGTAGCATGCAGTGCCTTCTCTGTGGGCACATGACCTGCTGCCCTAGTTCAGTTCCACTGCACATGTGTATCCGCCTCCTGACAGCCAGCTGGTCGGCGGGTCTCTGGCACATATGCATGGGTGTGGGTGGAGCACTTATAGGATGCCTAGAAGGCAGGGTGCTTGCGGAGTGGGGCATAGACATACACGGGGGCTGGAAGCAAACGTGCAGGGGGCCACAATTCTCTTCTTTTTTGTCTGCCAGTAGTATTAACATCTTTACTTATGATCCTTGACAAATGTATCTTTTTCTTTTATGCACACTGAGCATATGTACCAAAGACAAATTCCTTGTATGTCCAATCACACTTGGCCAATTAAGAATTCTATTCTATTCTATTCTACTCTTCTGTTCTGGTCTATTCTTTGTTCTATTCTATTCAGTTCTATTCTATCTCCTGCCCCCCGCCCTCCGCACACAAATTTTTAGTTTCATTTTTTTGCTTCCCGCACACGTAGCTAATCGGGGCAATGCTCTTCTTGCGACTGAGTCCATATATTCGCAGAGGTAACTGTCAATCATCGCCCGATAACCTTAACCCTAATCTATTATTTTGTGGGCCAAAAAGCACGAGCCAAAATAAGCCGATCTTCACGGCCAAGGGGTTCGACACTGCCCGTCGGGCAAAAAAAAAGAGCAAGAGGCCGCCCCCCCCCCCTTGCGCCCGCGAGCTAACTGAGGTACTGTAATTCCCTCAGCCGCGGCCTCCCCAAAATCGCGACCGCCTCGATTTCCTCTTCCGCCGCTAGAGGATGCTTTACGGTAGAGCAGCCGGAATCGCGGCGGAGGAGGAAGTAGGAAGCGACCTCGGTTGAGGTCTCGCCGGCTGCGGCAGGGCGGGACGAGGCGATCCTACCGGCGGAGCGGCCGCAGCGGCTCCCCGTCCGCCCCCGGTCGAGGTAAGGCAGGATGGTTCCCTCGGCGGACAGCGAGTCTCCGCACCTGCTGCTGGGCCGGCTGCGCTTCCTGAGCGAGGCGATCGGCTGCCTAATCCGGGCGGAGCCGCTGCCCGCCGCTTTGGGCTACGTGCCCCGCGAAGTCCAGTACAAGCTCTGCAAGGATCCCAGCGCCCAGGGAGCCGCCTCGGCCTCGGGACGGAGCCTGCTGTCGGTGTGGGAGAGCCCCAGCAAAGCGGCGGGCGGGGCGGGTCCGGGCGTCCGGAAAAATTCGGGCAGAGCCATCATCGAACTGCGTAAAGGATCGTGCATCCGAGCCAGCGGGGAGGAATACTGCAATGGGCACGGGCTCTGGGTGAAGCTCACCAGGGTGAGGAAACCACCCCTGTTATTTTCCAAATCCCGTCTTTGTAGGTTTCCCCCCCCATTGCTTTACTTGCTCAGAATGTTTCATTCCTTCCCGCAACAGGTACTAACAATGTCCCCAGCTTTTACTGGATTGCAAGCTCTTTCATTATTACTCTCTGCAAATAATGTTTTCCAAACCCTGTCTTTGTAGGGGGTTTTTTCATTGCTTTACTTGTTCCAAATGTTTCATTCCTACCCTAACCAGATACTAACAATGTCCCCAGCTTTTACTGGGTTGCAAGCTCTTTCATTGTTACTCTCTGCAAAGAATGTTTTCCAAACCCTGTCTTTGTAGGGTTTTTTTCATTGCTTTACTTGTTCCAAATGTTTCATTTCTGCCCTAACCAGGTACTAACAATGTTCCCAGTTTAATTTAATTTCATTGACTTCCCAGAAGCTCTGATGCCTCACAAGGACATCAGGAAGAGTTCGATGATTTATCTGCAATTGTGAAGTTGTCAGTCCACATAAATTTGCCCTTCAGTTATGAAGCCAGTCAAATCTGGAATGGGATGGGTGATATCTGCAAGGGAGACACAAGAAGGATGCCACTAGCCATAAGCAAAATAACAAGAGTTGGAAGGGACCTTGGAGGTCTTCTAGTCCAATCCCCAACATCTTAAAAACTTCCAGTGTTGTAGCATTCGCAACTTCACAATGTTGCTTGTATCCTTAAGATTTTTATTAGTATTGATTGTTTCCTCTTTGCTTATTTGACCCCTCTGTTGTACCTCTTGATTCTTGACAAATGCATCTTTTCTTTTATGTTCACTGAGAGCACCAAAGATAAATTGCTTGTGTGTCCAATCACACTTGGCCAATAAATAATTCTGCTCTATTCTATCCTAAACAAGGAGGGGCCGGCTCTCTCTCGTGGGCGTGGCCTTTGGACCCAGAGGCTAATCTGAAGAAAAGGGAGCGAAACCCTGGCTGGTCTTTTTCTCCCTTTTTTCTCTCCTTTTTTTATTGACTCACAAAAAAACATAACGCAACACGCAAATACATATGCTAGGAATTTTAAGTTCCTATTATTGTTCCAGTTATAGATCAGTTCATCAAAATGCATCATTAATATACATTTGTGGTCATTCTTTGTCAAGTGGACGGGTGAAATTGAAGCCTTATTTAAAAAGAAACCATCACAAAACCACATACCGTATATGATAGGGGGAAAAAGTCCTCTTTCTAATGAAATAAAAGTGAAGACGATTGAAGGTGAGAAAACAGAGCTATAGAAAAAAAACTTGCTCTTTCTAATGAAGATACTTGAAAGTAATGAAACAGAGCTCTCTGTTTTCTTACCTTGAATCATTTTCGTATGTTATTCTAGCTGCTGTCACTATGTGTATTATTTTAGTATATGTACTTTCTTTTGCATAATTACATGTAATGTTTCCTAATAGATATATTTCCAGTTTCCAACCAGTACAGTCCTTGATTATTTCTTCTATCATTTTTCTAATTTTTACCCAAAACTTTTTTACCTTTCGGGAGTCTAAACCGTTTCGATCCCACGTTAGTTCTGAGTGGATCCAAGTGGATCCTGATCAGGATATTTTTTTAGAGAGGTGGAGTTGCATCCTGAACATGTTCAGAGGCATTCCAAAGTTATTCGAAGCCTGCCAGGGTTCCGAGATGCATTTCATATTAGAAAAGAAAAAAAGGAGGAACTTAATGCAAATACCATCGAGATAGAGCTGGAGGTTCCCATTTATCCCCATTCTATTCCTTTTCATTTGTGGTTGTGTGGCACTCATGTAAATCAATCATATAAATGGAGGAGTTCAAATTTTCAATTTTTGCCAAGTTTGGCTCCTAATGATTCCATGGGTATACCTTGTAGTTGCTTAATAGAAGTGGTTTACTCCTGACTTCTTTCATCATGGAATTTTCTCCCTCGCAAATTCCCACTCCATCCTATAGCTTTGGGTTTCCTGATCTCCCAACCTTATTTAGCAATTTGAAGATCAGCTGCAGCCAACCAGGTGCAACCACCTGCAATAAGTCTGTCTGTGTTAGTGTTGTGGGAAACAAATGGTTAGTTCTGAATTTGGAATAGGCTGACCATACAAGAAGTGGATGAAATGTTGGGTGTCAAACAGTTGCCAGAACTAGAGGTTTTACTCCATGGTTCTTCAAAGCTTATGATTTTTTGCCACCCAAGGCTATAAAGATCAAACCAATGTCTTACAAATATATGCCAAATTGTGAACATCCATGCAGAAACTTTTGTAATTAATCAAATTGCCAATTCCATATAGTTTGTTATACAGGATAACATTTTGTATAGTAAATATACCTTTATTTGTATACATCTTTGATTTTTTTCCAAAAAATAGGAAATTATTGTGACTTGCAGTGAACGGGAATAGTTTAACTTGCTATTTTATTTTATTTCTCCAGGACCTGAGAACAAAGAAATATCTCTTTGTTTTATCCCCAATATCCCAACTCTTTGAATTAAATTGGGCTGTGTAAAATGACTGGCTCAAAACCACACAGTCAGTTCCGGATGGCTCTTAGCTCTAGTTCACCATATTACTCACCATCTGTATTTCATTGTCTCTGAAATTTGTACAGGCAGATTTATTATCACAAAATTGCATGTACATAAAGATTTTATTGGCAGCTGCACAAATAGTGCAAAGTTCTTCCACATTTAAATTCTATATGTTTGTACTCTACTAACGAAGCCTCTTTTTGATCAACTTAGACTTTATTCCTCATGTAACTTTGTGTTCTAACCATGTAGGAGCAACTCCAGGAATACAAGACTGGTTGTGACCTGGAGGAAGGTTGGGTTCTTATGTGTAAGCATGCAGATAGTGGAGACAGGCTGGTACCAGTGGAATCAATGGAGAGGATTCAGAGGCAGCAACAGCTTTTTGGGATGGATTTTAAACCAGTGATCAGGTACAGAATCTCATTTCTGCTTGGTTGGCTTTGGAAGATTCATTATGGAAGATCCTGCAAATGTGAATACAGTATATATATTTGTCCACGAATCTCTGGTTGTCAGAGCATTCTCAGAAGAAAATGTGTGGCACAAAAGGAAGATTCTGGAGAGGGGCTATTTTTTAAAAAATCCTGTAGGTATACCCATTTTTAAAAAAAATATATCATTTTGCCAAATCACAACAAAGGTTGTTTGTATAACCTTTTGATTAATGTTGTTGGATTAACAAATGTAATATTGTTGCACCTTCCACAGACGGCTACATATTGGTCCATGTTGATTTGTCCTCATAACTTTTTCTTAGAACTGTTCTTAGAAGCCAATCAGTTTCTCTAACCTGGAGTTGATGTTTATAATTTTTTGCCTTTTTCTTTTAACTTCAGATGGGAACAGGTGGTAGATTTAACATATTCCTTACATCTTGGAGCAAAGCCAAAAATCATGGAACCAGATGTGGCTGCAGTAGAAAGACTTCGGTAATTTCATTTTATTTGGGGTGGGTGGGTACTGGTTGCTTGGGGTAATCAGTGCCATTACTTTGGGAATAGTGATTCGGCCTATGGAGTTGACTTAGGCTTTGTCATCCATCACCTATGGAAACAGTTCTTCGGTATAACACCGACTGAAGTAACATACTGGGAGATGTATATGGGGTGAGGAAATGAAAAACACGACTAAGAATGGGGGAATAAATAGATTACAGTTTCTAACTATCCCACTCGGTGCTCCTTCTGTGCTATTGACCAACATCTCTACTTTGTAGGTTTGTGCCACCTACATGGAACTATGAATGTGATGAAGATCTGGTACATTTCCTTTATGACCACATTGGGAAGGAGGATGAGAATCTGGGTAGTATCAAGCAATACGTGGATAGCATCGACGTCTCCTCTTACACGGTATAATATCAGCGTATTGGATCTCTTTGTAAGGATATCATCTGTAACTTGTCAAAGGTTATGAATTTGTAGTTGATAAGCAACACCTAAAAGTTGTCCATAAATATCCTCTGTAAATTGTTCTTGCAACTTTCACAGTTGATGATGAAGGATGACAGGCATTGTCTGCTTACCCTACTCAGCTCACAATAAAAGTGCCATCTATTTTAGTTTTAGAATAACCATTATTCTTCAGACTGGCACTCTTCAATAATGCTGGACTTCTATTTTTCTTAACCAGTGTGGCCATGTTAGCAGAAAATAAGACTTTCACGTTTCATTTGCCTACCTCTGAATTTTGAACTCCCTTTGTAAAGGATTAGGAATAGAGAGCTGTGATTACCTCAGGGGTAACCTACTCCACATACATCTCATCTTGTCCAGTGCAGATGCTGCTAGAGCATTTTTGCCAAGGCATTTCTGCCTTGTACACATGAAAGTTCCTGCTAAGATATACCATGAACCTCCCTTCCTCTGTTTTAACCAATTAGATCTTGTCCTCTGGAATAAGAGAAAATAAGTCCACTTTTTATTTGTATCTCTATATACAAACACCATTCTTCCGAGAGCTTGCTCTCTGTATTTTTCAGAGTATAAGACACACCCTATTTCTCCCTAAAAGAGGCTGAAAATTTGGGTGTGTCTTTGAGTGTAGCTTTTTTGAAGCTTTTTTCCCCCAGCCCTAACGATCTTCATGGCTCTTCCCGGCTTGCAGGCTTTTTTTCATTGCTATTTGCTCCAGTAAGGTTTTTTTTCCAGCCCTCACAAGGTGCTAACAATATTCCCAGCTTTTACTGGCTTGCAGGCTTTTTCACTTGTTACTCTATGCAAAGAATATTTTTTCTAGCCCTAAGTCTTTGCAGGCTTTTTTTTCATTGCTACTCACTCTGAATAAGGTTTTTTAAGCTCCAACCAGGGATAAAATAAGGTACCAAAGTTGACCAGACTAAGGATACTAGCCAGATGAATACCTGATAGGCAGAAACTAAGGTGTGTCTTAAACTCCGGTGCGTCTTATAGTCCAAAAATATGATTGACCTTTTCTGACCTTACTCCAATTTGTTAGCTATGATACTCCAAATGAGGCCTGAGCAAATGCAGCGCTCCATTGAAATGCTTCTCAAGTGAAGCATATTCATCAGGAATATGTCTGTATGAATAATTAGCACTGGCTCAGATGTCAGCCTGGCCTAATGTGCTGCTCTGTTTCCACAGGAAGAATTCAATGTTTCATTCTTGACTGACAACCACGAGGACACCTACTGGGAGAGTGATGGATCTCAAGGCCAACACTGGGTCCGTCTCAACATGAAGAAAGGAACCATAATAAAGTGAGTAATTAAATCTGCTCCTCCTTTTCGTAGCTCGCTCTCTGTAAAGCGAAAGGTTTTCTTCTCTGTCGTTGCATACAATGTGATTCAGGACGTCTTTGCAAATTGATTGCTGCTCTAATTTATTTTGGCCTTCCTGAAAAACAATTATTCTTCTATTCTATTTTCTGCATTCTATTGAATACACATCCAGTCTCAAAATGGGCTTAGAAATGTAGTTTGTATGTCCAACACTGATTTGTGCCTAGCCATTATTTCAGAAAAATAAAATTGAGAAAAAGTTAACATTGGCAAACATCTCAGCTGAGGAATTCTGGGAGTTGAAGTCCACAAGTCTTAAAATTGTCAAGGTTGGAGAACCCTGTTCTAGCATGTGAAAGTTTTCCTAATACCCTTTCGCTTTGTCTCACCCTTGTTGTTTAATTCTCTCCATCAGGAAACTCTTTCTGACTGTGGATACAACCGATGAGAATTTCATGCCAAAAAGGGTGGCTGTGTATGGCGGTGAGGGTGATAACCTGAAGAAACTGAGTGATGTCGGCATTGATGAGTAAGCCGGGGCTATGTGGGGGGAGATGGAGGTTAACTGAATGAAGCCGTTCTCCTTCTCTGTGGCGGCTCCGGCCCTCTGGAACCAACTCCCCCCAGAGATTAGAATTGCCCCCACCCTCCTTGCCTTTCGTAAGCTACTTAAAACCCACCTGGGAGAATTGAGATACACTTTCCCCCTAGGTCTTTACAATTTTATGCATGGTATGTCTGTAGGTATGATTGGTTTTTATAATAATGGGTTTTTAACTCTTTTCAGTATTGGATTATTGTTATATGCTGTTTTGCTACTCTTGTTAGCTGCCCCGAGTCTGCGGAGAGGGGCGGCACACAAATCCAATAAATAAATAAATAAACAAACAAAAAATAAAACAAAATAAAACAAAATAAAATAAACAAACAAACGGCGGTCCCAAGTGAACGGGAGGGGAGACAGGAAACCGCCCCCTCTTACCCTTCCTCCCTCTGTCACCTCTGCTCCCCCGCAAAATTAAAAAGGGAGGGAGGAAAGAGGCAATGGAACGATAAGCTACACCCCCATGCTTAATCCCGCCCCCAACCATAAACCCTTTCCACCCCCACCGGGCCATTGAAAAATTGTCTTGCTAAAACTGGTCCCTGGTGGAAAAAAGTTTGGGGACCACTGTATTACTATGTGCAAGGTGAAACATGATTTTTTGTTGTTGTTGTCCCTAGGAGCTACATCGGGGATGTGTGTGTGCTGGAAGACATGACTACTCACTTGCCTGTCATTGAGGTCCGCATTGTGGAGTGCAGAGGTGTGTGGGTGTGGATATGAAACCCGGAAGAGGAATGGGTGATGCTGCATGTGCCAGGCCATATGACTCTTCATGCCACTTCCGGCACACGTGCCATAAGTTCGCCACCACGGCTTTACACAGTGGAATTATTTATTTAAATTATTTGCTTGCTGCATATGGTCCTTTCCTTTTATGCAGATGATGGGATTGATGTCCGACTCCGGGGCATAAAGATCAAATCTTCTCGGCAACGCGAACTGGGTCTCAATGCGGACATGTTCCAACCAGCCAACCTGGTGAGGTATCCACGACTGGAACGGAGAGACCCTGATGTGCTTTATTGGCGTGCTATGATCCTGCAGAGGTATGGAAGTGCTGGTTAGGAATGCTAATAAGGAAGTTCTAATGAGCCACATTTCCACAACTGTGGATGGGAATAAGAAAATACGTGAGAGGCAAGCAGTTGAATTAATTAAAAGAGCAGCAAGATCTTTTTTTATCACTATCCCACCCTAGGTGTGTATCAATTTTCTTCTGGTATGTGGGAAAAACCTTGGGAGACTGGACCAAGAGAAACTGTCTAGGAAATGATCAGAGAAGAGAAAACATAGCCTGCAGCTGCATAGTGGGCAGAGAAGAAAGCTCTTCGAACCCTCTTTACTTTCTCAGGCTGTAAAGGAGATTGGGGGAAGAAGGATTGCACTTTTGAGACTTCCAAGATTGATGCCAGCCTTACTAGGCACAGGAAACAGGAAACATGACCAAATGAACTAAGTCTACTTTATTGTAAAGTTATATTTAAGTCTCAAAGTATAATTCTTCCCCTGTCTCCTTTGCAGGTGGAAAAATTTGGGAGGATTTCTTCTAAACCTCTTTTCCACATATCAGGAATACTATATATCTCAGAATCCTCAGAGAGGGGAGGCATATAGATCTAAATCCAAATCAATCAGTCAGTCATTCAGTCAGTCAATAAATATCTTCGATTGCGATGCTGGAGCACTGCTTATTTGAGTGCTTACTTCCATAAACTAGGAAGAATCTCATTCTTCCACTAACCTTTCCTAGTATTATGACCATGTGAATTCTCTTATTTCCATTGCTAGTCTTCATTTTATGGTCATACCTTCATGGTTTCTTTGCAAATGTTTTTCATTATAAAGACTCAAGGCATTTGTTTGGATAGAAGATACATTTCAGAAATAAACAAATGATGCTCTGTGGCAGAGGGCTGCATAGAGAAAAATTAGGAGGAAAAGAGTATTATTTTTGAGTTCCTAAGTGGACAGATGGAATATAAAGCTAATTGTAATATTGTTTTATTTACATGACTATATGGAATCACGAACCTTCATAATCAAGCATCGCTGTACATCATTTAGATATTTTTCCATCTTTTTGGTGCTGTTTCTTTTTGTTGTGATAGGTTTATCAAGATCTTAGACAGTGTGCTTCATCATCTTGTACCAGCCTGGGACTACACACTTGGCACCTTCAATGAACTAAAGGTGAGGTGACTAAATAGCCTACTGACAGGTCAATATCAGTTTTTCCCCCCAATCAATGCAGTAATAGTGACATTCTTACCGTAGTAGCCAAACCTACCTTTCCTTGGAAAAACTGAAGCAGTTGAATAAATAAATTTTTAATAAATTAGAAGTGCGTCAACATTTTTAATGAGAGATGGGAATGACTCTTTTCATTCAATACACATTATCCTATATCAGTGTGTTTCTAGTAGGAAAAAGAATTAAGTTATCAGCATATCTGTTCCGGCCAGTAGCTACGTATGTATGAAGTATGACTGTTAATTATGGGTGTTTAAAATTGTATTTTTATAATTGTATTTATTATTGTGTCTTTTTATTCTTGTAAGCTGCCCTGGGTGCATTTTGGAGAAGGGTGGCCTATAAATTTAGATAGATGGATGGATGGATGGATGGATGGATGGATGGATTCATTCATTCATTCATTCATTCATTCATTCATTCATTCATTCATTCATTTGACTACTTATTTACTTATTTGACTTCTATTCTGCCCAATCCTGAAGGACTCAGACAGACAGACAGATAGATTCATAGATAGATAGAAGGATAGATAGATAGATAGATAGATAGATAGATTCATTCATTCATTCATTCATTCATTTGACTATTTACTTACATACTTATTTGACTTCTATGCCGCCCAATCCCGAAGGACACGGAGGTAGAGAGACAGACAGACAGACAGACAAATAAATAACCAAGCAACCAAGAATACTTGAGTGGTGGTCATGATGGTAGAGCCCAACTGGCTGGAAAAGTGAGGGGAAATGCATTAGATATTGGGCTATTGCCCTGTTTGAACCAATTCTTATTCCCTGGCAGCATATCAAACAGTTTATGTTGCTGTCCAAGCGACGCACAATGCTTATAAGCCAGTGCCTCAAGGACTCCGAAACCAGCAAGCCCAACTTCATGCCACGCCTCTACATCAACCGGCGCCTCGCCATGGAGCATCGCGACAATCCTGCCTTTGACCCTACTTGTAAAAACACTGTCTTCACCCAGGTAAGGGGAAACACATATCATAGCATGCCCTTCTCCACTATGGGATCCTCTAGGTATGTTGGGACAATAATTTCCAAAATGGGACTAGCATCTAAAGAACATCAAAGTAAGAAATATTGCACTAATGATTATTTCCTCCTGTACTTCAGAGTGCTTTTTTACACTGTGCTCTTGACATAATGAATGAAATGCCGTTGATGTCTGTATCACAACTAATCAGGCAGCCTTTTTAAAATTGGGAAGCATCCCTTTTGGATCCTTTAATTTATGATAGAACTTTTACAGGAATATTTAATTTGTGCCATGTATGTGTGATGCCGTTAAATAATTGCATTTTAATTCTTTGTCCTCTATGACGGGTCTTGAGCCCCTGGGCCGTGGCCCATTACTGGGCCTTGGTCTGTTCGCAACCGTGCCACACGAGTGGCAGACTGATGCTCATGTGCACTCGCACGCTCAGCTCAACTATGATCATATGTGCAGCTCAATATGCACAAGTTTAGCTGCACGTCCACGCCCATGTGTGCCGGCATGCTGCTCAAGTTGTGTGCCGGCCCGCCACTCATGTGACCCAGTTCTCCTCTCTGTCCCCCACTGGACCTCCAAACCACAAAGGTTGGGGATCGCTCCTCTATGAGAGGGGTCCTCAATCCCCAGGTACCAGACCAGACTGATATTGGTCTGTGGCTTGTTAGGAATCATGTTGCTCAGCTGGAGGTGAGCAACAGACCAGCAAGCAAAACCAAAAGCATCACCCCTCCCTGGTTTGTTAAAAAATTGTCTTCCACTAAACTGGTTCCTGGTATCAAAAAGGTACTGCTGCTCCATGATATCCACAGGTGATTTTTATTTAACAACCTCTCATTCGGTGACCATTCACACAGTGATGGCACTGAACGACTGATAGTTACTATCAGTCCTTGTGCTTACAGCCATTCACAGCACCTCCGCAATCACAGGATTGTAATTTGGATGTTTGGTGCTCAACTCATGATTGCGTCATCATGGTGCTCCAAGGCCACATGTTCACCATGGGTAACCTTCTTTGCTGGCAGGGCGTAAGCAAAGTTAATGGGGAAGTAAGCAGGAGGTTGAAAATGGCAAGTGAGGGCTAGATTTAGATTTAGATTAGATTAGATATAATTGGATTTGTAAGCCGCCCCTCTCCGAGGACTCGGGGTGGCTCACAGCATGTACCGAAAAACAGGAAACAATAATAAAACAAATAAAAAACAATCTTAAAATTCTAATTAAAAAAACTGCCAATATCATTCATTCAACAGTCAAACTAAAGCATTCATTGGTCAGGGGGGAAGATCTAAGGAACCCCAGGACTGGCGGCAAAGATGAGTTTTTAAACTCTTTCAGAAGACAAGGAGGGTGGGAGCAGTACAAATCTCCAGGGGAGCTGATTCCAGAGGGCCGGGGCCCCCACAGAGAAGGCTCTTCCCCTAGCTCCTCTGATCAAAATAATTCATTTTGAATTATTTGAGCTTTTGTCTAATCCCTGCCCTCCCACAGGAACTGTGGTTTATTTGCTTGTCTGTTTTGTTTATGAGGTGTCAGGTTAACATTTCTCTCTTTGGCCTAGTTCTGTTCTTCTATCGATGAGGTATAGTGGTTTCCTTCATTTTATTGTTAGCACAACTGGGTAATTGGTGCACAAGATTGTGATTTTCCCAAGTCCAGCCAATAAACTAGGACCGTGATGGCAAACCTATAGCATGCAGGCCAGAGGTGGCACACAGAGTGCTTTCTGTGGACACACACGCCATCGGCAGCTGCTCTTTCAGGGTCCGTCGTGCACATGCACACCAACCAGTTGGTCTTCGCACAAAGACCAGGTGGCCAGTGCACAGGCGTGTGACTGAACCCAGAAGTGCAGCTGCCACCATGCACCTACGCACCGGCCACCTGCATTCTTCCAGGTTCCGGCACTCAGTGCCAAAAAGGTTAACCATCGCTGAACTAGGAGTTGCAATTTGAGTTGTCTTACATAGTGCGCCAGCCATATCATCACACTGGCTTTTTCATTTTATTTGCTGAGGATCTACTTAACCAGAAAAGCATCCCAGCAAGGGGTTTTTTTTGTGTGTCCTGATATACCAATGGTTTCCTTTCCAGTGTCCTGTGGAATTAAAATGCAAGGCAGGATATTCTTGCTTTGCCATCTATAAGCATCATTGTGAAGTTCTATTTTCTTCCACTGTTAAAGTTGTTAAAGCACTTTCTGCTCTTCCTAGGTATATGAAGGCCTGAAACCTTCTGACAAGTATGAGAAGCCACTGGATTATAGGTGGGTGATCCTTGTACTATTTGTCTTTCTTCCGTGCCCTTTTCTATTTCAAGTTTTTGGGGAATTGGAAAGTTTAAGGCTAGATCAGTGATGGCGAACCTTTTTCTTTGGTTGCCAAAAGAGCGTGAGTGCCCACACCCATAATTCAATGCCTGGGGTGGGCAAAAAGAGCTTCCTGTGTCCACTGGAGGTCCTCCGGAGGCCAGAAATGGCCTGTTTCCCAACGTCTGGTGGGCCCAGTAGGGTCATGTTTTGCTCTCCCCAGGCTCCAAAGGCTTTCCTGGAGCCGGGGAAGGGTAAAAACACCCTCCCCCATTCCCCTGAAGGCTCTCTGGAAGCCAAAAATGCCCTCCCAGAGCCTCTGTCTTCACCAAAATCAGCTGGCTGGCACACGCATGCATGTTGGAGCTCAGCTAGGTCAACTGCTCCTATGACAGCAGATATGGCTTCGCGTGCCACAAGTTCGCCATCACTGGCCTAGATGAAATCTATCGTAGGATTTGCAAATAATTAACAATAATAATTTATTAGACTTGTATGCTGCCCCTCTCCGAAGTCTCAGGGCGGCTCACAACAACAATAAATAATGCAATACAAAGAGAAGAGAAGAGAAGAGAAGAGAATTTTTTATTGACCAAATGTGATTAGATTCACAAGGAATTTGTCTTTGGTGCATATAATAATAATAATAATAATAATAATAATAATAATAATAATAATAATAATAATTTATTAGATTTGTATGCTGTCCCTCTCTAAGGACTCGGAGCGGCTCACAATAGCAACAAAATACAATATGATACAAATCCAATATTAAAACTAATTTTAAAAAACCATTATTACTAAAAAAACCATTCAATTCTACACAAACACACCATTCTCAAATGCTAGAGTCAGAAAGATGGGGGGGAGGGTTAGTCTCCCCATGCCTGCCAGCATAAATGGGTCTTTAACATCTTGCATATGCTCTCAGTGTACATAAAAGAAAAAAAAAGATACATTTGTCAAGAATCATGAGGTACAACACTTAATGAAATACTGTAAACCAAAAGTTCATTTTTCAAGGAAAGAGAAAAACTGATATTAGGGATTGTTGCGCTCTGATTGTTTCCTTGTCCACATTTTATTACCCAAGCTAGGTAACATCATCACCATTATTTTGGGATTGCACCCAATATACCTATTGTTATTGGTATTAACTTTTCTTTCTTTTGCCGCAGTTATTCTATTTTTACCACGTTTTCTAGTTATAATATAATATAATTTGATGAATATAGAATATAATCATCAAAATTGGCTCCAATATTTTGACTAATGGCTCGCCCACTTGATAACTCTAATTTTTATTTTATCCCAGGTGGCCATTGCGGTATGATCAATGGTGGGAATGCAAATTCATTGCTGAGGGCATCATTGATCAGGGTAAGTTTGAAACTCTGCATAGACCCAGATGATTACATTAAATTTAGCCTGTAGTGCTCTGCATTGTTCAATAAAAGGCAAATAAAAGCACGTTTCTTGGCATTCTTGTATTTCAGTATTGAGGAGATAGAATTAAAATGGCCACGTAAAGATCTAAAGAACCTTTTTCATTTCATTTTGTTCCTTGCTTCCAATTGGTGTGATTTTATTGTGCCCACCATTATCACAATGGTACCTACAGATATTATTGATTTTGATCATTTATAATTGAGCATTTGGATTTTCTATGGACCATGTTTGGGTTATAGGCATGATATAATCCAGGTTATAGGATTTCAGACTTGAAAATTTGGCTCTTGCAACGGCTAGAAAAATAGCTGTTGTGTAGCTGTATTTTTAGTAGTACAGTGATCCCTCGCCATTTCGTGGTTCACCTTCCGCAGCTTCAGTGCATCACGGGTTGCGGAAGGAACCGGAAGTGAGCGCAAGTAGCAGAGCAGAGATCCCCGAACTAAGGGAGGGGAGGAAGGAGAGCCAGATGAGGCTCCGGAAGCACCACGGCCTGGAGAAGCAACCGGGCAAGGAGTTGGGAGTGCGCACGGCCGAGAGGCAAAAAAAAAGGGGGGGGGGGGTTAGCTAGGCAGGCAAAAGGCACCTTGGACTTGGCACTGACCTTGATGGGGCTGACAGGCATGGAGGAGAACAGCTGCAGGTATTCTGGGTGCAGGAGGTGACCGCTGTGGGAAGTGAGGAACAATGTGTAGGAGATTAAAAGTGGAAATCCTACTTCGTGGATTTTCGTTTATTGCGGGTGGTCCTGGAACGTAACCCCCGCAAAAAACGAGGGATCACTGTATCAGATTTTATTCTTAGGACAATAGTCCTGCAAAGCCCTGATCATATAAGAGTAGATTGTAGACAAGTCATAATTTTGACACATACCCCCCCCCCCCATCCTATTTAATCTCCGCACAAAAAATGGACTTTCTACCGTGATGGGAGTGGGAAGATCAAAAATCCAGTGAAAGTTGATGTTTAGCAAAAATGTAAAAAGGGCTCCCCTTTTATTTTGCTTTGTTCGTTTTCTTTCAGGTGGTGGTTTCCGGGACAGCATTGCTGATATGTCTGAAGAGTTGTGCCCTAGTTCTTCGGAGACGCCCGTCCCACTACCTTTTTTCGTCCGCACATCCAATCAGGTGCCATGCTTAAACCAAAATTAGATAAAGTCTTTCAGGCTGTTAAGACAAAGATAAAAGCTACCTAAGAAGCAAATAAAGTATCAGGGGCATTAATGACAAAGAAATAACACTTCGTTTTCTGGATGTTTTTCCTCAATGTCATTGAATTAAGTGTTCCAAAGCTATATTTTATCTGTTATACCTGCTTTTTCTGCTCAGTGTGTTAAAAGTGCATCAGATCAAGGTGGTATTTTTTTAAAAAAATGTGTCCAGTTTAAGGCACTGACATGCCAGTAAATGTTGGCCTTTGGTGGATTATGTATTGCTAGGTGCAATGGTGTTGAACTGGGAATTCTTGTATGGAGTTATGCTGATATAATCATTACACCGTTGCTTAGTTGACTTTTTAAAATAATGTATTTGTCATTTTAGGGCAGTGGAACTGGAGAGGCCCGAGACATGTATGTCCCAAACCCATCCTGTAAGGAATTCCTTAAATATGAGTGGATTGGGCAAATAATGGGTGCAGCTCTACGCGGCAAAGAATTTCTGGTTAGTATTCAATATTGACTAATTTTTCCTTGATACCAGAAGCCAAATTCTTCATACTTGTCACATCATATTTTCTATAGACATAGGTTTTTTTGAGCATCTGCTCTGTCCCTTAGCCATGCTAGTATTTATAGTGGGTCCTTCTTGGAACAAATTATTCTTCTCTTTAATGGAGGACACTTGACCAAATAACTTCCAATTCTGCATATAGGCATGTCTAATATACAAATAGCAAGCTCCTTGCCTTAGTATCTGTCAGCCATTCCAGAAAAATTTGACTACGATGCCAAAGAACTCTAACACTATTTTATTATAAGGTTACAGTGACAAAAATTTGCAAATCTGAATGTCCTTTTTCTTCCCTTTACTCTCAGAATTATTCCTACTGGCCATTTCATTGCCTAAGAGTATAGTATTCTGTGGAATTAATGCCTTAAATGGGAGATAATATTCTGCTTTATTCTTACATATATACATTTATTAATTTTATTTTTAAGTACCACTTTAATAAAAAGCTTTAGTCAAAAACAAAAACGAACTTAAAATAATTTCAAGATACTAAAAAGCACTGAAACATATCACAAAGAAACAAATATTTGAAACAAAAGACTATCTTCACTCCATTTTTGAAAATTTTGTTTGGACATAGACAAACCCAAATGTTTGCAACTGCCCTTAAAATTCTGCTTTTTTTTTCTTCTTTTCTTGTTCAAGGTCCTTGCCTTGCCCGGCTTTGTATGGAAGCAACTGACAGGTGAAGATGTGAGTTGGAATAAAGATTTCCCTGCTATTGACTCAATGCTGGTAAGTCATGAGTGGTGTTTCTGTTTCAGGGTTAAAAGCTGATGCATAGGCTTCACTCTGCTGTTGGAGACTAGAAATATGGAACAATACATAATTGATCTAGTGGCTTGAACTTTTTAAAAATACTGTATTTTTAGGAGTATAAGATGCACCTTAGTTTTGGAGGAGGAAAATAGGAGAAAAAAATATATTTATCAGATGTTCATCTGGTTAGAGTCCTTAGTCTGGTTAGCTTTAGCACATTATTTTATCCCCTAGCTAGGGCTGAAAAAATCATCTTTGGAGGGAGTAGGAAATAAAACAAGCCTGCAAAGGCTGGAAAAATACTTCTTCCAAGGGAGTAGGAATTAAAAAATCCTATAAGCTGGGAAGATTGTTAGCATCTCGTTAGGGCTGTGGAAAAAAGCTTCAAAAAGGCTACATTCAGAGTATAAGATGCACCCAAATTTTTCAGCCTCTTTCAGAGGGGAAAAAGGCTACCGAAAAATATGGTAGCCATTGAGGAGGCATAGAAGTTTCTCGCACCTTAGTTCTTGAAGAGGAGATAACCTAGAAATATTGTAACTTCTATCAAAGCCATCAAGTGTATCGCTTAAGCGTAATCATTTTTTGTTCTTTTGAAAACACTTTGACCATATCTTATTACATCATGTAATTATGACTTCAATTTAATCAGAATCCCAGCCATCTCTTTCTAATTGTCTTGGTTTCTTCCCGTGATCTCAGGTAAAACTTCTGGAGATGATGGAAGGAATGGACAAAGAGACCTTTGAATTCAAGTTTGGGAATGAGTTGACTTATACCACCGTACTGAGTGACCAGCGCATGGTGGAACTTATTCCTGGTGGCATCCGCACTGCAGTACACTATGAGAACCGGCTAGAGTTTATCCATCTGGTACAGAAAGCACGGCTGAATGAGAGTAAGGAACAGGTAATTCATTGTGGCATTTTAGTAGTATAATCATTATATATTTTTTCCTATAGCTTACATCACTATATCAACATGTTTTAGGAGATGTTGGGCATTGTTTAAGCAAATTGACTACAGAGGTAATATTGAAGAAAATTTAAGAGAAATCTATACATTCTCACTCAGAAAAGTGTTAGGTGTTTTTGGATGAACCTTTTTCATATACAGTGATCCCCCGAGTTTCACGATCCCGATCATTGCGAATCGCTATATCGCGATTTTTCCACCCGATGACGTCACTCCCTTCCTTTCTCATCTTTCTTTCTCTCTCTCTTTCTCTATCTTGCTTCTTCCTCTCTCACACTCTCTTCCTCCCTCTCTCATCTCTTTCTTTCCTTCTCTCTCTTTCTCTATCTCTCCCCCTCTTGCTCTCGAGCGGCAAGCGAGCGGCCGGGCGAGCGGGTGACGGGCAAGCGGCAAGCGAGCAGCCGGGCGAGCGGGTGACGGGCAAGCGGCAAGCGCAACGGGGAAACCCCATCTTCGGCTCCTCGCTGCTGCCGCGCTGCGGAGCAGATCAGCTGTTGGGCGGCCGAAGGGTCTTCCCCGCCGCCCACACGCAAACTCCACCATCTGCGCATGTGCGGCCATGGAAAAAGGGGCGCGCATGCACAGATGGTGTTTTTACTTCCGTGCCGCTACATCGCGAGTTATCGATTATCGCGAGGGGTCTTGGAACGGAACCCTCGCAATAATCGGGGGATCACTGTATATCTCTTTTTTGATCTTACATATTCTTTTTTTTTTTCCTTTCTAATCTTCTCCCAGATTGCAGCCATGCAGGCTGGACTTCTGAAGGTAGTTCCTCAGGCTGTCTTGGATCTCCTCACTTGGCAGGAACTGGAGAAGAAGGTCTGTGGTGACCCAGAAGTTACAGTTGAGGCCTTGAAGAAGCTCAGTATGTATCTCTGATACTTTGACTTCCTGTTGTATATTACAATGCTCTCATCTTCAGGGATTTACTGTACATGTTCTTCATTGTAACTACTGTTAGCTTCACACGCAATTGCCAGTTAGTACAGAATCCAAGCATAATTACTTTATTGAATGAGTATGTGGTGAGTTTGAGCTAATTTAGTAAAATCCTTTGCCTCTCAACTAATGAATATTTCTTCCTCTCTAATCAGCTGAATCTTGGTATGTAGTTGGCATTACTGTTTCTGTTTTTATCTTCCTACAGCTCGCTTTGAGGATTTTGAACCATCAGACACCAGAATTCAGTACTTTTGGGAGGCCTTGAACAACTTCACTAATGGTGAGCAGAGTAAACAAATGTTCACTGTTGTGTAATAATGGATATAAGGGATTTTCTGCCATTTATTAAATGATTGCAGAGTCTAGCATATTTTAAGAATTTTTTCCCATTGAGAACTACCATAGTCTCTCCTGCAGAACCCATTGTTGAGAATTGAGCTTGCTGTAAACATTTTTCTTTTCTTAAAAAAAACCCCCACCCCAACCCATTATTTCAGATGATGAGGGAGGTAGTGGTGTCAGAGTAAGTAAATTACAGCAGAGTAGGGAGTGAAACGTTTTCCCCACAACTTCTATCATCTCTTTGGTTGGAAGTTATGTTTTGACTCATTGCATAAAAAGTAATCCTGCTTTCCAAGGCTAGCATTTTGAGACCATGCCAGATGTCATTCCTATTTCATTTTCAGGGAGGTATATTATGGGGAAGGACTTGTGATGAACCGATAAAAGCCATGTACTTTTCTCCTTAGAGGATCGTAGTCGCTTTCTGAGGTTTGTTACAGGAAGAAGCAGACTTCCAGCTCGAATTTACATCTATCCTGATAAATTGGGGTGAGTCCTGCTTTTCTCTTTGCGAGGGAAGACCAATTACTGGTCCTTTGGAGTTTTATTATCTGGTAGATTCTCCTGACTTACCTTATTTTCTTCTGTCTTATGGCCAAGCTCGGAGACCACTGATGCCCTCCCTGAATCATCCACTTGCTCCAGCACGCTCTTTTTGCCCAACTATGCCTCGTAAGTCTTGCACTAGAAATTTTTATGGTAGAGCAAAGGTGGGGAACGATGGCCCCTTTATGATTTATGGTCTTCAACTCCCAGAATTATGCTGGCTCAGGAATCCTGGGAGTTGAAATCCACAAGTCCTAAGGGGGCCATTGTTCCCTACCACTGTGAGATAGAAGTACAGGAAAGACAATTTGGGGAAGATTATATAATAGTAGAACAGCAAGGACTATTACATGCTGAACAAGGAAGTGATATTTGCAGTAGATAATGAGAAGATAGTTATGGGAGTGGAAGGATTATAGAAGTGTAAGAAGGAAAATATTACTCTATAACACAACACAGGTAACAGGGAGACTATGATGGTGTGGTAACTTTGAACAACCATAGACAGGTAAGCCAAAAATGTACTGGGGATTTTCAGAACACTGGAAATGTTAACCTTATTTATTTATTTATTTCTAGTGCCAAACTTTGTGAAGAAAAATTGCGCTATGCAGCTTATAATTGTGTGGCCATTGATACCGACATGAGTCCATGGGAAGACTGAAACCTGGAAGGATGATGGTTTTGCTGACGGTGGTCTGATTTTTGTCCTTGCTGCCTAAAAGAAGCTCTTGCGCTCTGTTCATCCTGACCCACCTTCCACAAAGTGTACATATCTAGAAGATAAAATATCAGATGCAAACATTATGTTAACATGCTGCTTTTTAAGAGAAGCTTGAGCAAAGGCTTCTTACTAATGAAAAGCTGGATAAGATTTGTGATTCAATCATTAAATAACGCTAACTTTTCCTTCTCTGAGAAAATATTAAAATATATAGTAAAATACTGCTTTGTTGTGGGATTCTTAACACTTTTGGAATCAGGAATATTGTGTGACACAATGCTCTGCTGAAGGACTGTTTTTTCATACTTTTTCATTTCATGCTTCTTCCTTAGATTGCAGTTGTTTTGACATGTATTCGTGAGCATATTTGGACCAAATAAATGTGTGAATTACATACAATTATCCAGAGATTATATTTCAGAGCCTCTTTCGCAGCACCAGTCAAGATATTATTTCCATCCACCTGCCCATTTTCTTAATGCAAAACTACAAATATATCTCTGCTTCCCTTCCTTTTTTACCTGAACTCTTATTCTGAAAATTATATTCCTGATTTTTCTTCTAATAGCTGCATAAACACCTCTGACCACAAGTGGGCATTGTGGAACCATAATTGAGGAAAAAAATCCCTCCCTTAGTCTACAGCAGAGGTCTTCAAACTTGGCAACTTTAAGACTTGGGGACTTCAACTCCCAGAATTCTCCAACCAGCTATAGTTTTCCAGCAAAAAGTCTGATGAAGAAGAGAGGAGAGTATTTAACAAAAACCTGAAGAGATGAAAACTGGTTGGAACTAACGCATCCTCTAAAGCAGAGGTCTCCAATTTTGGCAACTTTAGCACTTTTAGACTTTAACTCCTAGAATTCCTCAGCCAGCAAAGCTGGCTGGAGAATTCTGTGAATTGAAGCCCTCAAGTCTTAAAGTTGCCAAGTTTGGGGACCCCTGGTCTACAGTTAAGATCATGTTTTGGGGGTTTATTTTAATGGTCAGCACCTCCCTTTCCCTTCTTATATCTCTGCTTCATACAACCCAAAGGAAAGTAGGGCAATCCTCTGCTTATAATGGTTAAGGGAGTAAAGCTTTCATTTCCTTATCCCAACCTAGCTATTTCTTCTGGCTTGCTCCCTTAAAAGCTTTTCCCAAAAATTCTACACCTCTTGATTACTATCTTTGAGTAACATTGCTGATAATGTGCCTTAATTTCTGAAAGCTTAAATACCAGATCCCTATACATTTTTTGTGCAAATAAAGGGACATTGGAAAAAGCTTTTGGGAGGGGGGGTTATAAGAAGAGAGACAATTTTATTATATAAGTGACAACAGTAGTGATTACTCACTTTAATTCATACTGTCATTTTACTTAATAATAACAGAGTTGGAAGGGACCTTGGAGGTCTTCTAGTCCAACCCCCTGCTTAGGCAGGAAACCCTACACTACTTCAGACAAATGGTTATCCAACATCTTAAAAACTTCCAGTGTTGGAGCATTCATAACATCTGGAGGTAAACTGTTCCACTGATTAATTGTTCTGACTGTCGAGATTTCTCCTTAGTTCTAAGTTGCTTCTTTCCTTGTTTAGTTTCCACCATTGCTTCTTGTCCTACTCTCACCTGCTTTAGTTTAGATAATAGGTCGAGTCTTCTTTGTGGCAATCCCTGTGATATTGGAACACTGCTATCATGTCTCCCCTGGTCCTTCTCATCAAACTCACATGGTCACAGCTGTATTGGTGGTACATTTGCCTATTGATGCCCCAACACAAGGATTTTTGACGGAATGGGAGACCTGAGTCCTCTGCCAAAATTGCACCCGCTGTGAGCTGTAGGTTAGCCGCCTTGGGTGGGCCACCCGAACTGGCGGCTTATTGTTGTCACATAATGGGGCTTGATTGGTAATTGGGGGGAGGAAGTTTTGAGGGGAGGAGGGACGGTGCCATCTCCGCAGCTGGGCTTTTGTCATGCAAAGCGGGGCGAGGGGAAGGGAGGCTCCTCGGTTATCTGGCTGCTTTCCTTCGCTTTATTTCCTCGGTGGCTTTAAAAACAAAACAAAAAACAACTCGTCGTCTTCGTTTTCGCCTCTCCAGACGAGCGAGGCTTCTCCGTCTGTCGGCCTAGCTAGCGCGAACAAGGCCGCGCAACTCTCTGAGGGTAAAGCGCGACGAAAACGTTGGGAGGAGGCTAGGGCCGCTGCAGAAAAGGCGGGAGTGGGGAGGGGTCCGAGCCTGCCGTATTCATTGCCATCTACCTCTTCATCACTGAATCGGACAGGGAAAGCGCGGGTGGGGTGGAGGGGAGAGGCGAGGGGCTCTCGGAGGTGCTGGCGGCCCCCCGAGGCGAGTAACAAGAACCGGGGATTAGGCGGGGAGGCCTGCTGGGCGAGGACGTGTAAGTCCCGTACCGCCTGTGGCGGGGGGGATTAATTACGGACCACCCAGCAGGCCGGGAGAGCACCGGCAGGAAGGTTGCGTGTCCCGAGTTCAAGAGGCAGAGAAGGCGCCGGGCGTCTCCGGGAAACACAGGAGAGGAACGCCCCACGAGCCGACCGGGTTTTTCCCCCTTCTCCGGGCGCTCCCCGAGCAGCGTTGAGGAGAAGGAGGCTCGACACGAAGGCGAATGGGCGTAGCCGACAGCCCGATTTTTGGGGCAGGCACCGCAGGAGTTGAGACTGAGCTTAGCTCACGAATCTAAGCATAGCCCATGAAATCATCTGCTACAACGTCCTTCCTGTCAACCACTACTTCAGCTTCAACCACAACAACACACGAGCACACATCAGATGCAAACTTAAAGTAAACCGCTCCAAACTCGTCTGCAGGAAATACGACTTTAGTAACTGAGTAGCTGATGCATGCAACTCACTACCGGACTGTGTAGTATCATCACCTAACCCCCAGAACTTTGCCCTTAGACTCTCCACTGTTGACCTCTCCCGATTCCCAAGAGGTCAGTAAGGGGTGCGCATAAGTGCACCAGAGTGCCTTCCCTTTCCTGTCCTAATGCTTCTCTTTTACTAGTATCATGTATATAAATATTATTATATCTTTGTATACCACCAATATGTAGGTGACAAAACAACAAATAAATTCTTGGGTTTCTGTTGCTACCAACCTGCCTTCCATTGAGGACCTGTATGCTGCATGGAGTCAAAAAAGAGGGCTGTGAAAATACAGATCCCTCACATCCTGGAGACAAACTACAGTATAGCAATAGCATTTAGACTTATATACACTTCAAGGTGATCCTTGGAGAAATCTTGGCCCGTAGGCCAGATATGGTCGAGTGCAATTAATCCAGTCTACGAAGAGGAAAGGAAAGGACTATAGCTATTGCTCTGGAATAGGAGACTGACTTTCACAACAATATCAGCAAGCCACCGTCAAATAAGCTTCAATTATTTTGTAATAATTACACTACTGTGCGCTGAAATTTTATGAAAAAGTTCACACGAGACGTTTGGACAAAGAGAACAGAAATGTTTATTCTCTCTGGGTATACCAAAAACGGTTTGCAAAGCGGGTACTCTTCCCAAGGGAAGAGACACTTGTACAGAAGCTAAAGAGCAGGTTATATAGGTTTTTACAAATCACAAAGGTACATAGAATTAGGGGTACACAGAATTCCTTGCCCAAATATGGTCCACATCCTGCCTCCCTCTCCCGGAAATGAATAGTTTATTGGGTAAACAGCAAACATTTATCTTGGTAAACAGCAAACATTTATCTTGTTAATTAGCAAACATTTGTCTTGTTAAAAACAGATCCCAAAGTGACAGTCACAAGATTAGGAAAAACAGGAAATCCTAATCTTGTTAACTACAGACAGACAGCAAATACTGATATTCTTAAAATAAAACTTAAATTATTTTATACACAATGGATTTTTCCTTCAATTCCTTCATTTTTCTTCTTTGTTTCACAAAACTGTTTAAGATTTTGTTTTATTTCTAACAACTTGCTTTTTTCTTCATTATTCATTTTCTCTTCCTGAATAGTTTGCTGTTCATTCTCCAGTAATTTCAACTCGTCCCCAATCTTTTTCATTACCATTATAGTTTTAATTGATTATTGACCGGATACAATACTTTCAATGGGACTCTGGACAAAACTTCTAATTAAGGAAATAAGACAGGGTAACATCATTAGTCCATAGATTATTCTCAGGCATGGTAATATTCTCAGGCACAGTCTTATTGGTTCCAGCAGTAATATTTAAAACGATCATTATTTCACAAGGGACATATCCAATATTAGGGGCATGGAGATTTATTCTATTTACACACCATCTAATCACAATCGGATTTTGTAGCATCCATTAACTTTCTGCTCATATGCTATGCTTATATTCCATTCTACTGCTTCTAAGGGCCATTGGTCCCCTACATTTGTTCCCCCACACACATAACAATTGGACACATTTAATGTCTGAGCAATAGTTTCGGCAAATGTTAAGAACAAATTTCTGGCTACCTCTGGTACTTCAAAAGGTTTCTCAATCTCTTCCCAAAAGTCTGAGAAGAAGGTCTTACTTAATGGGTTTCCTTCTTCTACTAACTTACTAATTTTTAAATAAAATAAATCTCCAGTGTCAATCCCAGATCCATATATTCTTATTCCATGTTGGCTTCCCCATTTACTTATAAACTCTTGTGGATTATCTATGGTAAAATTAACATAATTACACTTATTGTTCTCACAATTACTTTGCACATTTACTTTGGTAAGGTATCCACTGGCTCCAGGGCCCAACCTACACAATTCCAATAAGGACAGTATTTTTCATCAGTATTAAAACACTGTTCTTTAGTCTCCTCCCATTTTTGAGGACAGATATATTTGTCATTATATATGTATGTTCTTTGCCAATCCATATTCCCACATCCAGTGGGTACCTTGGCCAACTGGCAAGCTTCTAAAAGTTTTATTAGTAGGATTTCTTATTCACACTTTAGAATGAAGCTTTCCCTGATCATTTCCCTCCTTTACTTCTAACCAATATTGAACTGGGTTTTCCTTTGGATCATAACATGTCATTTTGCCCTGAATACAACTGATTTCCACATTTTATATTGACTGGAATCTTGTGAATAAAGGTGGATGGGATAGTCTTATTCCACCGTCCACACATTGCCCATTTTTGTAATTCTGCATTCAGAACATAACACTGAAATTCCTGAAATTCCTCCCAGAGACCACCCCAATGACAAGGATGTGTCTCATCTTTGGGCCATTCAGTTTAAACACATAAGTACATCTCTCTCGGGGCTCCCATCCCATTTCTCTCCCCTGTCCACCTTTTGCACTTATACAAATCCGATAACCCTCTGCTTTTCTCATTATCAACCCTAGCCATAATAGCATTACCCATCCTTCATTTCTCTTCTTGTGGGTGTACAGGCATCCAGGCTGAAAGGGAAAAATAAGCATTTTATTTTCTGGTTATCCGCAGCTTCAAGGGTCCGACAGGTTGACTTGTCCATGTATTGGGAGCACTGCTTTTCTTCACATGAGTATAATGAGTCCAGCCTCGTTCTGCAGTTCTAACAGCGGTATCTGTAGTCAGCAGCACCTGGAACGGGCCTTCCCACATAGGTTGGAGTTTCTTGAGCTTCCACCGTTTTATCAGAATCCAATCACCAATTTCTTTACTTTAAAACTCAGGACAGATGTTTGCAACAACAGGCTACTTAATCTGGAATATTCAAAAGACTAGGACAATGATTGCAAATATTGTATCAGATCTTTATACGGATATCTCCTGTTTTTAATCCACTCCCCCCTTAAAGACATTCCAAACAACATTTCATAAAACATTATCCCAGTGTCTCTTTGAGGCTGAATTCTAATTCTCAACAGAGCTATAGATAATCCTTTGATCCAAATTAGCCCAGTCTCCATGTATAACTTAGTTAAACAATGCTTTATTTTACCATTCAGTCCCAATTAATTCCCAAACCATTTCATAATTCCCTGCACAATTCTCAATTCTTAATCTGAAACAATTTGTTGTGCTGACCCATACCTAGGTATAACTTATTCTAGCAGTAATCTTGTTCTGTTTCATCTACACATGGAAAAGCCTCCACCCAACCTATCAAATGATCCACTATTACCAGTAAACATTTAAATCTTCCCACTTGTGACATTTCTATAAAATCTATTTGTACATTCTGAAAGGGATATAATACAAGTGATCTTCCTTCTCATTGTCATTGTCTTACATAGTTCTTGTTTACCTTTTGGCTTACACATTTATTCACCACCTATTGTGCTGTAGTATACATTTGTATCCAAGTAAATGTTTTCAATACTGTGTCTATCAATCCTTGAGTTCCCCAATGACTCCCTTCATGTAATCTTTCCATTATTCTCCTAAAATAAGGTTGGTTTAATACTTGTCTTCCATCTGGGAGGAATCATTTCTCATCCTTCCCCTCCTGTCCTCCTATCTGCTTTAGTTTTTCCTGTTTACCTTCACTAAATAGAATTTCTTCAGGATCTAATACTTGAGGAATCAGAACAAACACTCCTTCCTCCTCCTTCTGGCCCACTGCTTGAGCTTCTCTATCCGCTAATCTGTTTCCTTTCTTATCTTCTTCTTCCCCCTTTTGATGTGCTTGAATATGAATCACAGCAATTTCTTGTGGCCCTTTTAAGACTTTTAAAACCTAATATATTAACTCAAAATGTATTAAATTCTTTCCTTGACTTGCCACATATCCCCTTTCCTTCTAAATTTCCCCAAAAGTGTGTACAACTCCAAAAACATATTTTGAATCAATGTATATATATTTACTATCCTTTCTGTACTTAATTCTAGAGCTCTCAATAAAGCATATAATTCGGTCACTTGTGCAGATCAGTGGTTGGGTAACTTCTTCTTCTTCTTTTTCTTCTTCTTCTTCTTTTTTTAAATCACCGACCAAGTTTTCCTCTAATAAATGACCTTGATCATTTAGCTGAATTGTGTAACAACTGGCAACTTCAAATCTCAACCAACAAATGCTCTGTCTTACAGAATCAAAATACTAAATACATACTTGGAAATAATGAACTCATAGCTAACCCTCACCCTGTCAAAGACCTTGGAGTACTCATATCCAACGACCTATGTGCCAGAGCTCACTGTAACAACATTGCTTAAAAAAAAGGCATTAAGAGTTACAAACCTAACTTTACATAGCTTCTTCTCCAGAAACACTGAACTATTAACCAGAGCTTCCAAAACATTCATCAGACCAATACACGAATATAGCTCACTGTATGGAACCCACATTGCATAACTGACATTGACACAATTGAGACAGTCCAGAAATACAGTACTTCACAAGAAGAGTCCTTCACTCCTCCTCTTGAAACAAACTATCTTACTCCTCCAAACTTCAAATACTACGCTTAGACAATCTACAACTACGTCTCCTCCAAACAACTGATTTAACTGTTGTTCATAAGATCATACACCATAATGTCCTTCCTATTAGTGACTACTTCACCTCCAACAACAACAACAATACAATAATAGATACAAACAAAATGTAAATCGCTCCAAACTTGATTGCAGAAAGTATGACTTCAGCAACAGAGTGATCAATGCCTGGAGCTCACTACCCGACTCTGTTGTTTCTTCCCCTAACCCCAAAATCTTCAACCTTAAATTATCTACTGTTGACATCTCCCCTTTTCTAAGAGGTCTGTAATGGTCATGCAAAAGCACATTATTGTGCCTACCATCCCTGTTCTTCTGTTATATTATCCTATTATCCTAATAATGGCATATCCATTGGAACAATGTCCTTCCACTAATCTTGAAGATCCATCTATCACATTCCTGGCATCCTTTCTCCTTGTCCACTTCCAAATCCCCATCTTCTATCTTGGCCCCTGCCTCTGCCTCTGTCCCTGCCTCCGCCTCGGGAAACAAAACCTCTCCTTTCTCTTCCACTAAACTTCAGAATCCTTCTTTACTGTCCCAATCATCCTCTGCCCAGTCTCTTACATTCCAACATCTTTCTAATTGGCTTAAACCAAACTCCTTCTCTTCCTTTTCTCAAGGACACATCCATCAAGTCAGATCCAACTCTGGTCTGTAATTTAATTACTTCATCTCATTAATTTTATTTGATTCTTCTTCTAAATCTCCTCTTAAAAACTAAGCTGGATTCAAGTTAACATCAGTAGTTAAAACTAATCATTTGCTCCATAAGTATTCTCTCATATTTGAAACTCTTTCAATCCATCAAGACCAAAAAGAGAGGTGCTAACTACCACAGCTCCTCCAACAATTAATTTTATGCTTTCTTTCACTAACACTGAAAATATTTAAACCAGTTCTGTAACAATTTCTGAAGGGCAACAACTTGTGTTGTTAACAAATAAGCCCTAAAGTGGAGCACCCATCTTCTTATTTATTTATTTATTTATTTATTTATTTATTTATTTATTTATTTATTTATTTATTTATTTATTTATTTATTTATTTATTTATTTATTTATTTATTTATTTATTTATTTATTTATTTATTTATTTATTTATTTATTTATTTATTTATTTATTTATTTATTTATTTATTTATTTATTTATTTATTTATTTATTTATTTATTTATTTATTTAATCAATGTGTCCCACACAGAGACATAAAAGGGGGAAAAATGAACAGCCCTTGCTTTTCTTTTCTTTTCAGAAAACAATCTTAATAGGTATTCTAAGTTAATGCTCTGAAATATATTTGGGGCAAACTTTAGAATGCTTTGCTTTTAGTAAAATGAATCAGATTCAACTTCCATTCAAATGGAAGCAAATTCTCATCAAAATCTTTTCAAAATCTTTTCCATATATATGTGTGTGTGTTTGTTTAATTAAAATTATTTTAAAAACCTCAAATTATCTTTAAAAAAAAGAATCAAATCCAAACAGTGAAAGGCTTTATGAATAAGCTGCCCATTGACCCCTCCTTTCTCAAGCAAGGAGAAGGGGGAGTGAGGGGGGGAAACTGTTAAAAGCGAGCAGCTACACTGAAAGGGGGGGCTATCCTTTCTCTCTCTTACTCCTTCAAGGCAAAAGAATCCTTGACAAGGAAAATGTTACATATATATATATTTACACAGAAATGTAATACTTTTCTCCACTCATCATTCTCTCAACAATTTTTTTTTTCCCCTCCTTCTAGCTTTACAAAATAACATACCGGTACATTTAGTTACAGCTTACTGTTTTAAAGAATCAAAAATGCATTCACACCAACTTTTTCTTACTGCTTGTATACATCATTTTCATATCAAAATTCCATTTCATACAAATAAATCTACAATTATTCCAGGGAGCTTTTTCATAAGCTAATGAGTTCCATTTTACACACAAACACACACATCATTCATTTGCCGGCCAGTCAAACATATCACAATCAATCCAATTCTACACATCCTTATTATGTTAAATCCCCTATTAATCACTCAGCCTCTTTTCTTACTTGGAGTAAACTTCATGTTTTGGGGAATTTCCATTCTCCTGAAATCTGCATAGTAGTTGGAGGGTCCAAATCAATTTCCAGGCATTTTCAAAATCTAACTTTCCTCCTTTTGTTACTACACAGCTCTTTAACTCTTTAACTCTGGGCTATCTGCCCCTTTAACTCTTTTACTTCCTTAAATAAAAGTTTTAGCAACTCTTTCTCTTCAGGTTCAGAGTCTGAACCAGACTATTTTCTCTCTCTCTCTCTCTCTTTTTCTCTTTATGTCTGCAGACTCTTTATTTCCCATTATTTTCTTTATTTCTTGATCTTGGATTTTTAAGGCAGTTTTCCCACTAGGAGATTGGAGTCTCTTTTAGTCTCCAAGCTACCTAGCCCACCCGAGGCAGTTTTCCCACTAGGAGATTGAAGTCTCTTTTAGTCTCCAAGCTACCTAGCCCACCTTTCCAAGAATTATCTTGCCCTTGGACGTTAATGGTAGTTTTCCCACTAGGATTTCCCTGTTGGAGTTTCGCACTATTGAGACTTTCAATTCACACTTCACCAACTTTCATGCCTCCTTTTCTGGCCAATTCCCTCGCGGGAGGATGGAACCGCAAATCAGGAGTCAACTCTCACATCGTCCTGCAGATCCTCTAATAGGACCCCTCAAAAGGACGTCTCACCACACACACTCAATAGTCTCCAAACAACCTAGCCTACCCGCCCAATAACCGTCTGAGTAAGTAGTCCCTTAGTTGTAAAATGCCATAGCAAATTACAGGTACTTACCAGACCTGTGCACAGGGTTGCCCGGTCCTCGAGGGGCCTTCTATTATTTCTCTTTGTCTCTTTGTCTCTTCCTCTTTCTGTCTCCTTGTCCTAGTAATCTCATTTAGCCAATTTTACGGGTCTACCAGAGCCAATTGCCTATCCATGGAGGTTCGTCTTCTGTCCAAATGGGACAGGGTGCACCTAAAGACGTTCCTCCCTGGACAGTCAACAGGATGGAATCCCGGACGAGCCCCCAAGTTGTGCGCTGAAATTTTATGAAAAAGTTCACACGAGACGTTTGGACAAAGAGAACAGAAATGTTTATTCTCTCTGGGTATACCAAAAACGGTTTGCAAAGCGGGTACTCTTCCCAAGGGAAGAGACACTTGTACAGAAGCTAAAGAGCAGGTTATATAGGTTTTTACAAATCACAAAGGTACATAGAATTAGGGGTACACAGAATTCCTTGCCCAAATATGGTCCACATCCTGCCTCCCTCTCCCGGAAATGAATAGTTTATTGGGTAAACAGCAAACATTTATCTTGGTAAACAGCAAACATTTATCTTGTTAATTAGCAAACATTTGTCTTGTTAAAAACAGATCCCAAAGTGACAGTCACAAGATTAGGAAAAACAGGAAATCCTAATCTTGTTAACTACAGACAGACAGCAAATACTGATATTCTTAAAATAAAACTTAAATTATTTTATACACAATGGATTTTTCCTTCACTACCTTTAATAATTTTGTTACAATTAAACAATCTTTAGAGATTTTGCTTTGATTAAATAAGCATTTATGATTTCGTTACGATTAAACAAGCATTTATAATTGTGTTATGTTAAATAGGTGCATTTAAGGTTAATAAAATAGGAGCTCTCTGATCATTATTTTACAAGTGTATTTATCTTTTTAAAAAAATCATATTAGTGGCCTGGGGGAATTAAAATTAGGAATTAGGGTCCGTGGGGTTTAAAATTATGGATTTGGTGGTCCCTGGGGTCCAAAAGGTTGGGGACCCCTTATAGAGCACTGCACACCAAGACAACTAGACACAAGAACAGTTTTCCCCCCGAATGCCATCACTCTACTATACAAATAATCCCCACAACACTGTCAAACTATTCACTAAGTCTGCACTACTATTAATCTTCTCATCATTCCTATCACCCATCTTCCTCCCACAAATGACTGTATGACTGTATCTTTGTTGCTTGTATCTTTGCAGTTTATATTGACTGGTTACTAATATGATTTGATTGCTTATTTGTAACTGGACTATCTTAAAGTATTATACCTTATGATTCCTAACGAACTTATCTTTTCGTTTATGTACACTGAGAGCATATGCAAGACAAATTCCTTGTGTATCCAATCTCCCCCACTCTGTGTGTGTGTGTCTTTGTCTCTGTCTCTTTCTTCCTCCCTCTACCTTTCCCTCTCCCTCCCTCTCCTTTTCTCTCTCTTTCTCTCTCTCATATATGCGCAATTTTGGAAAAATTGAAACTCCATCGGAAGAAGAAATAATAGAGAAAATATCGATGTGTGCAGAAATTGATAAATTATCATTAGAATTGAAGGACAAGGGAGAGACGGAATGCTATGTAGTATGGGATAAATTTTTTCAGTGGGTTGAAAGAAAAAATGGTAGAAAAAGTAGAGAGCAAGAATTGGAAAAGGGGAAATTAAAAGAAGGTTTGGATATAAAACGATGAAGGATACATATTAAGATTAAAAAAAAACAGTGTATATCGAGTAATAATGGTATTTATTGTTATGTAAATATTATACAAAGAAATGACCAAACAGGATGTTCACAAAGGGTCCAATCTTTTTAATGATTGTTTGTGTAAATAAAAGAAACTTTTATAATTTTTAAAAAAAGAATCACTATGGGTTGAAACATGGGTACCAGCTGGAGACCATGTCCTTTTACAGGTAGTCCTTGACTTACAACAGTTCATTTAATGACCATTCAAAGTTACAACAACACTATAAAAGTGATTTATGACCATTTTTCACAATTACGACTTTTGCAGAATTCCCATGAGCATGTGATCAAAATTCAGGTATCAGGCATGGTCCATACTTAACACCGTTGCTGTGTCCTAAGCTTATGCAATCACTTTTTGCACCCTTCTGAAAAGGAAAGTCAACAGACAAGACAAATTTGCTTTACAATTGTGTTACTAGCTTAACAACTGCAGTGATTCAATTAACAACTGTGGCAAGAAAGGTCGTAAAATGGGGCCAAACACACTTAACAAATGTCTCACTTAACAACATAAATTTTGGGGTCAATTGTCATAAGTCAAGAACTACCTGTATTAAGGTGGCTATGATAGCTGGAGGACTGGGAAATAGTGTAGAAGCAGGGGAGGAAGTCTAAAGAGCCAGGATTGGATTAGGAATGGTGGGAGCTGGGTTCTAATCCTCCCTTAGATGATGACTTTGGGCTAATTCTTTGCTTCCAGCAAAATGGTTGATGTTCTGGGGGGAAATAGCAGGGAACATTTTGTTTTCTATCTTGAGTTCCTGAATGAAAGCAAGAAATAAAAATGAACAAGCTTGTTTATTTCCAGGAATTAATAGACATCAACTGGATTTGTATCCCAATCTTGAGTTTGTTCTGAGTAGAACCGATCATAGACCTTGCACAAATATGTATATTCTATTTTTCCTTCACTTTGCAATTCAGTGATATAATTGATGTAGCTGTGTAACACATCTGTCATTTTAGTGCTGCTGCTGTTAAACAATTGGAAACTGGAAATCTTTCTCTATCATCCAGAAAACTGCCTATAGATTTTCCTGCCTGTCTATTCTGGGAACAATATTCAGGATTTTGAACTGTGTTAAATGCTGAAAGCAGCTGAAAAAGAAAAATCCTATGCATTGCTCAAACTGGCAAAGCTTCAGTTGGGTTTGATTTATTTGCTTATTTAATGCTAAACTTTAATTATCCTAAAGACAAAAAAAAATCTAGCTTTCCTAGGATTGATGTACCTAGTTGTATGTGTGAATGTGTGCATTAAGTATCTATAGCATATGTGTGAATGGCTGATTGCCTTCAATTAAATCAAGGCTGAAGAAAAACAGTCCCTTTCTGTTGAAAGGATAAACAGATTTTTTTAGGGTTTAAAAACAAGATGAATTCTTTTCCCATTCAGTGTATTAACAAGCTGAAAGTTTATTTTAGCAGTGGCCTCTTTCTCTATTATTTCTTGTGAAAAGAAAAAAAAAATTATTGTTCATTCCTTCCCAGTACTGTATTGCCATCTTCATTTTTCATTCATAATTCAGCTTCTGTCTCTGAGCACAAATGAGTTGAAAGCCTCAGGAACAAGCAGCCTTGAAATTGCATATCTTGTTAGCATGTTGCCCTGTACCTGCCAAACATCTTTCTTCAAGGCCCTCCCTGCTCTCTTTAAATCACAGTTGCCTCTTTAATTGGCAAGTTCTGACTAGGATTAGTCTATGTGCTGATTTCAATAGAGAGGCAAAAAGGAAACTTCCTGACTGTTCAGACTTAACCTGGTAGATGACAGGTCTATTTTAAGGAACAAATTTGGTCTTTTAATAAATGTAAGTAGAAAGGGGGTCGTTTTTTTCATATTTGTAGATCTGGAAAAGAGTTATGAATCACAGTGTTGTTGCTAGACATTGCTTATAAAATGCATGTAGTAGCATGATGTATCGATTTCCTGTATAAGTAGTCTTGACTTACAATCACAATCAGAGCCAGAATTTCCACTTCCAAGAATCAGGAAGATGTCCTGAGAAATGGACTGACATCCTGCAATTGGCTTGAGAATGAAAGGAATGGTGCTCTTGACAGACAGTGAACTTGGCACTCTAGAGCAGGGGTCCCCAACCACCGGGCCGTGGACCAGTACCGGGCCGTGGGGCATGTTGCACCGGGCCGTGGAGTCAGCAGCTGCCAGTCCTCCTGCCACCGCCCCCTCCCTCCAGTGCTTCATCTCCCGCTGGGAAAGAGGCCTCGGGTGGCAGGTTCTGCCGGCCACAGGGTGATGGACGGGACAGAGGGGCGGGAAGGACCGGGAGGCTCAAGTCTCTTTTGGTTTCTGCCGTGGCACGCCTTTGCGTTTTTGGCTGGGGGGGGAGGCAGGAGGGCCGGCCTGACCCCCTCCCTCCAGCGCTTCACCTGCCGCTGGGCAAGAGGGTTTGGGAGGCAGGTTCTGCCGGCCACAGGGCGATGGCGGGAAAGAGGGGCGGGAAGGACCAGCACCCCCATGCTTAATCCCGCCCCCAACCACACCCCTTTCTGCCCCCACCGGGCCATAGAAAAATTGCCTTGCTGAAACTGGTCCCTGGTGGAAAAAACGTTGGGGACCACTGCTCTAGAGAACAATTGAGAGTTGGCATACTATAAGAAACAGCTTAGCTAACTTGTTCACCTGATACTAAATTGGCAAGAAGATTAGTAGGGCTTGGCAGTGTGATTTCTTCCAGACTTGTATCAATGACCTTGAAACGAAGTTTTTGAAAAGGATTATTTCTCATCTTACGGATGCTAGTAACACCCTATAATTGCATTTTTATAGGCCGAACTTGAATCCCTAGTGTTCAACATGGACAACTACTTTAGTTGCTAACTGGAAATGAATCACCTTCTATCTGTCTAAGAAGATTCTATACTTATTTTCTTGGGAGTAGCCATAATTTTGAACTAACATAACATGTTGATGCACCAAACATTTGCCTATCCATATGCTTTGTTTTCATAATCAAACTCTCTTGCTGAAGCCATTGCACAGTGCAAACTACAACTAAAGTTTATGATTTATATTAATATTGTTTCTTGATTGCTTATTTGACCACTATGACAATCATTAAGTGTTGTACCACATGGAGGACAGAAGGAAAAGGGGGGACATGATCGAAACATTTAAATATATTAAAGGGTTAAATAAGGTCCAAGAGGGAAGTGTTTTTAATAGGAAAGTGAACACAAGAACAAGGGGACACAATCTGAAGTTAGTTGGGGGTAAGATCAAAAGCAACATGAGAAAATATTATTTTACTGAAAGAGTAGTAGATCCTTGGAACAAACTTCCAGCAGATGTGGTAGATAAATCCACAGTAACTGAATTTAAACATGCCTGGGATAAACATGTATCCATCCTAAGATAAAATACAGAAAATAGTATAAGGGCAGACTAGATGGACCATGAGGTCTTTTTCTGCCGTCAGACTTCTATGTTTCTATGTTTCTATGTTTCTAATATATCTTTTTCTTTTATGTACGCTGAGAGCATATGCATCAGAGACAAATTACTTGTGTGTCCAATCACACTTGGCCAATAAAGAATTCTATTCTAACAGTTGGAAAAAGGAGTTTAAAAAGTATTGCTTTTTAAAATGAACACCCTTAACTGAACCTCTAAGTTTTAGTGCGGTGTGAGAGACCTCAGATCTCTATTTGTTTTTCTTCATTCTGTTTGTTGCTCTGCTTGTGGAATTGGCTCAGCTGTGGTCCCTGTGGCTGCTGACAAGACATATCCATGCACATGTAGATCTGTGCCATTCTTTGCTGCCTTCCTCCGTGCACTATGGAAAAATAAACACTACCAGACAGCTGCAGTACAGCCACTACTAGGAAGAAGGTGGAGCAGGGAGACTGATTTTTCCAGATGGGCAGCAAGAGGGATGGGTTAACTAATTTCAGTACAGAGAACTTAGTGTAAGATGTAAGCCTTTCTCTTGGAATCTACCTTTCCTTTTCAAAATAGCAAGCTATTTTATTTATTTTTATTTGTTTTGTCAAGTATGTATCGGTGGTATACAGAGATATAATAATATTTATATACATGATACTAATAAAAGAGAAACAGTAGGACAGGGGACGGAAGGCACTCGGGTGCACTTATGCATGCCCCTCTCTGACCTCTTAGGAATCGGGAGAGGTCAAGATGAAACAATGTCGTCTGGCGGGACCCAGGGAAAGAGCCTTCTCTGTGGTGGCCCCGACCCTCTGGAATCAGCTCCCCCTGGAGATTAGGATTGCCCCCAACCTCCTTGCCTTTCGCAAACTCCTTAAAACCCACCTCTGCCATCAGGCATGGGGAAATTCATTCCCCTGGGTCGTTTCCGTTTTATGTATGGTTTGTTTGAGATGTATGATTGTTTTTATATTAAGGGTTTTAAATTGTTTTTAACTATTGGTTTTGTGCTGTTTTGCTGTTGTGAGCCGCTCCGAGTCTCCAGAGGGGGGCAGCATACAAATCTAATTAATAATAATAATAATAATAATAATAATAATAATAATAATAATGGATAGTCTAAGGCAGGGGTGGGCTGCTGCCTGACGGGGAGGGGGAACGCAGTGGGGTAGCAAAAATGGAGCTCCACCCCAGAGCACTGAAATATGTTGAAAGAAAACGTGGGGCGTCCTGCATAAACCACAGCCACAGTGTGGTAGTAAAACTTTTGGTAGCCCTTCACTGGTCTAAGGGTAAAGTTTTGGGGGTTAGGTGATGATACCACAGAGTCTGGTAGTGAGTTCCTTGAATCAACCACTCGGTTACTAAAGTCGTATTTCTTGCAGTTGAGTTTAGAGTTGAATCCCCCTGGAACAAATGTTTGCAGAGTGTTCATTCATAAGCCTCAGTTCTCTGCCAGTTTACTTGGATTCCACCCCCCCCCCCCCCCGTACCTATAATGAAATCGTTTGTTTGCGATCAATTAGTGTAAACTTTTGGTCAATTTTTTCAGATGGCAATCTTCCACTATAGGTCTAGAAAAACCTCAGTTTGGAACAAAGAACACCACACAGGATCACTAGGAGATAGGTTTATATATAATATATATTTACTTTTAAAAATAAAAATTCCATTGCAAGGCTAGAAGTCTGTACAAACTACAAAAATAAAATCTTTTTTTTTCATATAAATAATTTATATGGCAAGACAACATTATCAGGTTAACAGATCTCTAGCACACCCACTACATACTCTCACACGTGCACGCACACAAATACACATACGTGTCCACTTTTCATCATGTTTCGCTGGTCCCAGATTTGGTGAAAGGGGGGGGGAATTGGTTTTTCAGAAGCATTCCGTTATTTTTAGACAGTGGATGGAAGGAATGGTGGGGAAAACGTGGATCTAAATGCTGGCCAGCTCAGTGGCCCTATAGTAAATTAGTTTTGGGAAATTTCACTGGACTCCAGAAATCAGAGAGGGTTTAAAATAAACCGAATGTGCTCATTTTAACAAGAGACATAGACCTACCGAAGTGTTCACCATACACAGATGTGAAAATCTCAGCAGTATATGCCCTTGGTAACAAGAAGTGAATCCAACTTTGGCTGGGAATAAAATTACAGCAGTTCTTGGTGAAGGGAAGGGGTTAAAGTGCCTGGGGTTTAAAAGTGAGAATATCAATGGAAAATGGATTCCAACAAGAATCAACTTCTTGTAAGAATATGGATTGATTGTGATAACAGCCTCTGTGCTCAAGGGGATGGTACAATTTCCCCCCTAAGCATGTCCCAAGTTCAAGTGAAGCCCTCAGAGTGGCTAGTAGACAATTACACCGACAATGCTTTAAAAAGTTAACTTGTTGAACATATTAATACCATGGTTAAAATGGTAAACTGTTAGTGTCTAAATGTTGGGCAGCATCCTGCCTAGAAGTCTATATGGGTGGACTACCTACCTTCTGAAATCCTCAGATCGATAATCAGGATCAGCTAAAAACAATTTACCTGCCTTAACTGGTACATAGTTTTGTTTTGAATAATTTCGTATTTTTTGTAAGAAAGCTGCATATGTTTGCATGCATGCATAAAATAGATTAAGATTGTTTCAATCTCAAGGTGTCAAAAATCCTTCACTTAAAAGCTTCGCCAGTTCAACCTCTAATCTCTTGCAACCTAGTGCCTTCTTGATATTTTGGACTATGACTCCCACAATTTATTGCCAATGTCTATGCTAGGACTAGTAGAAGTTGAGCTGCAAAATATTCAGAGGGCATTGATCACTGGTCTATTGGATTGTTGTAGGTGACTAATGAAATAATCTAAATCCAAATGCCTTGCTTTTTTTATTCTTTGTGGAAAATTGCCCTGTTTAGCAGGCTTAATATCCATCAGATAAAAGAATAGTACTTTAATCAAATATACCATTTGATTTGATGCTGACTTAAAAAGGGAGTAGTTCAACATAAGGAAGTCGGTAACCTCATGTAAATAGATCTAACCCAAAGAAAATATTGCTCCAGTTGCCATTTTTTTCTCCTTTGGAAAAGGACAGAAAGAAAGGAATAAATAAATAAATAAATACAGGCTGTTCTAACGCCAGGAAAATTTGGGGTTTTAACATATATGGTGTCAGTCATTCTGTTGGAGTGCCCAGATAAGACCTGGCCAGAAACCGTCACTGTAAAGTTCATGGAGAACGCAGGTTGACATTCTGAAATAGAGTGGAAAACCAACTGTTTTATAAAGTAATATTGACCTGGTTATGCAGAAACCAAGCATACACACTGGAATTGGCACTTCTCCTTTAGAAGCACCCTGTTGCCAAATGATAATTCATTTTTTAATTTTCCACTAAAGAAGCTGAACCAGAAGGAGAATTCAAAAACAAAAACTGGAACCACAAGGTTAAATTTTTAGGCAGGAGATCAAAACATTTCCTCTTTGACAATTGCACCAAAATCTTACTGAACGGGGGAGGTTTCTGGTCAGCTCCAAATCTCCCAAAATAGAATCAAAAGATAGTTTCACACATACAGTTTCTTTTACATAAAAATTTCCTCTGGTAAAGGGGGAAAAATGCTTAGGCCACATTTGTCAACCATGTGTGGCTTGAGTATTTTACTATAACCATAAAGTTCAGGAAGCCAATCATCTCAGCAGAGGAAAAATATTATCAGTAAAAAGATCTCAACGATATGCATGGCATCACCCCAACAATAATATGGAGTGAGTGACCTTATTTCATAAAACTCTCAATCTGGGCAGTACACAACTGAATTCATTGCGTAGAGATCCTTGTTTCTTCTCCAAGATTTCCCCACCCCTACTCCAGATACCTTCAGTTCTAATGTGCAACACAAGCTTTGTAATCAATGGACGCATGTAAGCATTCTGTATCCTGGCATAACTCTTATCTTTCCTTGATGTTTGAAAATCCAACTAGTTTTTTTTCCTGGGTGGAGGAAATTTCAAAAACTCTATCTTGAATAATCCCTTACTTCTATTAGTCACGAAGGAGAACATTTAAACACTAACCAGAAATTGCTTAGAGGACATTTGTGTGATATAAGAGGCAAGCCAAATAAAAGAAAGTGTATGCATTTTGGGATGGGTGGGTAGGAGTAGGATCCAGAACAGAGATATTGCAGAGGCTAGCATAGGCAGTATTACTGGTGGGCACCAGAGCAGAAGGCAGCTTGTCCCACACATTTTGCATAGAACCTTGAGACCATTGCATTCTCCTTTCAGTCCACATTACAACAGGGGTGCTCTCCCTATTACAACTTCACCCTGGTGTTTCCCCTCAAAAGGGAAATTGCCACATGTTTACTAGAGAGCGGTGAAAAATAATAAAAAATAATTATTATAATTATAAGGGGAAGGGTTGGTGACTCTTTTTTTATACAGTTTAAAATAATAATAATTATAATAATATTAATAAAAATAAAAAGAATAGCAGCACAATATGGGAGAATTTCCCCCACACATAGTTTGAGTCCTCTTTTCTCCATGGAGGGCGGCTGTTTGGGCAACTAGCCCAAAGAAAGCCATGAGATGGTTCACACAGCTTGTGGAGAATGGTCACTTCCATTTTTTTTCTTCAGATTCAAGTAGGCCTGATATTAAATGGGTCACTGGCCCAAACTAAGGGCCCAAAATGTACACCCTGACACCCAAGAAACCAGAATGCTTTTTGGTGCCAGATACACCTGGGAATGTTGAGATATTCTCCTATCAGCTTTTTTTTTTTTGCAAGATGGATACTGAAAACAATCTGGTCTCTTTGTTCTCAGCAGTACTGATTATGCCTGCAGTTGGTTAGATGCAATGCAAGAGTTTCCATAAATACAGCGAACTTCACAATCTGTGGGTGTGGGATGTATCTGGCGCCCGTGCTCACTTGGCATGCTGGTCAGCCCCGAGCCAGGGCTTGGCTTGGCAAAGTGGATGGCTAATGATTCTGCTTCAGGTCCTGTAGTTCCAAACTGTCCGATGGCTTGGGGCCAAGTTTTTCAGAGTTATCATCAGATTCAAACCCCTCGTGCGTATAGCCCCGGCAAGATCCAGGCAAAGGTGGGTGCAAGGCCAACATCACTGAGGCAGTAGCTGTGACTGTAGTGAAAGTGCCACCAGGTCCTGAAGGTGGTATTTTGGTGCTGTGAGTAATGGAGTTAGTCTGAAGGGGATTGGGGGTAGACTGAGCCAATTGAGGCCCTAGTCTGTGGTTGGGTTGTTCTTGCGGCTGCAAACAACTTTTGATTTCTGTGACAGCTGCTGGCAAATGGCCACCCGGAGTTCTGGATTGGGTCCATTCTGGGCTGCACAACGATAAAGGTGATTCTAGGCTTGTCTTGTAGCTTTTTACCACCTGCCCCGGAGAGAAAAGACTACTGTTAGGTACAGAAAGGAACAGCAGATCACAAGCATTTTTCATCACAGTGCTTCTCACAACCATTTAGAAATAAAAGGAAATGTAGACACACAATTTGTTGTATACTGCTTATAATGGCTTTCCGTAAGGCCATGAAGACCTGGCTTTGCTGGCAGGTGTGGGGCCCATGAATTAATAACCATCATGCCTAAATTGTATGGATGGTGTGTATGCATGTTGACAGTTTAGTTAGTGTGGGTTTTAATAATTAGAATCGTACATATGACTTCTTTTTAATTGTTCTTGTATAAGTCCCTCGGGATTGGGTGGCATAGAAGAATGAATGAATGAATGAATAAATAAATAAAATTAATAAAATTAATAAATAATAATAATAATAATAAATAAATGATAGACAGATAGATAGATAGAAAGAAAGAAAGAATCATGAGAAAAGACCTTTAAAAGTGACTCCTCAATATTTCCCATTGTGATATTATTATTTGTTTTATGAATTTCTTAACTTAAAATTGTAATTGGATTAGTGGGCATTGGATTTTGTCACTATGTACTGTTTTTACTATTGTTGTGAGCCGCCCCAAGTCTGCGGAGAGGGGCGGCATATAAATCCAATAAATCTAATCTAATCTAATCTTTTGGAATATCACTTAATGTCTTATTTTCTCAGTCCCAATGACTGTGCCTCAATGTGCTTCTCCAATTCTTGGTGCTCTTGAGCTAGGTTGTCTTCTTGCAGACATTTCATTAATGGCTAGGTATTATCATCAGATGGGATTTCATTGAAACGTTTTTAACTCCATAACCTATCAGGAAACAAAGACTGCAACCTACAAATAGGACAGTACTAGTGTATATCAAAAACATACCCAAGACAACCAACATACTTTCACAACTGTACAGCATCACAAAATCCGTCTAAAATATTTTAAGCAAATCAGAAAACTCAGTAACCAGAGAGGAAAAGAATCAGGTATCATCACTGTCAGGATTTAGCATATCCTGAGGTAACGTCTCAATGCAGAAGAAAATGCTGAGTCATTCTGAGGCAATTAAACATGCAGCAAACTCTTCAGGTGAAAAGTATTTAAATATGCAAGAGCTCCCTGTTTTTCCTCTCTCTCTGATTCCTGATCCTGCTCTATGTGAAGTGTGCTCTGAAGTTGCTGTATTGCTGCATTGATCTGTTGGTTCTTGTGAGTTATTGTAATTGAGATAGTTGTAGTGAGATACTAGTGTGATATCTGTATAGTAAAGTAGAATACAGTTATCAGTGTAAATAAGAAGTAAATGTATATTTTCCAAGACTTCCTACTGCTACTGTGTTTCATTGAAGACTTCAACTCCATATCTTTTGTCTGTGGCTGGCTGGTTGGGTTGGTTAGCTGGTTGGGCTTGTTTGCTGCTTGGACTAGCTAGTTTCTGCAAATGCAGCTCTAACAATCACCCATATATAATGTAAAGTCTGTAACTACCATTGTGCAGGACGGACAAATAAAAGACTGGCAGACCACATCTACCAACACTAAATGGCTGTCAGCGGGCAAAAATGAGATCTTAACACATGGATTCACTCAACCATAGTTTCAACTGAGAAACTGTTAATGTTTTAGATCAACCCAAATCCAAAAATGCTAGAATTTCTGAAAGCTTGGCATTGAAATAAATCAGCCATCAACAGATACACAGAAATAAGCCCTGTTTGCATATCATTTAAAGCAGTGGTCCCCAACCTTTTTTCCACCAGGGATCAGTTTCAGCAAGACAATTTTTCTATGGCCCAGTGGGGGCGGAAAGGGGTGTGGCTTTGGGTGGGATTAAGCATGAGGGTATATCATTCCATTGTCTCTCTTCCCTCCCCCCTTTTTAATTTTGCGGGGGAACTGAGGTGACAGAGGGAGGAAGTGTAGGAAGGGGCGGTTTCCTGTCTCTTTCCCCTCACGTTCACTCGGGACCGCCGTTTGCCTTTCAGCAGATTCAGAGGACATCCCCCCCGCCACCGCCTGCTCCGGCTGGGATTCCAGCAAGGAATCCCAGAGGAGGGGGAGGTGCCTCCATGGACACAGTCACCTTCATTTGTGATCGCTGCCTGCTTGGAGTGCCCACCACCAGATCCGGTAATTTTCTTGCAGCAAGGAATCCTTCCAAAAGAAAATTACCGGAGCTGGTGGGGGGGGTTTCATGGTCACACGCACACCACTGGCTTCGCTCCCACCCAGGACCCCGGGAATAGGGTGGGGGAGCCTAGCAAAAAAAGAGCTGCACAATGCCAAAGCCTTTCCGTTTGAGCTGCAGGCAGAGCAAGGGCTTTGCGAGGGCTTCGCAAGGAGGAAATAGACCACTTTCGACAAGAGAAGAAAGACAGGAAAGGAAGAAAGCAAGCAAGTAAAGGTTTTCTCAGCCCGAGGGAAACAGCGGTCCTGAGTGAACGCGAGGGGAAAGAGACAGGAAACAGCTTGGCACTCGCCGGCTCCACAGCAGCTGCTGACTCCGCGGACCGGTGCAACATGCCTTGCGGCCCGATACTGGTCCGCGGACCGGCGGTTGGGGACCCCTGATTTAAAGGATGCAATGAGAAAACAAGGAAGGAAATAAACAGCCCAGAATAACCTCTCCTCACCCCCAATATTCAAGAAGCAGAAAACTGCACCATATAAACCCTTAGGGATAAAATGATACCCTAATCAAAAAAAATCAAGGAGGAAGTAAAGATTGGAAAGGCAAATGACTATATATAGAAAGCCAGCAAACTTTAGTCTCCTTTGCACTAATGATTCTTACCTAGCCTGGTAATTAAATGCCTAAAACAACCAAGCTCAGAGAGTACCAACAATTGAACAGTTCAATCCTGAATTACATATAATCTTTTTCTGTTTGCTCTTCTCCACTTCAGATATACATTTAAGGGGTAAAACATCCTAAAGCAGAAATCCCCAACTTTGGGAACCACGCCGAGTGAGTAGCAGGCTGGCATGCATGTACAGCTCAACTTGCATAAGCAGCAGGCTAATGCACATGCACATGTAGGTGCACAATGTCCTTGCTGGCCCTCCATTCACAGCCATGTGGCAAATAGGCAGTGAAGGGCTACCAAATTTTTTGCTACCACACTGTGGGCGTGCCTTATGCAGGATGCCCTGCATTTTCTTTCAACATCTTTTAGTGCAAATTGGATGCTCGGGGGCGGGGGCGCTCCATTTTCGCTACCCCACTGCATTCCCCTTGTCTGGGCAGTAGCCTACCCCTGCAAATAGGCCACAGACCAGTACTGGGTCATGGTCCAGGAGTCGGGGACCCCTATCCTAAAACATTAGAGACCAAAAAAATATCTAGTTTTCATTTTGTCCTTCCTCCAGTGAATGAAGGAAAATACGCTCTTATTGGAGCTGCAATCTAAGAGTCTTTGGTCTTCTCTTTCTATGAAATAACACCATCTAGCCAGAAAAACCAAGTTGGTTGTTTCGGGCCCTGATTGACACTTACAGTGATTTGGGGGAAATTAGGACTTTTGCTGGCCTTGACCAAGATCTGTGATTGAGCTGGGGAGATGATGTATGTGCTGCGGTCATCTTCGCCAGTCTCTGATGCACTAACTGTCTCTGAGTAGTATTCTGAGTCTGAGGAGTCACCGAAAGCATTTCCATGTTGGCGAATGTAGAAGCTGTGGTGATTGATAGGCGGTGGGACAGGTGATGGCGTTGGCAAGCGGCTGCCATTATCTGCTGGTGTGACCTGTATGAAGAAAAGAAAGAGGTCTGTACCGAATAAGGGAACTAGCAAACGTTCTCCAGCTGTTTTGCTTTCAAATGTGACCATCTAATCCAGTGTTTCCCAACCATGACAACTTGAAGATATCTGGACTTCAACTCCCAGAATTCCCCAGCCAGAATTTGCTGGCTGGGGAATTCTGGGAGTTGAAGTCCAAATATCTTCAAGTTGGCAAGGTTGGGAAACACTGCTCTAATCAACCAGCTCAGTCGAATCATTCCCAGAATTGCTTAAAAGTTCTTATATCTAAAGAGTTCTTAACTGAAAAAGGCAACTCTAGTTATCTGTGTATAGCAGGGGTCCTCAAACTTGTCAACTTTAAGACTTGTGGACTTCAACACCCAGCATTCTCCAGCCAGCATAGTTGGCTGGAGAATTCTGGGAGTTGAAGTCCACAAGTCTTAAAGTTGCCATGTTTGAAGACTTCTGGTGTATAGCAACAGTAAATCACAGCTGACATATATTGCTCTTAATTTTATTTATCTAAGTTGGCACTTCCGATAAGAAAATGACATAAGACCCTTATGGTGAAATAGCGCAGATCAGAACATCTACATCCCATTATATTGTTTTCTCAAGAAATCACAAAGTTAGAAGGAGTCCAATTGCCTGATTGGGGAATCCAGATTAAAGCATCCATATCAAAATTTCTGCATGAACATATTCAGGAAGGAAATCTTGCCTTCTCTCTTGGGGATTGATTCTACTGTAGAACTGCTCTTTCTGTAAATAATTATTTTTTTAAAGATTCAACCTTACTCTACATCATTATTCTGTGGGCAGCAGAGAAGAGTTCTGTCAACAGGTAATAATAATAATAATAATAATAATAATAATAATAATAATTTATTAGATTTGTATGCCGCCCCTCTCCGAAGACTCGGGGCGGCTTCAAAATATAATTATATTTTAAATACTTCAAAATATAATTATATCTATGACTCATCTATGTGTAAAAGCTAAAAATTGCCAGTTCCTTTAAAAGATTTAATTTTGAAATCTAGGATAACTTTTGTTGTCCTTGTCTGCTCTGGTTCCAATTTTTTTTGCAATTTTCTTAAATTCAATTCATAGTAAATTCTGACAATGTAAAATTCCTTCCCCCCCCCCCCATCATTTTAGACTTCTTGAGCAGAAATTAAGCTTCACATGGTGCAGTCCAAAATTTAATAGAATTTTTTACTTATTTATTGCTCTGTCAACTTTATGAGCAGCTTTCCTCCCTTTTATTTTAAAGAATCTATTTAATGAAGCCATTACAGGGACAGAAAAAGGAGGTTTTTTAAATTGTTATAGTTCTTAACATCCCTCAACTATTTCATCTCATTTTGAGCTTCAGTTTTAAGATACTACAAATAGTCCTCAATTATGATCACAATTAGGACAGGGACCAGATCAATTTTACAACCATTTTTACTATGGTTTCTAAGTGAATCAGGTAGTCTCTAAGTGGATCACATGGTTGTTAATAGTTAAACAAATCCAGCTTCCCCAATTGATTTTGCTTATTGGAAGCCACTGAGAATGGCACAAATTGCAATCAAGTGACTACATGATGTTGTAATGGTCCTAATGCATGTTGGCTGCTGAGTGGCCAAAGTGCAACTGGGTGACTGTAGAGGTGGTAGGTTGGATGGAGTTGTAACTTTGAGAAAGGCTTGTATGTCACTTTTTCTAAGGCTGTTGTAACTTTGAACCATCATTAAACAAATGGTTGTTATGTCAAGGACCATCTATAGCTTCAGTTCAGATAGAAATAGATAAAAATAGATAGAAATAGATAAAAATAGATAGAAATAGATAAATGGATGGATGGATGATGGATGGATCTTTCCTGAAGTTTTTCTTTGGCCACTTTGGTTCCTTCATATACTATCCCCCACATTATAATTGTTTGTAATGTGTTTTAGTATCTCAGTCTAGGAATTCCTACCTACTTTTTGACTTCTTCGTCACATTATTAAGTTTTTGTCCATGGAATTTCTACTTATTGTTATTCAGAACTTATTATGTTTTGCTTTCTTAAAGTTCAAAGTATGTCATACTTATACAGCAAACCCTGAAAGGTACTGATGGTAAACAAAAAATGAACAAACCCCGATGTCCAATTTACTAATTGATAATGATTTCCCATAGTAGCTGGACAGCCTTTTATCAAAATTTGCCAATAGGATTCAAAATCCTTTTCTTTTTTTGTATTTTGTATTTGTTTTGTATTAAGGTTTTTAAATGTATCTTGGAACAAGCTGTTCGGGAACAAAAGATCACTTACCTCTGCAGGTGGTCCAATAATAGAAAGTAGTACGGGCAATAGTACCAGGCCATTAAGTAGCCCCAGAATAGTCAGGATAGTAAGCACAGCAAAGAAATATCTGGAATGGAAGATGAAGATTAGTAAATTGGTGCATATTTGATCAATTGCCCATAATAAAATCTTCATTGCTAGATTCAGTAATTGTTCCTACTTTCCTGCTCCATTCTAGAGCTAAAACACAATATGTAGGTTCACATATCATGCTAAACCATAAGCAAAGAAAAATCACAAAATTGATTAGTGCAGTGTATGAACTTAGCCAGAGGTACAGAAAGGCATTCATCCAGAAGGTAGTTGTAAGCCTCACTAGGTACACCAGACCAGGAAATCAACTCCACAGGACGTCTAAAATTGCTTTTATTGAGCGTGGCAGAGTCTTGTAAGTTTAACTTCACTGTATCAACACTTCCTTCCTATGCTCTAGTGAAGTGATGGTGAATCTATGGCACGGGTGCCACAGGAGGCACACGGAGCCATATCTGCTGGCACATGAGCTGTTGCCCTAGCTCAGCTCCAAAGTGCATGTGCGTGCTGGTTAGCTTATTTTCAGCTCACTCAGAGACTTTGGGAGGGCATTTTTGGCTTCCAGAGAGTCTCTGGGGGGATGGGGCAGGGTATTTTTGCCTCTGGAGCCTGGGGAGGGTGAAAAACAGACCTACCAGGCCCACCAAAGTTTGGGAAATGGGCTGTTTCAGGCCTCCAGAGGACCTAAGGGTTGATGAGGGAGGCCATTTTTGCTGTCCCAAGCATTGAATTATGGGTGTGAGCACTCACATATGCACAATAGCACATGCTCTTTTGGCACCCAAGGAAAGAAAGGTTCACCATCACTGCTCTAGTGAATTAGGGAATCCACCTGAATCACTAATCTCTTTGCTTAGTTAATTCCTTGCACTTACCCAATTGGAACATATTACTGAATTTCCCCATTATTAATTAAAAAAATGCCTTATCTTACTAATACCCTAAGACCATGATGGTGAAAATCTGGCATCTGTGCCAGAGGTGGCGCATGCACCATCGCTACCTGTTCTTCTGGTTTCTGGTGCATGCATGTGTGCCAAAGCCCTGGAAACCCGAAGACCAGCAGGCCAGCATGCATCTGGTCTTCAGGTTTCTGATGCTCCAGCACGTGTGAAAACCAGCTGGTCTGCATTATATGAGCACCAGAAACCAGAAGGCCAGGTGGCTAGCCCACACATGCACACCGCCCAGTTGGTTTTTGAATTTCTGGGGCTCCAGCACATATGCATGTTCCAGTTTGGGCACTCAGTGCCAAAAAGATTCGCCATCACTGCTGTAAGACATGGATCAGCGGTTTCAAGCTCTGATCATAGGACATTTGCCATTGTGTTTGAACATATCCAGAGAATCCATCAAATATACACATATAGGCATTTAACAAATGGAAAAGAAAGATCTGTACCTCAGAATGAAATCAAATTCGGAGCCTGCCAACATCAGTACACCAAGCAGAGTGGAAACGGCGCCATCCATTACAGGAGCAAACATGTGCTCTAAAGCCACAGTGGAGCGCAGGTTCCGGCTGCCAATGGCGGTGAGAAACCCCTGAAAATAGATAAACAGTCAGAAACATTCCTAAAAAGGATTCTTTGAAACCACTCATAGACACTACTAAGTAAATAATAATAATAATAATAATAATAATAATAATAATAATAATAATAATAATAATTATTATTATTATTATTATTATTATTATTATTATCATTTATTAGATTTGTATGCCGTCCCTCTCCAAAGACTTGGGGCGGCTCACAACAGTAATAAGAAACAGTGTAACAATGAGACAAATCTAATAATAAAAAATATATTAAAAACCCCAACAATTAAAAACCATACATAGATAGTGAGGGGATCTAATAGGCCAGTGAAGGCGAACCTATGGCACGGGTGCCACAGGTGGCACACGGAGCCATATCTGCTGGCACATAAGCTGTTGACCAATCTCAGCTCCAACGCACATGTGTGTGCCGGCCAGCTGATTTTTGGCTCACACAGAGGCTCTGGGAGGGTGTTTTTGGCTACCAGAAAGGCTCCGGGGGGAAAGGGGAAGGGTGTTTTCACCCTCCTTTGGCTCCAGGGAAGCCTTTGGAGCCTGGGGAGGGTGAAACACGAGCCTACTGGGCCCACCAGAAGTTGGGAAACAGTCCGTTTCTGGTTCCCAGAGGGCCTCCGGGAGGTGGGGAAAGCTGTTTTCGCTCTCTCCAGGCATTGAATTATGGGTGTGCACAGTTGCGCATGTGCAATAACATGTATGCATGCTCTTTCGGCACCCGAGGAAAAAAGGTTCGCCATCACTGTAATAGGCTGAATTACTGGATCAGTTCTTGTGCCTAGAGTCGGGTATCACAGACGGGAAGGCAGAAAGCCTCACCCGGAAATGATAATTCTCACACTAGTTATTTCAAAAGGAAAACTACGTTCCAATATAAAATAATCCAGAAAGATAGCCAACTATCATAAAGTAGAGTAGATTACATTCTATTCTAACCATCCAAATTAATTCTAGACAGTACAAATCAATTCTAAACTATGATGCTAATTCATTAGTCCTATTCTTTTCAGGCTGAATCTAAATCTGTTTCTTCATTGCTTATTTGACCCTTATGACAATCATTAAGTGTTGTACTACACGATTCTTGACAAATGTATCTATTTCTTTTATGTACGCTGAGAGCATATGCACCAAGACAAATTCCAAATCACACTTGGCCAATAAAATTCTATTCTATTCTATTCTATTCTAAACAATTATTTTATTTATTTTTAAAAAGCTTATATCTGCAAAGTTTAATGATACTAAACTACTTTAGATTGATTACCCAGTTAATGCATAATACCTAAGAGGTTAGTTTTGGCTCGCACACTAGCCGTAACTAGCTTAAAAGCGTACTAAGCTTAAAGGTAATCAAGCTTACCCTGTTGTGCAAATGAGCCACTGCCATAGTGAAGCATATTACATTATCACAAGCCATTAAGTCTTGTAGCAACGCAAATGTTCTTATGGAATATCTTACTTACCAGAGCTACATGTACAGTAAATTCAACGCCAATGCCTACAGAAGCAATTAGGATGACCACAGGGATTGCACTCAGTTTGATGCCCATCAAGCCCATGATGCCAAAAAGCTCAACTGTCATCATTGCCAAAACAAATACCTAGATATGAGAGAAATCACCATGAGCAGAGCATTTAAAACAGGCAAACCCAATGGAAAAACAGAATGCTTATGAATACAAAGCCACATCTATGATGCATGAATAATGTTCCTTGCTGAAAATTTGGAGCAGCTAAAGGTTTAAACACATATTCTGAATACAGAAGGAATTGTCTATAGCAGCTATCTGTAGTTTAAAAAAAAGAAAATTAAATGTGTGCACCCTTTATGTCTTTAATATCCTTTATATAATAGCTGCTCTTAATTGCCAATAATTAATTAATAAATAATTTCATGTTGTTATGGATATTAATAAACCATAAATATGAAAGCCCAAAATGTAACTATCGTGAAAATAGAGTAAGAAGGATAGGAATAATGAGAAGAATTTTACGAGGAATAATCTCAAAGAGTTGCTGTTGTGGGGAAAATAAGAGGCGGAAGGAATTTTATGTACAGTACATTGCTGCCTTGAGTTACTTATAAAGTAATGAAGACAGGATAAAAATCTAATCAATGCATCTAACAGGCTAGATAATGAGTACTTAAAATTCATTGTCAGCCATTAATCTTCCATAAACAGAATATCTGCCGAACTGTTAATATGACAGAATGCAATATTTTTTTTAAAAAAAATAACAACTACTTCTTAAGCAAGACAAAGCAAGAATATTAATGCAAGGCTGCAGATAGACATCCATCTATAATAATGGTTGAGGAGTGTGCAAACTTCTGGTAAAGTGTATTAGTTGTAAATAAACTATATATTAACTTAAACATTTCAGAACTATAGAAAGAAAACTGACGACAGAAATAGATTTGGTTTTTGTTGCAAAGATACAGGCTGATCCAAATTTTATATGACAATTGGCATAAAAGTATGTTTGCATGTGTGTGTGTGTCTGTATGTGTCTGTACAATGTGAACAACCAAAATAATTATTTATTTTGCAACCAAAATAAATTATGCAAACTATACGTATTTTCACAATTATTGGAAAAACCGAGTGTGTGAAGAATTGTAATTGTTTAGAACAGGGCTCCTCAAACTTGGCAACTTTAAGACTTGTGGACTTCAACTGCCAGAATTCTGGCTGGAGAATTCTGGGAGTTGAAGTCCAGAAGTCTTAAAGTTGCCAAGTTTGAAGACCTCTGGTTTAGAATAATATTTTGGGATAAAAATTAAAGCTTTTTAGAGTATTGTATAGATGAGTGTAAAACCGAGATCGAAAAGGAAGAGCAGTAGGACACAGAAGGAGAATCATGGAAATAGTAGAAGTCCTCTAATCTAGGAAGCTACACACAATTTAACCTAAACTGTTGACTCTTGACTTACGAGGGCTAAAAATAATACTGATTTTGCAGTCAACTTGACAAACATACATACATACATACATACATACATACATACATACGTATGTATCACATGTATCACACATGTATCACATGTTATATAAATTGTAACCGGAAAAGGCAGGGAGAAGCCTCTGTGGGGCCTCTCTAGGAATCTCCTCGAAGGAAACAGGGCCGGAAAAGGCAGGGAGAAGCCTCTGTGGGGCCTCTTTAGGAATCTCATGGGAGGAAACAGGGCCGGAAAAAGTGGGGATGGGCCTCCATGGGGCCTCTCTAGGAATCTCCTGGGAGGAAACAGAGCCGGAAAAGGTGGGGAGAGGCCTCCATGGGGCCTCTCTAAGAATTTCCTGGGAGGAAACAGGGCCTCCACCCTCCCTGTGGTTTTCCCAACCACACACATTATTTGCTTTGATTCCTATGGGAAAATTGTTTCTTCTTACAAACTTTTCTATACTTAAGAACCTGGTCACGGAACGAATTAAGTTTGTAAGTAGAGGTACCACTGTACTGATTTTGCAGTCAATTTTACAACCATATATATATATGCTACAGCAGATAATGTTCGAATGTAGCAATTCAACATCTCTGTTGTTCCCAAACAGCCATACATGAAAATACTTACAATAATACTGGCAGTCCAAGGATTGAGTAGCAGCAGGGTGCACACCAGAAAAGTGCAGGCCAGCACAATGCTGATGGCTTGCAGAAGCCAGTGGCGCAGGCCAATGTACTGCTCCCAGAAGAGGAATGGATATCCGCTGGGGTAGCTAAATACTCCACGTGTCTGGGCCACCTCGTCACAGATGGCACGCACACTCTGGATAGCTGCCACAAAGTCCGATGTGTGTCGAAGGCCATTGAGGTAGAAGGGGAACTGAGCAAACTCCAGAGGCTGTGCAGCTGGGACTAGAGGAAGCAGAGGCAGCCATTAAGGAAAGGTGACCTCCTCTCCCCTCTTGTTTCTAGGGCCCACAATTTAGTTGTCCCCCTTTGCCCATAATGCCCACCATATTATGAAGTTAGGCAGATGATTCCATTTGTGCAGCTTTGTGGTATGATGGAATGGGATTTGGTTTCAAATAGATGAGATGTAATAGCAAATAGTATTGTAAATCTGTATAATGATATTGAAAACGTCTATATGAAAGTTTTCCAGGTGATCAAAGTAAAGGAGGCAGCATTTTGTTGGATGATAAATACCGAATGTAAATGTAAATTTCTCCAGGTCCCGTCGACCAGACAACGTCATCTGGCGGGGCCTAGGGGAAGAGCCTTCTCTGTGGCGACCCCGGCCCTCTGGAACTAGCTCCCTCCAGAGATTTGGACTGCCCCCACCCTATCTATGTCACCAGGCATGAGGCAACTAGCATATGCCCCCACTTCTGACCATTAAAAGTTATGTGTGGGTATGATTGTAATATTGAGTGTTGATTGTGTATTACTGCTTGTTTTAAGATAATGGGTTTTAGCTATAGTTTTAATTATTAGATTTGTATTTATATTCTGTTATTGTTGTTGTGCGCCACCCCAAGTCTCCAGAGAGGGGCGGCATACAAGTCTAATAAATTATTATTGTTGTTGTTGTTGTTGTTGTTGTTATTATTATTATTATTATTATTAAATTCATTATATTGTATTGTAGATTGAAGATATATGATATTACACTTTCTAAAAGTGGAGAAAAATACCCCACCCCCCAAAAAAAGAAAAGAATGGGACTTGGGTTGAAACAATGAAATGTGGTAGAAAGCTGAATGGAAATGGAACTTTTACAAATACTCACTTCGAAGATTTTCACCGGTAGCATCATATTTGTCATGGATCCATTCCAGGGGTGGCGGATAGAAGTTGGCCTGGGAAGCAGCAAAACCAAGAGGGTCATTGCTCACCCACACTGTCAAGCAGATGTAAAAGATATCAGGGGGAATGATCCCATTTTCATCAACCAGACGGCGAGTTGTCAGCTGTGGGGCAGATGGAAAAATGAAGGAATTGAGCAGGATAAAACTCAGATCTCCAAAAGAATGTAGATCTTGGGTGTCCCTTCAAACCTTTATTTCTAAGAAACACCCTTCAGATAACTGCCAGCAGGGAAACACTCCTTTCCCTACATATATTTTTCAGACGTTGTCTTCTTGCGGTTATTATATTATTCTTTTTTATGGTTCATCTATCCCTTCTCCCTACCAAATTGCTGAGCTAGTCTTAATGCTTACTTGATTTAAGTTGAAAGGCTCTTTCTTGTTGGCCGTCTGGATAAGGAGTTTATAAGCAAGAACACCATCTTCCGAACCATTCCGATAATTTTCCCTGGTGATGCGCCCGGATTCCCAGTCCTGATCAAAGGCTGCCTGTAGATCTGGCATTCAGAAAGTATAAAATTAAATGAGAGCTCTCCAAGAGATCTGTCCATATTTAGCACCTCCCCTCTTCATATCATTGTTCTTATGCTTTATGACAATAATTCCAGGCAGGTTGCACAGGAAGGGATTTACTGACTCTGAACCTGTACATACAAAGTGTTTAATACAGCTAAGCAATATGTGATTATTACCCAACACCTTAGTGAAAAAATAAGAACAGTACAACATGATTAATATCTGCATCAACAAATGTTTTAACAGTGGGAGAAAGAAGAAGGAAGACACTATTTTTCTAGCTTTCATGAAAATATTCCAGCAGGTAATTCCCTACTCTCCACTTACTGCTTAGAACAATATTAAGTTTCATTTCTAGGGGGTAGGAAATACTCTGTGATTATGTATGTCCTATATGGGCAGCAGGACATACATACAGATCACTTCTGTGTTCAAATAAACACTGCCAGCCTATGTTTACCTCTGTGCAAAATACAAACAAGCAATTCCTTATGTATATATATATACATAAAAAAACATATAGCCTCTCCCTGGTACAGAGCTGAAGGGATCAGGTCGGGTGGCTCAGCTGTTAATTCTCTGCCTTACAAGGCAGAAGCTGCCGGATCAAATCCCAGTAAGGGTGGGTGGCTGATGAGGCCAGAACAAGGCTGAAATGGTGCCATCCTAGTCTCCCTTAATTTTAAAATTTCAGCAAAAAACATGTGATACATATACAGTAGTCCCTCGCTATACCACGCTTCACCTACTGCGGCTTCACTTCATCGCGGGTTTCTGAGGAAGCCGATCGGCAGATTTAAACAGCCCGCCGAACTCGATCGGCAGGTTTAAAAAAAAAATCTAAAATTGTAAATACTGTATTTAAATACTGTATCTAAAATAAATACTGTGTGGGAAGGGATTATAAACACTTTAAACAATGAAAACTACCAAACAATTACAATATAAATACTTAAATAAGTACTATCAGTCGATAAATTCCCCATCGCGGATTTCACCTATCGCGGCCAGGTCTGGAACGTAACACCAGCGATAGGTGAGGGACTACTGTATATTGATTTTTAGTATTTACATCTTAGTACGTTCTAATACTTTCAGGTGGGAAAACATCCAAACAACCAATTCCTATATGAAACACAGCTCTGATAAAAATGTGGTTGGGGTTAAACCGTCTACAGAAAGATCTATTGGAGTTTCTGGTAGCCTAGAACACATCTTATATCCTGAGTGCAGTTACAAAATAGAGATTCGAACTTTTCCTCCCGGGACACATCTTGTTAATAAACAAAGTACAAAATCCGGGTTGCCCCTGAAATACCAGTAGGTTTACACCACGAGTGGGCTGCTAGCCAGAATGCCTAATTGCGCTGGCTTCTGCAGCTCTGGAGGTACTGTGAGTTCGAGCGGAATTATGGTTCTGGGCCCAGGCAGGTAAGCAAAATCGTGCACGGAGATGAAGTTGTGCCCATGTTCTGGCGGAAGCAAAAAACCTCAACGGAACACTGGTGCACCTGCGTCTCCGTGCACAGTTTTGCTACCTGCATGGGCGCAGAACCATAATTCCGCTCGAACTCAAAGAGGCAAGCCCAATTAGGCGTTCCAGCTAGCAGCCCTCCCCTGGTTTACACTCAAAGCATCCTGCAACTGAGACCTGGAAAAAATCCCTTTCGACAGCTTTATAGAGACCGAGATTACAGTCCAAGAAAAGAGTGTTGTTCCAGAGAGATTAATTCACCTTGTAGCCAATCTCGGAAGTAGTGCAGCCACATCTTTGGCAACTGGCGGTTCTCCTCACGGACTACATACTGGATGGCAGCAAAGGCCTGATGCAGGCTATACAGAGCTTCCTGTGAGCTTGGGTAGTCAAAGCCTCCGTTCGTTACCACAAACATGTTGTAAAAGGAGAAATACTTGAATTGGGCGGAAATGAAGGCATGCTCCTTTGTACCTCGCGGTATAATATCTGTCAGATAGAGTCCATCATGCACCTTGGTTGTACCATAGAGGCTGAGGCCCAGCAGGGCTAGGAATAGAGCTACCACAATTCCCTGAAAAAGCAGAAGGGAAAAGTGTCAAGACGGGTGTGAACAAACAGCATCCCCTTTGCCTAATCCAGCCTTTTCTCTTTTGTTTATCAAGAGATTTGGCCCATTTAGTTCTCTGGAAATTTTATATCCAGGTTTGGAGATAATGATGCTACTAGAAACCTTGCCCCAGGTACAATCGTTATCAATGCAAGCTTAATTAATTTATTAATTTATTTTTTAAAAAATATATTTTTATTAATTTTCACAGACAAACATTACAAACACAACATATGACATAAAAAGGAGCTACAATCGCTCCGCTCAAGGTAGAAGTCTTCATTGTACAGAAAAAAAAGTACTTATTATTGTTTGGATCAATCCAGAGAATATTTAAAAATATCTACTGTATTACAATTCTCCATGTAAAAACACATCTAGTGATATATTAAAGAATATAAAAAACTTAATTATGAGTTAAATCAAAATGAAAAAAAAATCTGTTACAACTCGCTATGTAAAAACGCATCTAGTAATATATTAAGGAATATAAAGAACTTAATTATGAGTTAAATCAAAATAAAAAGAAAATATTACTTTATATCATGAAACATCACAATCTAGTTAACTTTTTCTATTATGTTTGACTTTACCAATATTTCAACAGCCTTATGTACTTTTTATTTTATCCCACCAAATATATACCATCTGCCAAATATTGTACAATTTTTATTCTTCTTGATTATTTAAATTTAATTTATTAATTAATTTATTAATTGCATATGTATGCCACCCCTCTCCAAGAACTCTGAGATGAAGGTGAAGATGAAGCAGACAGAAAAGGTTTTGCATCTTATGATGCTCAAGGGCAATCTATGGATGATAAAATGGAGGAAGCCATTGTTACAGTTCATTCAACTCCAAATACTTTTTCTATGTATGAGATGAAATAAAGGCATTGTAGCATCTCCTTCAGTACAGATGCGCCAGATGAAACATCTGCAATGTGCTTCTTACACATTGAACTAATTTTTTTTAAATGCTCCAGGAAAGGAACGAGAAAAGCCTGCAGGCTGGTTATTCTTAATCCCCTGGTGGGTGATCCTAATACCTGACCGAGTTTGGTGTGGTGTGAGTTGCCCTTCAAACCTAGCCATTTTATCTTAATTGACTTAGTTCTCATTTTGAATTGACTAGATACAGAAAAGGATCAATATCTGCTATGAAAAAAATATTTCCCTCTTTTTGGGCTGACTTGGCAAGGCACAACCTTACTCAGAGTCTCAGAAGCACACAGGGAAATACATTGAAATTTGGAACAAATCGTATGATTGGCTTGAAAAGAGGAAGCAAAATAAAGCCATAAATATTTCAGTTAGTAGCTTAAATGTGATGATTCTCAACTATGTTAAAATGGAACAAATATATCAATGAATAATAATTAAATATGTAAATGGAAAAGACTATATAAATATGTTACTGGAAAAGATTACATAAGCATGAATTTACTGTCGATATAAATTGTATTATAACCCTAGAGGTTACGTAATGTAGTTGCATGGTATTGTACTGTTTTGTTTTGTCTATTTTCTGTCTGTGTGTCTAACTTGTTGCTTTTAAATGTAAATCACTTAATTTTAAAAAATTAAAAAAGAAAATACATTGTTTGCAAAGGAATCCAACTTTCATTTCAAGTTGGTTGAGATAGTTGGGGAAATTTCGTTCCCAACTGGCTTTACTCCTCGAATCGCAAATTTGTGTCCAGGATGACAGTCTTTTTTTCCCTACATAGATCAAGATGCTTCCCCCCCCCTCTTGAGAATGACTCTGTGCTGCCTACCTTAGTTTGGCTCTGCAGCAGGATGGGCGCATATCGGTCACGAGCAAAGCTGGAAAAGTTCCACCGACAAACCGGCAAAGGCACACATTCCTGGGCTCCTTTGCTTTCATCCAGCTGTGCCAGAAGATCCCGAGTGGAACTGGCAGGAGTGAAGATTTGTGAGCCCAGAGGATTGGCAGGAAGGAGAGTGGAGGGAGTAGTAAACACATGCTGCGTAGGTGGTAAAATAGTGACTACATGTCTCCCAGAGGAGTCACACTGAGTGAAAGCCTGCACAGTGGTAGTGATGTGTGTGCTGGTTGCCAGGGCTGGATGGCCGTGGGGATAGGTCGGTGTGGCGTGGTTATCATTCACATCAGCATATTCTTGTGGTTGGATCTGGATGACACGGGCAGAACAGAGGCTGTGGGAGGGAAGAAGTCATTGAAAACTGTTACAGAAAAGGCAGGTACACAGCTCTAGATTTTCATGCTGTAAAGCAGTGTTTCCCAACCTTGGCAACTTGAAGATATTTGGACTTCAACTCCCAGAATTCCCCAGCCAGCGAAGTCCAAATATCTTCAAGTTGCCAAGGTTGGGAAACACTGCTGTAAAGATACGTTTCCTAGACTTAATTTTCAGACTCCGGAATGAAGAGGAAGGACAGCATTCTCCCAATCATTTTAGATCCTGCGTGTCAATTTTTAAACTTTAGTTTTTAAGAGATACAGTGGTACCTCTACTTAAGAACTTAATTTATTCAGTGACCAGGTTCTTAAGTAGAAAGGTTTGTTAAGTAGAAGCAATTTTTCCCATAGGAATCAATGTAAAAGCAAATAATGTGTGCAAACCCATTAGAAAAGAAATAAAGGCTCAGGATTTGGGTGGGAGGAGGAGCAGGAAGAAGAGGAGGAGGACAGTCGCTGCCGAAGGAAGAAGGAGAGGTGAGGGGAATCAAAAAAATCCAAAACTTTAAGGCTTAAAAAAAAAAAGAGGGAGTCTGAAGCGGCGAAGAGGAGCACACGTCTCCCATACACCCGGCGTGAGGCTTCCTCCCATACACTGCGCCAGAGAGAGAAACCCAGGGGGAATGGCAGGAAACTGGCCGGGCCTTTGTGTCGCTCTCAAATTTCCTGGGAAATTTTTCTGGGCTCGGGTTCTTAAGTAGAAAATGGTTCTTAAGAAGAGGCAAAAAAAATCTTGAACACCCGGTTCTTATCTAGAAAAGTTCTTAAGTAGAGGCTTTCTTAAGTAGAGGTACCACTGTACATTTTTGATAGGAATAAAACTCATATCTGGCTTTTGGAAGCTTTGACATTTTTTCTTAGACCTGAATTTGATTTTCTTGACTGTATGTAAGTGCTTTTTCAAATTATTCTCCTCTCTTGGAAGCCTGGTTTGTCAGAAAAAGAATTATGGCTATTCAAAGAGGTATTCGTTTTCACCCCTACCACCCCTGAGTCAGTACCTGTAGAAGCAGCAGAGAATATCAAGCCTCTTGTTTTCACGCCTGTGAAGATCCAGACTCAAAATGGCCGGAAAAATGAACAGCACCATGGCAAAATTAAAAACCACCACTACTGCAGCCTGCAATAAACAAGCAGATTTCTCTTTTTAAAAAAGCAAAGTTCTCATTGAAGATTCCAAAATCTTGAATTGTGGAAGCTTTTAAAAATATGAGAATTGAGTTTTCTATCACTAGTTCCCTTTACATGAATGGGGATCGTTCTGCTTTCAGAAACACCAAAGGACAATTGCACATTTATGAAAATCATTTGCTGTTATGTGTAAGAGTTTTCTTCACAAATAGACAGTCCAAGGGGCACACTATGAAATGGAAGGAGATATTCTACTCTTCACTGTGGTTTCATTCATATGGAGAACTGCTGCCATCAGTAATAGCATTTAGAGGCATAGAAACATAGAAACATAGAAGTCTGACGGCAGAAAAAGACCTCATGGTCCATCTAGTCTGCCCTTATACCATTTTCTGTATTTTATCTTAGGATGGATATATGTTTATCCCAGGCATGTTTAAATTCAGTTACTGTGGATTTATCTACCACGTCTGCTGCAAGTTTGTTCCAAGGATCTACTACTCTTTCAGTAAAATAATATTTTCTCATGTTGCTTTTGATCTTTCCCCCAACTAACTTCAGATTGTGTCCCCTTGTTCTTGTGTTCACTTTCCTATTAAAAACACTTCCCTCCTGGACCTTATTTAACCCTTTAACATATTTAAATGTTTCGATCATGTCGCCCCTTTTCCTTCTGTCCTCCAGACTATACAGATTGAGTTCATTAAGTCTTTCCTGATACTTAAGACCTTCCTGATACTTAAGACCTTCCACCATTCTTGTAGCCCGTCTTTGGACCCGTTCAATTTTGTCAATATCTTTTAGGTGAGGTCTCCAGAACTGAACACAGTATTCCAAATGTGGTCTCACCAGCACTCTATATAGCGGGATCATAATCTCCCTCTTCCTGCTTGTTATACCTCTAGCTATGCAGCCAAGCATCCTACTTGCTTTCCCTACCGCCTGACTAGAATAAGGCAGAATAAAGATTTGGCTCTTACATAAAAGCAGGGGAAAGCAGCAGGAGATTTCACTGGTAGGTGACTTCTAAGGTCCTTTTTAACTTTGGCATACTATGACTCTATAGGCACATTATAGGAAAGCTGTTAGCAGAGGAGCTTACCTGTAGAGAGAAGGCACGCAATGCAGGGATAGGCACAAGGGCAGCCATGAAGAAGGCAATCATGTTATTGACAGACGTGAGTGCCACACTGGTGCCACTACGCCGTAGGCATTCACCAGTCCGTTCCTAGGTAGGAAATGTGAAAATGAGCAACACAAATTCAGAATGGATGGAGGTTACAACTGGCAGTGCACAGGATCCCAAAATCTAGACAGGTATACTCACCTTGATAGGAACATGCTGACTGGTCTCCGTGAAGGCATGTGCTAGCAAGAACATGTCATCCACGCCAATGCCAAGCGCCAGGAAGGGCAGCACCTGTACAGGTCAGGATGGAAATAGAACAAAAGAGATGTGATCAGAACCAATCCAACTTTTCCAAATGTTTGGAGAGATGAAAGCAGCATAATTTTGGAGCCCCAAGAATAACCCCAAGTTTGAAATACTCTCTACAACTCAACATATTCATAATGCTGTGCTAGGATATTGGATTAAATTCAACTCATTGCGTAAGGTTGAAAAATCTTAACAGGCTGAATAGCAATCGCAATAGCACTTAGACCAGTGATGGCGAACCTTTTTTCCCTCGGGTGCCGAAAGCGCGTGCGCACACACTATCATGCCTGTGTGAATGCTCACACCTATAATTCAATGCATGGAGAGGGCAAAAATTGCCTCCCCTGCCCCCCCCCCCCCACTGGAGGCCCTCTGGAGGTTTCCCAACTCCTGGTGGGCCTGGTAGGCCCGTTTTCACCTCCCCAGGCTCCAGAGCCTTCCCTGGAGCCCAGGAAGGGAAAAACATTTTCCATATCCTCTCGGAGGCCCTCTGGAAGCCACAAATTCCGTACCAGAGCCTCCATGTGAGCCAGAAATCAGTTGGCCAGTGTGCAAATATGTTCTGAAGGGCAAAGGCTCGGGTGCTGTTGTGGTTAGCTCTGGCCCAGCTCCTGCCCCAAGGAATGTGCAGGTGGATGTAGGGGAAACATCCACATGTCGCAGGCCTGTTTTGCTCCCGATGGAATCTGCCAACGAAGCCTCCTCTGACCAAGGAAGCGTGATTGACAGTGAAGAGGGGAGTTTGGCAGACAGCCCAGGAGAAGATCAATCATCTGTATCATCCCTGGATTTTGAACAAGAATTAATGACACATCCATGCATGCGTAGAGTGATGCATAGGAGACAACAACTGAAGGATTATTACAAGAGAAAATGAGGCCACCTGTGGTTGGGTGGGGCTGCTGTAATTAGTGCTACAGATAAAAGTGCAGCTTGGTGTTTTAGCCTCATGGCAGTTTATCTGATTCATTGTTTTGTCAAGATCGTGGTTTTTGTGCTGTTCAAGATTGTGTGTGGACTCTCTGGACTTTAGAATTGGACTCAATTTCCCATTTATTGGGTGAGCAATTGGATTGCATTTAACCTGTGCCTTGTGTGTACCAGAAAATCCCTTTGACATTTAAAAAGGGAGCTGTTTCTGTTTTTCTGTTTATAAAAACTTTTGGGTTTTCCTTTTACCGTGTGGTGTGTGTCTTCCTGGACTAATTACCCTATAATTATAGGCAGTTGAAATACGCCGGCAGAACAGGTGCTAGCAGATATGGCTCCAAGTGCCACCTGTGGCATTCGTGCCATAGGTTCACCATCACTGACTTAGACTTATATAATACTTCACAGTGCTTTTACAGTCAATCGACCATATCAAAGCAAAAATAGTGACCACATTGGTCGTCATAAAACTGCGACTGGTTAAAATACAATAAAATTGGATAAAATAAAGAGAATTTGGATAAATAAGTTAAAATACAGTATAATATGCTAAAATTGAGTAGTAAAACATGAGAATATAACTCATGCAAAGGATTATATTAAATAGATGTAAGGTACTGATATAAAATATTCTTAGGTGAATTCATCTCCTTTGCATGCCACCCTAATATGTTCTATAAAACGTATTCTCATCTGAACAGCCCTGACTATAAACTTAACGGTTCTAGAAACTACATATATATTTGTACCCTGAAGAAAGTAAGATAATTGTTTATTACAGTCCCAGTGTATGATTTTGTCAAGTAGGGGACTTTTACAGTCTTCTCTAAGACTGGCTGGGGAATTCTGGGAATTGAAGTCCAGATATCTTCAAATTGCCAAGGCTGGGAAACACTGGTTTACAGAGTCAGCACATTACCCCCAACAATCTGGGTCCTCATTTTACCAACCGCAGAAAGATGCAAGGATGAGTCAACCTTAAGCCAGAATAACTAATGTTGCAGATTAGGAAGAAAAGAGACAATGTAGACTGAAAGGTTACAATTTCTTTTTCTTTTAAAATCAGGGAATCTGGACCTCCCAAATGGGGGGAAGCGTACCTGAGTGGTGGCTGCATTGAATGAAATTCCAAGCAAGGAGCAAAGTCCAAGTCCTGCTGCTACTGAAAGGGCAACTAGGAGGACTCCAGCCAGGCCCACAGCCCCCTGCGATTTGGAGCAGTCCCAGCGCAGCAGGGTGACGCAAGCATATGCTAGCTGCAAAGAGATGGGAACAGACATCTTTAAGGGTGAGAGTAGGAATATGGGGGAAATATCCACTGTCCATAATTATTGTGAAATAAATAAGGAGGGAAAGAAGCTGCAACGCACCATTAGCAGGTAACCGCCAGCTACACGGATGGTGCTCACATCCGAAAAGGACTTCATGATATCACTGAGCGTGGTGGTAGAGAAGGCATGAATAGTCTGAGAATAATTTGAAGGCAGAGATTCCTGGGCCACCTGGAAAGAGACAAAACTGGTAAGACAGTGCATCTAAGAAAACACTTTATTTATTTATTTATTTATTTATTTATTTATTTATTTATTCTTTGTCCAATATACAATACATATGAAAGAGAATAGACAATAAGACAATATAAAGATAGGAAGTAAAAAAGAAGAGAAGTAGATAGGAAGAGGATATATATAAAGGATAGAATATATAAGATAAAAGGGATAAGGAAAGACAATTGGACAGGGGACGATAGGCACATCAGTGCACTTATGTACGCCCCTTACTGGCCTCTTAGGAACCTGGAGAGGTCAATCGTGGAGAGTCTAAGGGAGAAATGTTGGGGGTTAGGGGTTGACACTATTGAGTCCGGTAATGAGTTCCACGCTTCGACAACTCGATTGTTAAAGTCATATTTTTTACAGTCAAGTTTGGAGCGATTAATATTAAGTTTGAATCTGTTGCGTGCTCTTGTGTTGTTGCTGTTGAAGCTGAAGTAGTCGTTGATCGGAAGGACGTTGCAGCGTATGATCTTGTGGGCAATACTCAAATCGTGTTTTAGGCGTCGTAGTTCTAAGCTTTCAAGGCCCAGGATAGTTAGTCTATGTAGAGATGGGCTGGTAAGGTGGAACAGTGACATGTGCTCGTTCCCGTAGCTCCGAGTGCTAGCGGAGTCCAGCGCAATTATGCTACTGCACCTGGGCAGGTAGCAAAATCGCACACAGACACGCAGGTGTGCCCATGGGGGCGAGCACATGTCACCGTTCCACCTTAGCAGCCCATCTCTGCTTGTACTGCTTTGCCGACATTCATTTAATAAAGCAATCATTCTCATAAGATATGCCTAGGATGCTCACAAACAACCTATTGCTCTAATTGTGTTTCGTAAAAAACTGAAGCATTTCCAGGAAAATAAAAATCTGCCTCAATCATCCTCTTGCCATTTCAATTTATTTATTTACTATGTATATGCCTCCCTCTCCAAAAAGGACTCACGGTGACTAACAATAGTCATAAAATACAGAAACAACAAAATATAACAACAGTAACAACACAGTAAAATATGTGTGTCCATCCTAGAATCCACTCAAGTATAATAAATCTATTGTCGATACTTTATGTATGGTCTCTATTTAGCCAAGCATTTTGTATCACTAGATAAAAGTTCATTGGATGTCAAAGAGATTTTTAAGCATGGTTTACCTTGTATATTGCATATCATATATTCATATCATATATTCAAATCTTATCCTGGGCAATAATTGGTGTTCTTTTTTCCTTTCTTGTTAAAGAAAAAAGTCTGCTTAGTAGTATTTACAAGCAGTCATACACAAACAGTCAAACATAATTTATGTTTGTAAGCAAGTACAGTATTGAACATAGTTTTGCATGCTATATAATCTCCCCTCACTGACACACATTTGTGCCTTGTTCTGCATGCCTCTTTTCAACTCTCATTCCATACTTGCATCACATCGGACAGCACATTGGTGTCATTGCCAGAATAGCCGTATTGGCACCTCACCTCAACGAATTCCCGCTGCCAAGCCTCCAGCACAGCGGCAGCCTTCTCCTCGCTCCAGCTGATATCATGTATCTCATAGTCATCCCGGTAGTGCTCGTAAAGTTGTCGTGGGCTCATCAGCAGGAACATGCTTTGCAGGGCTTCAGCTCTGGAGAAAGAAAAATGGGCTTAGAGACCCCCTTCTTCTGCCTAAACTCTGTTGCCAAAGCATTTTACACAGTCTGAGGTAGAAAACAGGAATTCTGTCATCACCATCAGCTCTTTCAGAAGTTTATTTTCAGCACTTCCTTTCAGTCCAAGCAAATGACTCATATACACATCTAAACGTAATACAAAATGAACAATGCTGCAATGTCCTCCATGTCACCTACTGCTCCAAGCAAAATTAAAGTGGTTTGGTTTTGTCAGCTGATTGGTTTCCAGACACAATTCAAAGTGCTAGTTATGACCTATAAAGCCCTGCATGGCAACAACGGACCAGATTAATTACGGGATCGCCTCCTGCCGCATGAATCCCAGCGACCGGTCAGGTCCCCCAGAGTCGGCCTTCTCCAGGTCCCGTCAACCAGATAATGTTGTTTGGCGGGATCTAGGGCAACAGCCTTCTCTCTGGAGGCTCCAGCCCTCTGGAATCAGCTCCCCCAGAAATTTTTATTACTATTATTATTTATTGGATTTGTATGCCGCCCCTCTCCACAGACACAGCATATAACAATAATCCAATACTAAAAACAGTTTAAAAACCCATTATTATAAAAACCAATCATACATACAGACATACCATGCATAAAATTGTAAAGGCCTAGGGGGAAAGCGTATCTCAATTCCCCCATGCCTGGTGGCAGAGGTGGGTTTTAAGCAGCTTACGAAAGGCAAGGAGGGTGGGGGCAATTCTAATCTCTGGGGGGAGTTGGTTCCAGAGGGCTGGGGCCACCACAGAGAAGGCTCTTCCCCTGGGTCCCGCCAAGCGGCATTGTTGCCCCCCCTCCTCGCCTTTCTCAAGAGTCTGAAGACTCATTTGTGTCATCAGGCTTGGGGCTATTAAGTACTTGCCCCCTGGCTGATGAATGAAATGTATGGGTTATTGTATGAATGGGAGCAAGTGAATGGAAATAAATCGGGGTTCTTAAACTAGTTAATTTTAAGCTAATTGGATTTAAGATTTTTTAATTGTCATTTTCATATGTTGTAAGCCGCTCCGAGTTGTTGAAAAGGGGTGGCATATAAATCCAATTAATTAATTAGTTAATTAATTAAATAAGTGAAACCATCAGCCTTTCCAAATGGCCTATGATGGCAGATACTTTAGGCCTATGATTTGGGCTTGTGGAGACGATTGCTCATATTGTTCACCATGTGGTTGTTCAACCCATCCAAAAACACAAGACTTCATGTACTGAAAGAGACACAAAGGTTTACTTTCTAGAAGAGGGCTCTCCAATCTTGGCAACTTTAAGACTTGTGGACTTCAACTCCCAGAGTTCCTCAGTAAACTGGCTGAGGAATTCTGAGAGTTGAAGTCCACAAGTCTTAAAATTGCCAAGGTTGGAGAACCCTGTTCTAGAATATTTTGCACTTGCATCTCAACCTTTGAAAAGAAGTGAGCATGCTTTTATATTTCTTAGTTGCTTTATTGCATTTATTATTTTTAAAAACAAAAACAGCTATTTATGTTCTCATCAGCAATCTTTCTTTCTCCCTTTACTTTGCCAGACAAAGAATTCAAAGACAGAGGCATCCATAATAATTTATTTCTACATGCATAATGTATGAGAAAATTCAGTAATGATCCTGACCAAACCAGCATGTGAAAAGTGTCCTACTATACTTAAATAGCAGTAATCTGGCCAAAAAATGGCTATGGACCCAGCATTGTACCAAGGATGACAAAGAGATTGGAAGAGGACCAAATTTCCAAAGTGATATTATTATTATTATTATTATTATTATTATTATTATTTATTTATTTATTTATTTATTTATTGGATTTGTATGCCGCTCCTCTCCGCAGACTTGAGGCGGCTAACAACAATGATAAAAAACAGCATGTAACAATCCAATTAATAAAACAACTAAAAACCCTTATAGTAAAACCAAACATACACACAAACATACCATGCATAACTTGTAATGGCCTTGGGGGAAAGAATATCTTAACTCCCCCATGCTTGGCGATAAAGGTGGGTCTTGAGTAATTTGCGAAAGACAAGGAGGGTGGGGGGCCGTTCTAATCTCTGGGGGGAGTTGATTCCAGAGAGCCGGGGCCGCCACAGAGAAGGCTCTTCCCCTGGGGCCCGCCAAACGACATTGTTTGGCTGACGGGACCCGGAGAAGGCCAACTCTGTGGGACCTTATCGGCCGCTGGGATTCGTGCGGTAGACGGCGGTTCCGGATGTATTCTGGCCCAATGCCATGTAGGGCTTTAAAGGTCATTACCAACACTTGGTACGGGGAACAATTTTGAAGGTCAGATTCTATTGAGAAGCTCAAATTTGCCTACATATGAGCTCCCTCTAGAATCTGCTGTTCAGAATAGTAAAAACAGGTGTTTGAGTTTTAAGATAGCATCCACATTAAATGGAAGGGATTGTGTTGAGCAGTAGCTTCAGGAAGGAAGGGATAACGGCAGCCCAGGCTTCGGGGATCAACATAAATCCCATGGCTTGAGAAATGTTTGCCAGTTGTTCCTGGGGTCAGGCCATAGGGATGCACCCATCACTCACAGAAATTGAAGCCTAAGAAGCCTCAAGTTACATGCTGGCTCGGGGGCCAATATAGCACCATTTCAAAGTGTAGAGCAGGAAGAATGAAGTTTACTCATTTCCCAGAGGCATGTCCTTCATTTTGAGTTGAAAAACAAATGTAGTGGATGGATGCCACTGACTACCATCTTTAATTTTCCTCCATATAAAGGGAAGTCACCTGATCTGCAAGATTCGGCCACATTTATTCCAAAACAGAAATCTTTTCCTAATACACAGAGGGACTCACAATCCAACTTACTTGTGCAGTTTTCCTTGAGGATCTTTTACTGTGCCTCCCAAGATGAGCTCCTCTTGCCAATGCATGTATTTCCGGGAGAAGCCATGGCAGCCCCCCGTGAGTTCAGAAGGGATGTGTGGTTTCTGGCAGGAGCAAACAAGAGGAGAATGCAAAGTGAGAATGCTATCAAAGAATTTTCCATAGTAAGTGATAACTACAATTACTACGAGTCTATGGAGAGGGGCGGCATACAAATCCAATAAATTATTATTATTATTATTATTATTACTACTACTACTACTACTACTACTACTACTACTACTACTATTACTATTACTGTAAGCATCACTATGGAGCACTGCTCACCAAGACAACTAGACACAAGAACAGTTTTTCCCCGAATGGCATCACTCTGCTAAATAAATAATTTCCTCAACACTGTCAATCTATAGTATGTATTTACTAAGTCTGCACTACGATTACTAGTAGTTTTTTTCTCATCCATTTCCTCCCACTTATGACTGTATGACTGTATCCTATCCTATCACCTATTTCCTCCCACTTATGACTGTATCACTGTAACTTGTTGCTTGTATCCTTAAGATTTTTATTAATACTGATGGTTTCCTCATTGCTTATTTGACACCTACGAAAATCATTAAGTGTTTTATCTCATGATTCTTGACAAATGTATCTTTTCTTTTATGTTTCCTTGTGTGTACAATCACACTTGGTCAATAAAAAAATCTATTCTATTCTATTCTACGCTACTCTACTCTATTCTATTCTAACTCTCTATACCTCAATCTAGCTCTTGAAAGCTGAGAAACTACAACCAATGAATCCTCAAGGAACCCTGTTTTGCTTAAGATTGATTATTTACTACAAATGTACACAAACTGGTCAACTACGGCAAACAAGGGTAAATGTTGCTCTTTGGCAAATGTCAGATCCAAGAAATTATGAGAGGCAGCAAAAACCTAAAAGAAAAATATCAAGCTGGGCTTATGAGAGAGCAAAAGCCTTGTGGTTTTATAGATTAAGTACTAATTTATTTCCTAACAAGAAATTAGGCTAATTAGCTTGCTTAAGAAGGGAAATTAGGCTGAAAGTCTAAGGCAGGGGTAGGCAACGTTGGCTCTTCTATGACATGTGGGTTTCAACTCCCTGAATTTCTGAGCTAGCATGATTGGCTCAGGAATTCTGGGAGTTGACGTCCATAAGTCATAGAAAAGTCAAATTTGCCTACCCCTGGTCTAGGGCTATCTGTTCCAGTGTCATTCCATGGGATTTGAACCTGTTTACCAAAAAGACCTTCTAAAACCACACTGTCATACTTTAATGCAGGGGTCTTCAACCTTGACAAGTTCAAGACTTTTGGACTTTAAATCCCAGAGATGAAGTCCACAAGTCTTAAAATTGCTAAGGTTGGAGACCCCTGCTTTAATGTATCTCTATCTATTCCATCTGCTTGGAGGTTTTCAGACTGGACAGATGAACGAACAAACAAATCTAAGTAAACAAGCACTGGATTATATCTATCAAAATAAAGAAATATAAAAAGTTCCAGTGATCAACATGAATCGTTCTACTTTACAGAATCATTCTGGTTTTCTTTTTCTCCCCTTTTTTCTTTAAAGCTTTATTTATTCAATTTATCCATTTAAAAAAAACATCACAATAATTTTGCACAACATTCTGGTTTTTCATGGCTGAAGAATTCTGGGAATTTGCATTGAAGTTGAAGAAGAGCAAATACATGCTGATTGTATTTGGCCAGAAATCATCTAAATATACTGCTCAAAAAAAAATAAAGGGAACACTTAAACCACACAATAGGACTCCAAGTAAATTAAACTTCTGGGAAATCAAACTGTCCACTTAGGAAGCAACACTGATTGACAATCAATTTCACATCCTGTTGTGCACATTCAACTTTGTACAGAACAAAGCATTCAATGAGAATATTTCATTCATTCAGATCTAGGATGTGTTCTGTGAGTGTTCCCTTTATTTTCTTGAACAGTGTGTATCTCTCTTGACGCACACATACACATAGCCACAGATGCTCAGTTGCTGGCACTTTGGGTATTTCTTTCAGACTTAAAGACATATCTTTCTTTTTTTTTCTCTGGTGGAGAAAAAAAAGGGTGGGAAAAAGGGTCTTTAAGCCTCTTATCATTATAGCTGCAATCCCACCTTCCCACACCCTGAGCTGGTCCTCCTCCGTCACACATCTCCCAGTCTCTGTGTGTATGTCGTGTTCACAGGCTGTGCGTCTCCTCCTCTGTTTTCCAAGCGCTGCCATGCCGCCATCTGTTCTGGACTACATTCCAACCCTGACCACCTGCTGGTCAGCACTTGCACTACGCCTGCCTTAATCAGCACTATCAGTCCAGCATGAGCCTCCTTGGCACGGGGCCATGCATTCATTTGGCCTCCCCATAGCCTGAATAAGAAGGGCAAAGCTAATGAAATGGGGGACCCCACAGTTAGCTGCCCCTGTTTGGCCACACATAGCCTGAGAACACGTCTCTGGCCTTCAAGAAATGACCATATGGTTCCATATGAACAAATATACATATGACAATGAAGCTGGTCTCCTTGATTCTCTCCTCTTCCACTCAATCAAGAGAATCATCTCTCTTTAAAGCCAATCTCTTTCATTTTCACACATATAACTTAGTATGCGCTTGCAGTTATCTTATAGGAAATAGCTATGAATGGTAGGAAAAAGAACCCCTCAATCTTTCATTTGGATAATTTATTTTAATCAGTTGATTATTCTTACTCATTTTTCCTTCATTTATCAAAAGAGTGCCAATTTTCAATTTCTTGCTACTAATTTATGGGGGGCTGAATTCTAAATTTCTAAATTATTTGCACTAATGGCAACTTTTGCATCCTTTTCATAAAGTATTCTATATTTTTTTTCCAGCATGGTCTGTAATATTATAATGATCTAACCATTCTTTTCTTTTTAAAAAAGATTATTTTTACTCATTTTTTCCTGATTTTTCAAAAGAGTGCTAATTTTAAACTTCTTGCTACTAATTTATGGGAGCCTGAATTCTAAATTTCTAAATTCTTTGCACTAATGGCAAATTTTGCATCTTTTCCATAAAGTAATCTATATTCTTTTTCAGCATGGTCTGTAATATTATAATGATCTACCCTTTCTTTTCTTTTTTAAATTACTAACAGGATCATTATAGAAATTCAGCATTGTTAATATCTTGCTGGATCTTGTCAAATGCAGTCATAATGGAAAATAAGCAAAATATTACTTGGAACAGTAAACTATTTGCTGAAATTGCAATAAAAATAATGGCAATGACTTTCCAAGATTAGCTGCATGTATAAGAATATTAGGACTATGGGAGAGCCAGATTTAAAAAGAGATAATAGAAGCTGATGATTGCGCATTAAAACATTGGCTTATCTAGCCCAATTTGATACAATTTCTGGATTCTGCACTGAACGTTTTTGGCATAGTCTTGCACTTCATATGCAACACTAAATATCAGAAAATGATATTACAAAACAAAACAAACAAAAAATTTAAACATTCAAAACAAAAATTATTACTGAAACTGAAGAAACAGAGAATGAAAATCGGTATTTGATAAATGCTTAAAAAGTATCTTTATATATTGTCAAAATACAGGGTTGTTACCCTGGTTGAATATAGGCACCAATTTTAAAACAGATTTCCCCACAGTGACAGCAGGTTCTCACGATGAAAATCAATTTACTTTGGGGTAAACAACATAGGAAAATGAATTAAATAGACCAACAATCAAGAAGTAAGCAATACCCCATTCAAAGAACTGACATACAAGCTAACAGTAAACAGAAGAAGAACCTCCAGTATCTACTTCCACCAACACTGACAGAGCAAGCACTAAAATATAAATGGAGACCATTTACTAATGAGGTTACCTAGTTTGGGTAACAAAATGACTGCAAGAAAACAACCAATGTCACAGAGCATCAAGATCCCCCATTTCAACCCTCGGTGGTGCAGTGGTTAGAGTGCAGTACGGCAAGCTACTTCTGCTGATCACCTTCTGCCAGCAGTTTGGCAGATTGAATCTCAGTAGGCTCAAGGTTGAGTCAGCCGTTCATCCTTCCGAGGTCAGTAAAATGAGGACCCAGATTGTTGGGGGCAATTGCTCACTCTCTGTAAACCGCTTAAAGAGGGCTGTAAAGCACTATGAAGAATAGAATAGAATAGAACAGAACAGAATAGAATAGAATTTTATTGGCCAAGTGTGATTGGACACACAAGGAATTTGTCTTGGTGCAGATGATCTCAGCGTGCATAAAAGAAAAAGATACAATTGTCAAGAATCATGTGATACAACACGTAATGATTGTCATAGGGGTCAAATAAGCAATGAAGAAACAATCAATATTAATAAAAAATCTTAGGATACAAGCAACAAGTTACAGTCATACAGTCCTACGCGGGAGGAAAAGGATGATAGGAATGATGAGAAAATAGAAGTGCAGATTTAGTAAAAAGTCTGACAGTGTTGAGGGAATTATTTGTTTAGCAGAGTGATGGCGTTCGGGGGAAAACTGTTCTTGTGTCTAGTTGTCTTGGTGTGCAATGCTCTGTAGCGACGTTTTGAGGGTAGGAGTTGAAACAGTTTGTGTCCAGGATGTGAGGGGTCAGTAAATATTTTCCCTGCCCTCTTTTCGACTCGTGCAATATACAGGTCCTCAATGGAAAGCAGGTTGGCAGCAATTGTTTTTTTCTGCAGTTCTATAAGTCTAAATGCTGTTGCTAACCCTGAGCAACAAATATTTTCCTTTAAAAGATTAAATATCCCTCTACCAAAGCCCAACTCACTCTTTCAGCAAATTACTTTAAACTTAAAAGTTTTTTTTTTGGGGGGGGGGATCAGGTTGGCTCTTATTGTCATAAATACACTGAAAATTGGGGAAAACTCACCTTCTGGCTTTGGCTGTTGGGAGCACTAGGAGGACATTCAGGGTCAAAAGGATCGAGGCAAGGCCTCTCCATATAGGCCTGGCCAACCTCTGCCTTATCCAACATCTCCTTGAATCCTTCCAATGAGGCAAATTGACCCAGTTCCTCCATCAATTGAATAGGATCTAAGTTGGTCCACTGAATATCTCGCCGGCCTCTGTAGAGACAAAATGCTGTAGATTAATAGAATTCCAAACATATCAATTAGCCCTATATACTCATACTGGTTGACGTGGCGATACCTCTTATACTCACGCCCACCTTTTAAATCCCTCCAACCCTCAAAGCCACACCCACTCTGGTTAGTTCTGGACATCCCAAAAGAGGTTCTTAAAGGTAACAGTAATAAATCATTTCTCCTGCTCGTGTGGGAGAATTCTACTTTAGGAATCTGAAAGTCTTTAGAACTGAAAAAAAAAAAAGTTTTGAAAAAATAGAAAAATAATAAATGTCCACTGAGAATGTGTGTGTGTGATCAAGACCTGCAGTATTAACTGTTGGGATTAAAAAATACCCAGAACTAGGAATGGGGCTAAAAGTTGAGTGGAGTTATTGGAATTTTGAATGAGAAGTGTTTCACACTACAATACTGTGCTGCAAATCTTTTTGCATTCCTTCTGCTTGTCCTTTTCTTGCAGTGAAAAAGTCTTTAAAATGTTACAGGGTTAAACTTTAAGAACCTCTTTGCCTCTAACTGCCTTATGAGAGTTGCTACTGATTTTGCTCCAAAATTGCTGATCTTAATTGCATGGTTGGATATTAAGGAACATTTAAAATCCTTTATCATAAAGGGAAAATGCATTTTAAAATCTAATTATTGGAGTGTTTTGATTTGAGTTTTTTTGTTTTTGTCTTGCAAGAACAGCAGTTCAGTAGGCCAGCTATTATTCCAAAGAGAGTTCAGCTAACAGGAAGCTGTAGAGTAGAACATAATTGCCTTGACTGGCTGCAAAAGACTTGTTTAGAAATAGGAGGGATTTGTGCAGGGTTTGAACAGGCCTTCGTTCCTTTTGTCCCCATACGCTAACAGGATCAGGCATGCTGCTTTCCTTTTGCATGTGGCTTGGAGAGCCAGTTCTGAAGTATCGTATTTTTCAGACTGCTCCAGACTATAAGATGCACCCAGCTTTTGGGGAGGAAAACAAGAAAAAAAAATCTGCTCCTGCCTTCCAGTAATTTGCCTCCCTGCAGCAAACAGTAAACAGCTGAATGGTGGTTGAATCAGTCAGCCAAAATCCTGACGATCAGCTGTTCCAGGCTGCGGGATTTACCGCCACCCATCACCATCCCTGTACACCCCATTTTCAGCCTCCATGCACCCCATTTTAAGCCTGTTCCAGGCGGTGGAAAACCGCCTGGCCACTGTCCATTGCTGCCAAACAGGATGTGCAGAAAATGGGACACAAGGAGACAAGAAATGGGGCACGTGGAGGCAGTGATGGGCATTGGCAATTCCCGCAGCCTGGAACAGCTGATCATCAGTATTCTGGGAGAATATTTTTGTAGCAGTGGCCACAACTGGGGGCACCAACAGATATAAACAGAATAGGCGTTGATTGCTTACCTGAACGCCTCTTCTCGTACGGTGAGTGGGTACAGCAGTCACATGGGTTGCTCCTGTCCAATCCGTTGGAACTGAGCCTAGTATTAAAAAAGAGTGCTGGATCCGCCCCTTCCCCAGAATTCGCGAATCCATAGACTAGGCTCAGTAGTGAAGCTCTTTAATGTTCAACTCTCATGTGTTATAAGAAATAGAATAGAAAGTAAAGAAGACCACACAAAGGGAGGGAAGTGACTGCTGTACCCACTCACCGTACGAGAAGAGGCGTTCAGGTAAGCAATCAACGCCTATTCTCCGTACTGAAGGAGTGGGTCCAGCAGTCACATGGGACATACCCAAGAGATAGGTCCCTAGGGTGGGAGTACATAGCTATCGTGAGAGATAACGGATTGGAGTACTCTTCTGCCGAAGGCAGCGTCCGCTGATGCGTACGAATCGTTGATGAAGGAATTTGGCGAGGCCCAAGTGGCTGCTTTGCAGACCTCTTCCAACGGAGCCTGAGTCGCCCAAGCGGCAGATGTGGCAGCACTTCTGGTGGAATGCGCTGTAATATTCCTTGGAATGGAAAGGGAAGCTGTCTCGTAGGCCTTAGAGATGGTCCCTCTGATCCAACGACCTATTACTGTAGAAGGCACTCTGGATCCCAAGGATCTGGGATGGTAGGCTATGAAGAGTGCTTCAGACCTCCGGATGGATCTTGTGCGTTGGATATAAACCTTTAGCGCTCTAGTGAGATCCAGAATGTGCCATCTAGTTGCCAGGGGATGCTCTCGTTGGAGGCAGAAGGAAGGTAATATGGTATCCTGAGATCTGTGGGACATGGAACTGACCTTTGGTAGAAAGGTGGGGTCCAGTCGCAGAACCACCTTGTCCTGGTGAAACTGACAAAGGTCCTGTCTGATAGAAAGGGCTGCCAACTCAGATATGCGTCGGGCGGATGTAATCGCCACCAGGAATGCTACCTTGAAGGATAGGTACCTGAGGGACGCAGAGTTCAGGGGTTCGTAAGGTGCCTGAGTAAGAGAGTGGAGAACCCGTGGCAAATCCCAGGTGAGATATCTGTGGATCTTAGAAGGCCTGAAGTTGGCCACTCCTCTAGAAATTCTTAGATTTCTGGAAGGGAGCGGAGGGGCTGCCTGCGAGGCCCCGCCAAGACGGAAAAGATGGCGGCCAGGTGTCGGCGGATGGTGCTGGTAGAAAGGCCTTGGTGGGAGCCTTTCATGAGGAAGGTGATTATCCTGTGGGTGGGAAGACACAGGGGAGATAAGCCCTTCTGCAAGCACCACTGATGGAATTTGGACCAAGTATGGTCGTAGATCCGGTTGGTAGACCTTCTTCTAGACTTCAGGATGATTTCTACTGAGTCCGGGTCATACCCTCGCAGGTCTAAGTCCCTCCGGATAATAACCAGGCGGTGAGGTGGAACCACTCAGGGTCTGGATGGAAGGAGGCCCCCTGTTGCAACATATCCTTCGAAAACGGGGAGTCGCCAGGGGACCTGGACGGACATTGTTGGAGGTCCGCGAACCAGGGCCTGCGAGGCCAGTAAGGGGCAATCAGAATTACTCGGGCCTTCTCCAGGAGGATTTTTTTTGATCACGTCTGGCAGAATTGGAATTGGAGGAAAGGCATACAATAGGCCTGGAGGCCAAGGACTCCTGAGGGCAGTGATTGCCTCTGCTCCCGGAGACGGGAACCTGGAGATGAAGTGAGGGAGCTGGGCATTGGCTTTGGTCGCCAATAGATCCAACACTGGATGGCCGAACCTGAGGCAGACTTGGTGGAACAGTGACTGATGGAGATTCCACTCGCCTGGATCTATGGTCGCTCGCGAGAGCCAGTCCGCTTGGACGTTGAGGCTCCCCGAGATGTGGTCGGCTAGAAGCGACTGGAGATTCTTCTCTGCCCAAAGGTCTAACTTCAGGGCCTCCCTCCTGAGGGCCTAGGCTCTTGTGCCTCCCTGTCTGCAAATATGGCTTTTGGTGGCTATATTGTCGGTGAAAATCAGCACATGCTGGTTGGAGATGTGAGGTTGGAATTGTTTTAGAGCTAGAGACACGGCTCTTAATTCTAATCAATTGATGGGCCTGGAAGCCTCCTCCCGTGCCCATGTGCCCTAAGCTAAAAGACCCTGGGCGTGGGCTCCCCAGCCCGAGAGGCTGGCATCTGTGGTGACTACAACTGGTCGGGGCACTGGAAGGGAGATCCCTTGTCTAGGGCTGGAGAAGTCCACCACTTGAGGGATCTGCGAACCGTCGGTGAAATGGCGACGATTCGAGTGCTGTGGCCCGATCTCTGAGAGGTAATAGAAGCCACTGTAGTTCCCTGGCGTGAAGACAGGCCCAGGGGACAATACCAATAGATGACACCATTTTACCCAAAGGGAAGATAGGGTGGCAATGGAGGTAGATTGCTGGGGCAGGATGCGAGCAATGAGATCCAAAAGGCTGCGTTTTCCCTCAGTGGAGAGGAAAACCTGGGATAACTCAGAATTAATGATAGTTCCCAGATGCAGAATGGAAGTGGATGGATCAAGGTGGCTCCTTTTAAGATTTATGGAGAAACCATGATTCTGTAGAACCGACATGGTAAAAGAGAGGTCTGTCGCCACCCAGTTCTGGAATTTCCATGAATTAAAATGTCATCTAAATAACATAAAATATGAATGGGAGAAGCCCGGATAAGAGCCGCCAAGGATCCCAAGAGTTTAGTGAAGACTCTGGGAGCTGAGTAGAGCCCAAATGGCATGGCCTTACACTGAAAATGCCTGCCTTGAAAGGTAAAGCGCAGAAATTTCCTATGGACGTTGACAATGGGGTTATGGAGGAAGGCCTCCGTGAGATCCAGAGACACCATAAAGTCTCCCCGATGTAGAGCTGCTAAAAATGGAAGATAAGGAATGCATTTTGAAATCCTATATTTTATGAACCGGTTCAATTTTCTTTAGAGCTAAGATGGCTCTCCAGCCTCCAGAGGTCTTAGGGACCATGAAGAGGATGGGAGAAAGCCTAAACCTCTCTGGAGAGAGGGGACCGGTTGAAAAGCTCTAATAGTCAACAAATGAGAAATAGCCTCCTCCATTCGGATACGAGATGGAGGGGAACTGGGAGAAGGACAAGAAATAAAACGGTTAGGGGGAGGTGAAATGAACTCTAACCTTAGGCTCCTTTCCACAGTGTCAAAGACCCAGGGGTCCTTACAAGAACGGTGCCAGGCGGAAGAGAACCAGGCTAGGCGACAGCCTATGGGAAAGGAGGAAAACTTACCATCTGGCTCCTTTGGAAGTCCTGGTAGAAGAGGATCCTCTCTGATAACGGGAACCTCTGCCCCTGGTGGTTCTAGATTGGGATCGAAACCGAGGGGAAAACTGACCTGGACTCCTTTGAAAAGCGAAGCCCTGATGTAGACGCCCTGTGCGCCGAAAGGGCTACGGTTTAGGGGCCTTCTTGGTGGTAGGTCCCAAGACCTTTTTCTTGTCTGTGGTCTCTGTAAGGAGAGGGTCCAGAAGGTCTCCGAAGAGGAGGTCACGTTTCGGCGGACCCATGGCTAACTGCCACTTCTGTCTTACTCCCGCCTGCCAAGGGCGGAGCCATAGAAGTCTTCTGGCCATTGTGGAGGCTGCTACTGACCTGGCTGCAAATTTAGAAGATTGGAGGGTAGCATCTGCTACATATTGGGCAGCTGCGAAGATTTTGTTGAAATCCTGTTGGCCCCGTAAGTTATCTGGAGGCAGGTGTGGTTGGAACTGACGAAGCCACAAGAGCATAGCTCTGGAAAAGAAGGATGCCGCTGCAGCACTCTTAAAGGCCCATGAGTCTGCAAGAAGACTCCTTTTGAGCATAGCTCAAGACGTTTGTCCTCTGGCCGGAGGACCTCCTCTGCTTCGCCAGGCATGGCGGCAGTCGAGTGGAGAGTCTTCACTGGTTCATCTGGCTTGGGACATGTTAGGAGTTCCTCATAGACGGAGGAGAGCTTGTAGAGCTTCTAGTCCTTGGGAGTGGGTGGAAAGCCAGCAGTTGGGTGGTCCCACTGTTTAAGCAAGGCATCCTTAAACAACTTGGGCATAGGAATTACCTCATTGTCTTCCTGTTCTTTCATGAAATAAGGAAGATTATCCTCCGGAGGATCTGAGGAAGAAGTAGCCTGTTTTTCTTGCCCGGCTAGCCCCGTGGATACTCTAGCTTTAAGCAGGAGAGATTTGAAAAGCTGCGAAGGAAGATAGCAGCTGGGGCTGGAATCTTAATCTGAGATTCCTCATCTTCCGACAGACGCTGAAATGGGTCATCATCCTCTTCTGCATCCACGTCCTCATCCTCTTCCTGAGAGGAGTCAGAGACCTCCATGGCTGGGGCTCTGTAGGAAGGAGAAGAACTCACGGGACGGGAGGAGCGTGGGGAGGGATGAGACAGAGAAGGCACATTGAAAGATGAGAGTTTAGCGTCAATGGTGTTAGTCAGAATAGTCAAGATAGACTGAAACTCCGGTGGCAAGGAAGAAAAAATCAGCCGGAAAAGCCGGAGGATCCCTGAGGGCCTGAGCAGGTTCTGGCTGGGAGGAATCCTCGGTAATATCTGGCTCCTCTGGACCTAAACCCCATAGGTTAGGTTGGGGTGGATTTAGGTTTGGCTCATCCAGGGATAGCACAGGAACCCCAGAAAGAGGCAGGTTAGAGGCCTCCGGGGGGGTTGGATTGATATGCACTTGGGCCTGCACCTTAGAAGTTTGGCTTGGTTTATCATGTATTTTTTGTAGGGCTGGGTCCCTTCTCTTCTCAGCCCTGGTGGGCTTGGCTAAGGAATGGGTGCCTGAGAAAGAGGAGGAAGAGGCCTGGGGAACTTCAGTAGAATTACCAGTAGGCCTGACCTCTTTGGGACCTTTGGTAGTGCCTCTCTTGGGAAAAGAAGCCATAGTCTGACAATTAACAGAAGACAAGGCTGAGCCAATAACTGAATAATAAGGAGAAGAATTTCAAGGACTTCCCAAGAGGAATGGATCCTGCTTCGAGGCCTCGAAGCTGCTGAGACGTGAGGACAATCTGGGCAAACCCAGAGTTCGTGCCCCCAAATCCAGCGGGGCCAGCCTCCCTAAACTTTGCAATTAAGTAAACCAAGGCACTCTGGTTGGAGGCTTAGCCGGTGGAGAATTTAGCCTGGGACCCCCAAGGCCCGCTCCGGGATCCACGCGGCGGACTGAGGCCTACGGGGCTGGCAGGAGGCCAACACGAGAGGCCTAGACTTAAAAAGGGCGCGAAGGCCTTCGCGCCGAAAAAGATCGCTGCGTAAAATTTCTTAAAGGGGAAGCGATCGACTAAGTCCAGGAGACTAGAAGGCGTCTCACTCCGCAGGAGGTATTTCTTAAGCCCTTAAATATTTTTGTATACAATAATAATCAATAATTCAATTGGTAAATACTTGCACCAGGACCTCCAGGCCAAAGGATTAGAAGAATCCACAAGCGGCCGCAGGAATCGTAACCGGCAAAACCGCCGGGGGAAAACGAAACCGCAACTTCTCCCAAGGAAAAAGCCTAGCCGCTTTTTTTCTTTTTTTCTTTTAAACGGCTGGCGCAATTAGTGCAAGTAAATAATAAAAGACAATAAATCTTACTACTTTTTGAAGGAAAAGATCGAAGGGAAGGTGTTAGAATGTTGAACGAGCTATCACAATACAACCGCAGGATATGCGAACTGAGCGAATTCTGGGGAAGGGGCGGATCCAGCACTCTTTTTTAATACTAGGCTCAGTTCCAACGGATTGGACAGGAGCAACCCATGTGACTGCTGGACCCACTCCTTCAGTACGGAGAACTGTTTGTTTCCCTTCTACATCAGAATTCAAACAAATACTGGCATTGTGTGATCTGAATGGGTCCCAGGGCTAGGCAAAGTTGGCTCTTCTATGACTTGTGGACTTCAACTCCCAGAATTCCTGAGCCAATCATTCTAGCTCAGGAATTCTGGGTGTTGAAGTCTACATGTCATAGAAGAGCCAACTTTGCCTATCCCTGGTCTAGGCCAAGTTGAAAGATGTTATCTACACAGTTCTGCTGAAGATTATTCTAGAACCTTATTATTATGGAACCTTCCATAAATTGGTGTCCTGGATAATAGAATAGAATAGAATATAATTTTTTATTGGCCAAGTGTGATCGGACACACAAGGAATTTGTCTTGGTGCATATGCTCTCAGCGTACATAAAATAAAATATACATTTGTCAAGAATCATATAGCTTTTGGAATTTACCAAATAACTTTTGGATAGAAACAGAGAGTTCAAATCCCACTACCTTTAAAAAGCACCAAGTTAGGAAGGTTGCCTCATGCGTCACTAATACCCTTATGTACTCCTATCCTATTTCTGCGATGGGGCAACAGCTACAGGTGAAACAGCTATTGAAAAGCAATGAGAGGTGGTACAGCAACAACAACCCTTTTTTAAAAGTATAGATATTTTTTCATACATCTCTTTTCCAGTAGAAGTAGTCCTCCACACGAAGCTTGGAAACAAATAGCTATTGAATTTCTGGGTCTGTTATAGTGTAATGGAATGAGGGAATGACCTTGGCAGACTGGGCCAAGAAATACTGCCTAGGAAACAGTCAGATCAGATAAGAGGCAGCACAGTCTACAGCTGCCTAGTGCAATGGGACAAGAATCTCACAACACCCTCTCTAATTTCTTGGGATGTACAGGGGAGGGGAAAATTGTACTTTTAGACTTGCAAGGTTCTGAAATCTTGCAACACACACACACACACACACACACACACACACACACACACACACATATATATATATATATATATATATTCCTAAAAATGCGAGTTCCAGGTATATGTGTGAATGATGAGGCAGCAGCCATCTCGATCACCGGAACATAAAAACTTTAATAAAACAACTTAGCTTTCGTTAGCGTGCTGCTAACTTCGTCAGAGTTTTAAAATGCCGTGGGAGACAAACACATTTATAAAGCATTACTCAGTCTGCTCATAGCCCGCGTCACTGGGCCACACCCTTCCCTCCCCTCTGCAGCAAGCCAAACAAAAAGAACGAGCGTATCTTTACCAAACTTTTATACGTCATGGCTACTCGAGAGCTTTTATTCAACGGTGCACCACACCCAGACCCCGACAACCTACTGAAAGCGCAAACGAAACATCAGCGTGGAGGGTACTCCCGTACATACAAGGGGTATCCGAAACAGCCGCACGCATACTGGCACCCCATGGGGTCAAAGTAGCGCACAGGCCGGATCAAACTTTGAGAAAATCAGTAATGCGCCCGAAGGAAACCTTAGTGAAGGAGGAGTCCTCCTCAGTAATTTACCGTATAAACTGCAATAATTGTGCGCACCACTATGTGGGTGAAACGGCTAAAAGATTGAGAACTCGTATACACGAACACAAATTGGCGGTCTGACGTCAGGAACAACGCTCCCAGATTTGGACACACATGGAGGAGCAGGATCATGGCTTTGATTTCCAGGGAACTGAGATTCTGGCGCGAGATGAAACCAAGGGAGGTCGCCTCCTAAAAGAAGCCTGGTTCTCCAACGAAAATTCTTTAAATAGACATATTGATATGCCATCAGCATACCAGGCTTTAAGGCACCAACAACGACTTAAAGGAGATAGGTCATTAGGATTGGATAAAGCCCCTAACAGAATTCTCCAGGTCAGGCATAGAAACCAGCTAAATGAGGGTGGAGCAACCCCTAGTGGGAAACAAGGGAACATACTGGAGCAACACGGAGGTAGAGGGGGAGGGGCACAATGCAGGTTTAACGCAGGGGACAAGGGGGGATTAGAACAGTGCAGACCTAGGACGAGGGCATGGGCAAAAAAATTGCAAGAGCAGACATGTACCACCATAGAAAGTAACAACGGTAATGGGTGGAAGGAAGTAATATCAAATACCTCTAAAGCATTGCCTCGTAACTCCACCTCCTCCCTTGGGGAGGGAAATAAGCAACAGACACGAGTAAAAGCGGTAGTTCCCCCTTTAACCAGCATGATTAAGCCTACAATTAGGCTTGCTGCAGAGGGGAGGGAAGGGTGTGGCCCAGTGACGCGGGCTATGAGCAGACTGAGTAATGCTTTATAAATGTGTTTGTCTCCCACGGCATTTTAAAACTCTGACGAAGTTAGCAGCACGCTAACGAAAGCTAAGTTGTTTTATTAAAGTTTTTATGTTCCGGTGATCGAGATGGCTGCTGCCTCATCATTCATATATATATATATATATAAGCATATACAAGTAGTCCTTAACTTATGACCACAACTGAGCCCAAAACATCTGTTGCTAAGCAAGACAGTTAGGTGAGTTTTGCCCCATTTTAGGACTTTCCTTGCCATAGTTAAGTGCATTACTGCAGTTGTTCATTCACCAACATTATAATAATAATAATAATAATAATAATAATAATAATAATAATAATAATAATAATAATAATTTTTATTATTATTATTTATTGGATTTGTATGCCGCCCCTCTCCGCAATAATAATAAGCAAGCAAAACTACTAGGGGACTTCAGACTGACCGAATTCTGAAGCATAACACACCAGACATCCTGATTGTGGAGAAAAAGAAAGTATGGATCATCGACATCGCAATCCCAGGAGACAGCAGAATTGAGGAGAAGCAGCTAGAGAAATTAGTGAAAAAATCGAGCTGCAACAACTCTGGCATAAGCCAATGAAAGTGGTCCCAGTGGTACTTGGCATGCTGGGTGCAGTACCAAAGGTTCTCCGCAGACATTTGAAAACCATCAGAATTGACAAAATCTCCATCTGTCAATTGCAAAAGGCCGCTTTACTGGGATCAGAAAACATAATTCGCCACTACATCACGTAGTCCTAGGTGCTTGGGAAGCGCCCGACTGGTGATGAAATACGAAATCCAGCATAGTTATCTCGTTCGCTGTGTTGTACTGACATAATAATAATAGTAATAATAATAATAATAATAATAATAATAATAATAATAATAATAATAATAATAATAATTTAATTTAATTTATTAGATTTATATGTCGCCCCTCTCCAAAGTCTCATGATTGTTAAGTGAACCTGACTTCCCCATGGATGTTGCTTGTCAAAAGGTCACAAAGGGAGATTGCATGAGCCCAGGATATGGTGACCATCGTAAAGATGAGTCTCTTGCCAAATGTCTAGATTCTGATCAAGTGACCAGGGAGATGCTGTAACAGCTGTAACATGTGAGAAATTATCATAATTCACTTTTCTCAGCGCTGTTGTAACTTGAACAGTCGCTAAACCAGTGTTTCCCAACCTTGGCAACTTGAAGATATCTGGACTTCAACTCCCAGAATTCCCCTGCCACCGAATGCTGGCTGAAGAATTCTGGGAGTTGAAGTCCAGATATCTTCAAGTTGCCAAGGTTGGGAAACACTGCACTAAATTAACTGCTGTGAATCGAGGACAGAGGTGGACTGCTAAGGTGGAACGGTGACGTGTCCTCGGCCCCATGGCTCTGAGTGCTAGCAGAGTCCAGTGCAATTCTGCTAGTGTACCTGGGCAGGTAGCAAAATTGCGTGCAGACACGCAAGTGCGCTTGTGGCAGGTGTGATTTCGCTATCTGCCCAGGTGCAGTAGCAGAATTGCGTTGGACTGCGCTAGCACTCAGAGCCACGGAGGCGAGCACACGTCATCGTTCCACCCTAGCAGCCCACCTCTGCTTGAGGACTACCTGTATATATTTTAACATTTTGGCAGCGCAATAGCAAAATATGTTCCTTTTTAATAGCTGTCCAGCTGAAAGATGTTAGAGTTCACTTCTTTCCCATGCAAAGCTGACAGCTTCATGTAGGTTAACCTTCCACAATGTGGTGCCTGTCAGATGAATAGTGACTGCAGTTTTCAGAATGCTTAATCGGTGTGGCCTATCTGAAAGACTCCAGGTCAGGGAAGGCTGATGCAGATTCTCCCAGCTAAGATTGTCTTGTCTGCTAGCCAACTTCTACAAACAACAACAACAAAAAGTACCAGTTCTTCCTTCTGTCAATTTTGTTCAAAACAAACAGAGCCTCCTTTAAAAAGTGGTTTTTCTCTCCCTACATCTGCAGTTGAATTATTTAGTGTTTTCTCTGCTTAAGATTATTATGTAAGTTATATAATTTAGCTTTGAGAATCAAAAGTAAAGTGACATTAATATCAATAAACATTATTAATAATTGTTTAATAAAACAGATTGGTGCTTTCCAAGATCTTCAACAAGATTAATGAGGACTGTCTTGAATTATTGTTATTATTTTTTAAAATAATAGATAAATACTGAACTCAAAAGATGGGAAAATGAGGAAAACTCAGGCAGAGTAAATCTTGTTATGGTTTCGACAGAATCACCCTCCAGTCACTCATGAAATCTCAGATCCCAAGAAGTTTCCTCCTTGCTCTATTCCCACATTCCTAACAGCCCAGCTCCTGCTCCTAAAGAGAACTTCTTTTATCTATTCTTTCTTGCTTCACTGAGCCAAGTCCAGCCCTTTTGTTTTTCCATAGATTGCTGCCTTTTGTTCTCTGAATTTTCACTCCCTTTGCGTTAAAAGGAGAGGGGGGGAAAGACAGAGAGAGAGAGAGAGAGAGAGACCCTCAACTGAACTGAAGCGGAAGCTAGAGCAAATTTCAGACATTCAGAAGCAAAACTTTTGGGTCTCTCTCTCTCTATGTGTGTGTGTGTGTGCATGTGTTTGCGTGTATAAAATATTTAAAGAGTAAGAAGAAGGATATAAGAAAGGTAAACTTGAAAACCAAAAGGCAGGTGGTAAAAACAAGGGAGCAAAGGTTTTGTCGTTTAGTCCTATCCATTGTAGTGACTGAGAAGAACTAAACAGCCTGGGCAACTGTTCTTGTTGTACAAAGAAGTGTAATATTTATGAAAATCTACTTTTTTTTTTAAAAAAAAAAGGAAGGTTAAGGATTATTGTCATCAGGTGATTCCTCAAAATCCGAAGCATGGTGACCACCTTGAAAGAAATCCTGCTCCATTTCTAGGGGTTGAAGAATAAATCGTCTTTGTTGACCCAAAAGATCCAGTCATCGTGTCATTGTGCCCAGCAGCCGATTAGGTCCCACAGAGTTGGCCTTCTCCGGGTCCCATCGACTAAACAATGTGGTCTGGCGGGACCCAGGGTTAGAGCCTTCTCTGTGGCAGCCCCGGCCCTCTGGAACCAACTCCCACCACTCTCCTTGACTTTTGTAAGTTATTAAAAACTCATCTCTGCTGCCAGGCATGGGGAAATTAACACACACCCCAATTGTCAAGGTAGGTGTATGATTTGATTGGATTGTGTGATTATTTTATTATAAGGGTTTTAAATTGTATTTTTAAAAATTGGATTTGTACACTGTTTATGTTATTGCGAGCCGCTCTGAGTCTTTGGAGAGGGGCGTCATACAAATGTAATAAATTATTATTATTATTATTATCATCATCATCATCATCATCATCATCATCATCATCATCTACATCCAGTGCAATGAAATCAGCGCCTGTCCTTACCTTGGATTTGTGCTGCTACTGAGTTCAAGGGGAAAGCACTGTACCTCCCCATAAGCCTCCTGGCAGTTGGATACTGTAATCCCTCCCTCTTTATGTTTTTGTTTGAGAAATCTGTTTTCTCCTCCTTTACTCACTCTCACTGTCCTCTTCCACTCAGCAGCAGACTGAATAAAGCTCCTATTCCATTTGTTGGGCAACTTGGAGCTTTCAAAGTGTCATTAGCATGAGAATATGTGGTGTTGCCATTTGCTGACAAAGCATAAGTCTCCAGGGCCCCTTACAGACAAACACACTTGTAAACAGAAAGAATGCCAGTAATTGTCCCTGGCCCTCCCTCCCCCTCCCCTCTGGAGGGTCGGTCTCCACAAATTCACTCTCCCACCTCCTCCTTCATCTCCCATTTTGTTCACCTTAATAGAAACATAATTACAAGGCAGCAGAAGTAATAAAACAAAGCAACTGAGCCCAGAAAATTTGGGGAGGGGGCCAGGGACAGCCAGTGGTAACCCCAGTCCCCTTCGATTTGGAATGGGAACAGAGAGCAGACCTTGGGACTTTAATTGTGTTCTCGAAATATTTGACATAATATTTCTATGCTGTCACCCATATACAGTACAGTGTTCCCTTGATTTTCGCGGGGGATGCGTTCCGAGACTGCCTGTGAAAGTCGAATTTCCGCGAAGTAGAGATGCGGAAGTAAATACACCATTTTTGGCTATGAACAGTATTACAAGCCATCCCTTAACACTTTAAACCCCTAAATTATCATTTCCCATTCCCTTAACAATCATTTACTCACCATTATTACTGGTACTCACCATTGAATAAGACACTTAGTGATTCTGATATTTATAAACATAATTATTTATTAACAATAATAATTTTTTTTGCAATAACAATGCTGATTGGCTGAGATTTTGGCCAATCAGCAATGGCAGATGAAAGTTTGGCGATGATGTATGACGTCATCGGGCGGGAAAAACCATGGTATAGAAAAAAACCCGCAAAGTCTTTTTTAATTAATATTTTTTGAAGTGCAGAAATGGTCAATTAAGTAACCAAATTAAGTTTGTTGCAGAACCTCGCTAGTTTTATTAGCTGAGGGATTCTTTGAAAGAAAATACTTTCAGTGAATATTAAAATAGAAGCATTGAATGTAATAAATGAGAAATGGGAATTGGAGGAGGATAATTATTATTGCTTTGCATAGCTCAATTATTATCTTATGAAAAAACAAAGTAGCAATGGCCAATCACATCACATTGCATCTTTTCATCGGAGTAATGAAAGGTAAGGGCGGGGGGGGACTCTAGTCATAGCATTCAATATTTCAATATTTAATGAACTTTTCATAGTTGGTGTCCCATCATGTAGCTGCAGGAGGGAAGGACAGAATGACATAGCAAAAAAAGAAAAGCAGATACTTACGGTAGATAAGCAGAGCCTCCTTGTAGTTTGGCCCCATCCCAGAAACAATCTAGTGGAGTCACAACAACACAGGGGAAGAGCTTCTCAATCATCTGGCAATAAAAGGAATAATAATCATGATGCATAAATATAAATTCATGCAACTAGTTCTCATATGTCTATGGGAATTCTTTCCTCTTTTGTTTTTTTCATTTTACCGCATACCTGATTATTTATTCTGCCATCCTTTCCCTACTACAGTATTACTAAAATTTAAAAACCTATATTGATTTTTTAAAAAAATAGACATTTGCCCTGGGAACCAAGGAGAACCATTTTAAATACAAAGTCTACAATCTAAACAAAACCTTATTCTGTAAGATATTGAAAGCCAATTTCTAGCACTGGCTAATCAATGGGAAGTCTTCACTCTAAGGATAGCACCCTGGCTAATGTGACAGTAATTTGGTGACCTTGTACAAAGGGTCAAACACTACAGTTTCTTACAATCCAAGCCTAAGGAATATAAACTCAAAACCCACCTCTGTCGTCAAGCGTGGGGGACATCTCCCCCTGCCTATGTAGTGTTAGTGCATGATATGACTGTATGTATGTTTTTTATATTGGGGTTCCTTGTTTTTAGATTTTTTAAATATACAATTGCTATTTTAGATTTTAAATTATTAGTTTTGTCAATACATATTGTTCTTTATCACTGTTGTGAGCCGCCCCGAGTCTACGGAGAGGGGCGGCATACAAATCTAATAAATAATAATAATAAATAATAAATAATAATAATAATAATAAAATTAGCAAAGATCAGGCACTGCTGAAAACAAAGAAGGACAAAATAAATTTTCTTACTCCACAGAATGGAAAGGAGATAAAAATAAATCACAGTTAGCCAATATCTTGAATAGAGATAAGTGACTATTATTAGAATAAGAATTCCAGTGTACTAAAAAAAATCAGATCTCCAAACCCAAAAGGATGACTTCAAAAACTGCTCTTTTGTGATGGCATTTTAAAAAGATTCCATCGATTCGCCATAGCAACCACAAGATCACCTCTAGCATCTACTCCATTCTCCATGAAATTACACTATTTGACAAAGAGACCTTCCCCACATGCTTTATCGCCTTTCTATAACTACTACACAACGTTGGGACAAACGGATTGTTGTTTTTTGCTTGGCAGCTGCATATATTTGCTTTAGATTGATGTTTTTCAATGTAGGCAACTTGAAGGTGGGTAGACTTCCATTCCTAGCACTACCTCAACCAGTCCATGCTAGCTAGGGAATTCTGGGAGTTGAAGTACACCCATCTTCAAATTGGCCACATTGAGAAACTCTGCTTTAGATTCTAAAAGACAGGGTCTGTGAAAGTGGAAATAGTTGGCCTTTGGAGATGGGTAAAAGTGTTTTGGATGGATGTGTTTTGCTTGCAGAATCCTAGTGAATCATTTCCATGCATATTTTAGATTTTTTTTAATTTTTAAAAGAGCATAAATAAAAATAGACATTTTGACATTGGGATATTCTAAGGGCCTCAGATTGGAGCCTGAGGGACCAAATGTACACATGGATCAACAGTTTTTGTTGTAGAGGCATATACTCACCCGTGCAATCATTCCATTCTCAATTATTGGGACACCTGATTTGTAGCATATTTTGTTGAGATCCCATGATCTAAGAGCAAGAGCAGAGATAGCAAACATCAGCAAATCAGGAGTTCTGGGAGATAATTGTTCTAACTAATACAAGATTTATATGAAAATATTTAAATGAGACTTCAATATATTTCAAAACAATAAATTCCTGAACATCAGATCTTGGACAGAAGACCATGGTTTGTATGCCGTTTATGATTTTGTTTACAGTTAGTAAGTGACTACAAGAGAATACTGATTTAACAAGATCTTGGTTTCATCCAAGGGTAGGTAATTCTGCAGACCAAGATGGCTTGTGGCTCCATTACAACAGACAATGCAGTTCAAAGAGCCATAGAAAAGCCCAATTACTTTCCCAGTTGCCATTAGCAGGTAGAAATCTGCAATTATGGCCATCCGCCAATTGATTTGCTGCTGAGTAAGGGAGGATAACAGATGTATTCTGACATCTTGTTGGTAAGTTAATTAGCAAGTCAGCTAATCAGCAGGCAATAAAACACTTGATTCTATATCTAGTAGAATGCTGGAAAAAGGAGTAAAATCTCCTGGCTTCTTTTTTCCTTGCAGGGAACCTACTCAAAATTAGCAGGAGGAAACCAGCTCTCTCCAGCAGAACTGCGAAGAGGAAAAGAGATGGTGCTACTCAAATAAACAGTAAAACTGCTGATTTCCTGCAATGGAAAACCAGAAATCTGAAAGTACAATTATGGAGGAGAAGGGCTTCTAATCTAATTCATGAATGCAAACACTCCCAACAGAAGACAGACCTTATTATTAGTGTAATACAGTTGCTCCACGTCAGACTTACTTTCCAAATAGTAAGACTTGCACTTTACTAGCAGCCAAAGCCGCTTCAAGATGCATTTCCAAGGCATCTGGAGTTAGGATGTTTTCTCCTTCCTGTTTGGGAGTTTGTATTAGCATCTGGGATGTGTAGAGAGATTCTTCACCAAGCTTTTCTCTTGTGTACTGGAGCTCTTGGCTGACACGACTGCCCTCTGGAGAGGGAAAAAAATGAATGGAATCAATATATCTTTCTCTGAACTCTGCCACTGTTAAATCAACTTTCACGTTATCATCAATCAAGATATTCAAATTGGGGATATGTTCATCTCAGGTGCAATCCGGTTAAACTTTTACATGCTGCTACTTAATTTTAAAAGTCATCCTCAACATGTAACTAAAGTGGTACCTCTACTTAGGAACTTAAATCGTTCCGTGACCAGGTTCTTAAGTAGAAAAGTTAAGTAGAAGCAATTTTCCCATAGGAATCAATGTAAAAGCAAATAATGCGTGCAAACCCATTAGGAAAGAAATAAAAGCTTGGGATTTGGGTGGGAGGAGGAGGAGGAAGAAGAGGAGGAGGACAGTCGCTGCCCAGAGCGAAGGGAGCGTTTTTTTCTGGGTGCTGGCAGAGGTTTATTCCCTCTCCAAGTGCCCAGAGAAAGGAAAATGCTTCATTCGCTCTGGACTGCCAAAGCCTCCTTAAACACCCCTGAAAGGCTCCTCTGGCAGCCCAGAAAACCCCGAGATGGCCGGGATTAAAGGGGAAATGGCAGGAAACTGGTAAGGCCTTCAGGCTGCTCTCAAATTTCCTGGGAAAGTTTTTTGGGCTCGGGTTCTTAAGTAGAAAATGGTTCTTAAGAAAAGGCAAAAAAATCTTGAACACCGGTTCTTATCTAGAAAAGTTCTTAAGTAGAGGCGTTTATAAGTAGAGGTACCACTGTATTTGGTTGGCGACCTTTGAAGCTACCCTGTTTCCCCCCAAAATAAGACATCCCATGATAATAAGCCCAATCGGGCTTTTGAGGGCATGGCAATAAGGCCAAGCGCTGATTTCAGGGTTCAAAAAAATTATAAGACAGGGTCTTATTTTTGGGGAAACACAGTAAAATAGTTCTGGCTGGTCTTTGCACTTATGACTGTAGTAGCTTCCCCACAGTCATATGATCAAAACTTGGTGCTTGGCAACCAGCATGTATTTATGACGCTTCGTGGTGTCATGTGATCATTGTAGTGACCTTCCCAGCTGGCTTCTAACAAGCAATGGCAATGGGGGAATCCGGATTCATTTAAAGACTTGATTTACTTAACAACTGCAGTGATTCATTTTACAAGCATAGCAAAAAGGAAGGTTGTAACGTTGGGCACAACTCACTGTCTTGCCTAGCAGTGCAAATTCTGGTCCCAATTGTGTAAATTAATCAGAGGCTACTTTACAGATTCAAGTTCAGTAATGCATATTTGCTCAGACTATAATGCAGATTCAACATTCTAATATATGTCATAGTAAAAAGACCTGAGCCGTCCACAGAAAGTATCTGCATCAAGCTAGCATCAGTACCACACTGCTGTATCCCCACAATGTCATTCTTATTGGATACCTAGCTGATTACTAGGATCTCTCATCTTAGCCTGCTGAATTGTCCAACAGATTCCACATATCTACCAATGAAATCTCAATCTAAATCCTTCTCGGCAGTTTCACAACTTAAAAAAAAATCTTGGTTGTTTTTCCCCTTTTTACATAAGCAAAGTTTATCAACTAACTGAAATATTTCAGGTCAGTTTAAATCAACTTCATAATCTCTCTTAAAACAAATCCTGCAGATAAGTAAAACGTTTCCCCTAAGTTTTTCTCATATTGCACTTTTACCAGTGTTTGAGCTCAAGCCAGCTGTCTCTCAAATCTACCCAACCCAAAGGCTGTTCATTGCAACCTACATCCATGATTGCCCCATTTGGGAAAGACTTGGGTTGCAGCAGGGGTGAAATACTCCCAGTTTGCCTGTCGGTTGTCCGGAGAGCTGGTTGTGAAGGCAACACAAGGCTCTGCCCACCCACCTGGACATCACCATTTGTGTTTGTTAGTTTGACTTCTATGCCGCCCAATCTTCAAGGACTCAGGGCTGCTTGCAACAATAATAAAAATATAATATAAATAGATACAAATCGATAGAAAGAAGTCGAACATTATCTAAAACTAAAACCCCATTAAAAGTTATTTAAAAAAGGGTAGTCAGAGGATTACCCTCTGCACATGTGCAAAGTATTCTGTGCATGAGCAGAGGGTAAAAGAACCCAAATGGTGGTATTTAGGTGGGTGGATGCAGCCTTGCGCTCCCTTCACGACCAATAGGCATGAGCAAACTGGAAGCAGTTTACCCCAGGGTTGCAGCTTTTAACTAGAATTTATATGAAAAAAAAATCTGATCCGATAGTCAGGCTCCTTTGGTGTAATGATAACAGCACAGATTTATGTTACTTTCAAAAACAGACAAACACATAGCATGTGCTGAAAATGATGAGAAAACAGTTGCTTTTACTCTCTCGGTTTTTTTTTACAAAACGTAAGGATATGTTCATTAATCCAGGAATTGCTGTAGCTCAGATGGAGCTACTGATTGACTGAAACTCTTTACACTTGCCTGTTGGCCAGCTGGAAAGATTCATGGTGTTCCTTGCCTGATTGTAACATTCTAAAAGTCAGCAGGAATAACACTAACTGCACGAATGACTTCAGAATGCTTTGGGAATTTGGAGAGTTGAAGCAGTAACATTACAAAGGGCTATAAATGGAGCTAGACAGAAACAAATGTTAGTTCTATTGAATCCTGAAAGATGTAAGAGATGTGTTCAATTCTCATTCTTCTTTGAAAGCAATGGATGGGGAAGAAAAATAAACACACCAGCCCCACAGCAGAAGGCTGCAAGGATGGAAACAGCTGGATCAAGCGAATCCAAAACTGGTGCCCTGAAATGGGGCCTTCTGTTGGCTACCACCACCCAACTTTTTATCTGCCAAAGAACAGCAGATACTTACATTATGATGGAGTTGCCTCAGCGATGCTTTTATCTGTGAAGACTCAGTAACTAACAGCCCTAATGTTTTCCAGCTATCCAAATTAAAGGATTGGGATTACTTTTAACTGTGTGATTAATTAAAACTGCGTAAAATGTACAAATTAAGATATGTATAACACTAAATGGCACCTAGCCTTTTACATTTCTAAATGGGACAAATGTTGTTACAACAGTTATCAAAATCCTTCCCTTCCAATTATTTTTCCACTAAAATTCACCAGCCAAATTCCTGCATTGTGAAGGATCTTCCTTCTAAAGAAGGATAAAGCATAATGTGAAATAGCAATTTCTGTAGGCTGCGCCTACAAATGGTAAGAAGCACTTGTCCTTTATAGATCTTCCACATTAGAGTTCAGCTTTAGTGATTGTGATGTTTTCTATTTATGTTTTAAATAAAAGCATAAAAGTGTGGTAAGACAAGTAGACAGCAAAGAGGTTGAACTTGATGGAGAGTTCCATCAACTTCCATTATCAAAGAAGAAAACATTGCTTGAGTCTAAATTATGGGGAAGATTACAAAAACACTTCAGATAAACCCTCCTCCAATCACACAAAATCAAAAAGAAGAAAGAAGGGAAGCACAATCAGACTTGCACAATTATGTTACTATGAGCAATATAAATAGTTCCGTGGATTTTACTTCTTAATCTGGTTTACCGTGTAGAGTAGCAAATTGTTCATATGCCGAACACAATGTGTCCCTTAATTTTGTGACATAGAAAACTGACTATTGTACATTGTACTAGTGTTTCAGGACTCACAGAAATGATATAAGAAATGAGAGTTTTTATACTTTTAAAGTTAAATACTTCTTTGTACCTTGGAACTGTAGAAAACGTTAATGGTAACCTACAAGATGACTTTTCTTGTCCATCAACTTCACAAATAAGTAGCCTCTTAGATGTTCTTATGTCAAGGTACCTAAAAGTTAGTACAGGCAGCCCATTTAGGATCCGTGCCTAGGTACCCAAAACTCTGCCATTCCAATATTTTATTTAAAAATAGACAGCTTTCAATGATGCATCTTTCCTCTCTTGGATAATAATTGTGTGAGAGCAGAAGTTAAACAGCTCTAGGTTGTAATCTTAAAACACTTCCCCTCCCAAACTGTCTGAAATTCTGCTGCCAATCCCACTTTGCCACCAGATTTGAAGAGTTGTGGGGGTTGAGATTTTTTTAGAAAGATGAAAGTGGAAGTGACTTGCCTCCAGAAACTTCCTGCTTTCTTTCCCATTCTTAATACTCCTAGGAATCCATCCCACACATTCCAGAAGGGTGATAGCATCCCTTATAGTTTTCCAGCTAATTAGGACAATGAATTATAGCCCAAGACTTGAGACATTGCAAGCCTCCATTGCTCTCTCTGTAGTCAATCCTCTGTTCAGCTCCCTGGGCCTTTATTATTATTATTATTATTATTATTATTATTATTATTATTATTATTATTAATTAGATTTGTATGCCGCCCCTCTCCGTAGACTCGGGGCAGCTCACAACAATGATAAAACAATTCATGACAAATCTAATAATTTAAAAACATTAAAACCCCATTATTAAAGCAGACATACACACAAACATACCATACATAAATTGTATAGGCCCAAGGGAGATGTCTCAATTCCCCCATGCCTGATGGCAGAGGTGGGTTTTAAGGAGTTTACGAAAGGCAAGGAGGGTGGAGGCAGTTCTAATCTCCAGGGGGAGCTGGTTCCAGAGAGTCTTCCCCTGGGACCCGCCAAACTTTTTGAGATTTGTAGCTTTGGTAGTTTCAGCTATTTATTTATTTTATTTATTTATTTTTATTTATTTATTACTTAGATTTGTATGCCGCCCCTCTCCGAAGACTCGGGGCGGCTCACAACACGTGGAAACAAATAATAAATAATCTGACAATTTAAAATATTAAAGATTTAAAAAAGACCCCATATACTAACAGACATACACACAAGCATACAATACATAAATTAGACATGCCCAGGGGAAGATGTTTCAGTTCCCCCATGCCTGACGGCAAAGGTGGGTTTTAAGGAGTTTACGGAAGGCAGGAAGATTAGGGGCAGTTCTAATCTCCGGGGGGAGTTGGTTCCAGAGGGCCGGTGCCGCCACAGAGAAGGCTCTTCCCCTGGGGCCCACCAACCGACATTGTTTAGTTGACGGGACCCGGAGAAGGCCCACTCTGTGGGACCTAATCGGTCGCTGGGATTCGTGCGGCAGGAGGCGGTCTCGGAGATATTCTGGTCCAATGCCATGAAGGGCTTTAAAGGTCTTTGGGGCATTCATTTGACTCTGCTTCAACTCATATTGATAACTTACTGGGGAAAGAGCAATACAATTTCTGTTGCTACATTGCTGACCCTTTTCTAAATATTTCCATAACAGTATTGATATCGCTCCACGAACTATAGGTTCACCTTCACTGGTCTAGAACATATTTTGGAAGGAGAGTGAATTCAGGTTGAGAAATGCCCAAGTCACTGGTCTTATTGTCATCTTGAATAAATTGAGAGTGCACCTGGCACAGACACCTATCCTCTGTGGCTGCATGATTGCTTGGTGTAATAAATGAAAATGGACAGGTGAAGCAGTCTTTCAGGATTATTCAACTGACTATTCCATTTTCTCATTAAAATGCACATTATGCCCACGATTCCTATTTTGAAGATATTATTTTAAGCTATTTCTTATAGTTATAAAACTATATTTCTTCACTTTGCTATAAAATCTGTTACTTTAAGGTACAAGCACCTTTATATTCCTTTTGTTAATCCACTTTGTTATTTTAAGGGGACTGACCTCCAATTCAAAGCACCCCCACAAAAATGACACAATTTCTATGTTTTTTTGGAGAATCTCCAAAACCAGACCAATCCCAAACCATTTAAATCTATAAAACAAGTATGTTTTTGATCAACCTCTCCCATATTGTAAGGGCATAACTTCAATTTTATTTATGTAGCCAAGCAGAGCTCAAGGCACAAACTTTCCAAGACTGAATTCTACTCTGAATCATATTCACTCACTTTCATGTTTAATGTTCTGTTTTCTAGACCAGTGTTTCCCAACCTTGGCAACTTGAAGATATCTGGACTTCAACTCCCAGAATTCCCCAGCCAGCGAATGCTGGCTGGGGAATTCTGGGAGTTGAAGTCCAGATATCTTCAAGTTGCCAAGGTTGGGAAACACTGGTCTAGACTGTTATAAAACATAAACACAACATAGTAGACACAATTCAATTCTTAAACTGTTACAGAAGCTGTTAACAGAATGTCATCGATAAAGCAATTTTCCAATTAAACTCAGTAACAAAGAAATATTATGCATCCTCACTAGCTAGAGTTGTTAGGGTTCATTACTGAGTATAAAAACCATGTTGTGAAAAAAAATCAAAATAGAAATTACGATGCAAGTGTCCCTTGTGGTAGAGCTGTGGTCACAGCAAAAGCCTTAAAACTTGCAGAAGAAAGTCCTTACTAATAATCAAGTTGCTACCTAATTGTCTATATCAGTGATGGCGAACCTTTTTTCCATCAGGTGCTGAAAGTGTGTGAGCGCTCGCTATCGCACATGTAATACAATGTCTGGGGAGGGTGAAAACGTCTTCCCCTGCCTGCCCTGAGGCCCTCTGGAGGCCGGAAATGGCCCATTTCCGGACTTCCGGTGGGCCCAGTAGGCCTGTTTTTCACCCTCACTAGTCCAGAGGCTCCGCTAAAATCTGGGCAGAGTGAAAATGCCCTCCTCTTCCCCCCGGAAGCCAAAAACGCTTGTCTCGGTTTAGCTAGGCTATGAAACCTTCGACATCACCGAGCAGAGAATTTTAACAGAGCGTGGATGTGTGATAAAGCCAAGACACATACTTTTAACTCTTCAAGTACAAGTTAACTCTTTAAGTGCACATTAACCCTTTAAGAACAAGTTTGGTACAAGTGTACAATATGCAGTTTACAATGGCAATCCCTAACAACCATGTACCCTGTACTAACAAACGCCCTCCCAGAACCTCCGAGTGAGCCAAAAGTCAGCTGGCTGGCACACACATGTCCACTGGAGCTATACTAGGGCAATGACTCATGTGCCAACAGATTTGGCTCTACGTGCCAACACTGGTCTATATCGTTTAGAGCAAAGATTTTTGACCACTCAAGTTTTCATTATCAGAGCATTTAACTTTGGCGTAACTATTTAAGAAACATTTTTAAACTTAACAACTGAAAATGAGGACATTAACAAAAAGCATAACTGGATAATTACTTTGGGCTAATGTTGATCTAATGTTAAAGGGTTCTTTAACAAGGGTTAGGTATCTTCTGATACCTCTGTTTTCATGTTAATCTCCGAGTCTTCGGAGAAGGGTGGCATACAAACCTAATTTATAATAATAATGTATTTATTTTATTTATTTAATTGGATTTATATGCCGCCCCTCTCAGAGGACTCCGGGCGGCTCACAGCATGTACAGAAAAACAGGAAACAATAATAACAATCCAATTATACCTTAAAAAACAATCTTAAAATTCTAATTAAAAACTATCAATATCATTCATATTCATAATAATAATAATAATAATAATAATAATCTCATCACTGAAGAGCTACTATTTTGTGACTTTTCAGTACAAACTATAATTCTAGTACTGTAGCTTGCATTAGCTGAATTCTCTCAAAAAACCTCCTAGGGTGCCAGTAAGGGAGGAGGCCATGCCAGGGAACATAGGGAGGGAACAGACACACTACATCCTTTTGAGCTGGCGGGGAAGCATCAGGCTCAGAATCCAAACCATTCCAGGCTGTTTGGGAGGCAAAACACCAGGAGTCATGCTGTGCAATGCTGATTTTGACTAGGCCACCCAAGAGGAAAAACCACACATACAAAACCAGAATTTGAGGAAGGGTGGAGAATATGTTCCGTCCAAACTTTTAAAGCCACAGGCAAAGATGGATCCCAACATTTTAAAAAGTCCATCTTGATGGGCTTTAAGTATAGAGTCTCATTAACAAACTGCCTGGATATGGTTTTATGTTGTACAATGGCCAGGGCAAAAATAAGGATGGGGAAGAGATTGGCATGCACACAAATCCCTCCCTTTGGCACAAAAAAACTGGCTTAACTTTGCCGTTCTCATTATCTGCACTGCAGAAAAACTCCTTGAACTGAGCTAGTCTTGTTTGTGCTCTGTCTTAGGTGAGTAATGGTGGTTCAGGGGCATTTATTCCTTGATTATACCCTTTGTAGTAGAAAATGTAGAGTATCTGCAAATGTTGTGAAGAGGAAAAAAGAGGAGAGCTCTTCTTATAATTAAGTTTAATTTGGAACAGGAGAATCCGAAGCTTCAAAGTGGATTGAGGAAGCTTCAAATTCCAACACCTTAATTAACCAGGGAGCAGCATGAAAAGACAAGGCAAACAGAGGAGCTGCCAAATATGCTTATATAGGGCGCTCTCCTCTTTGGCAGAAAGGGAGCTAAACTAGGAACTGTCAGTCATTATACAACTCCCCCTTCCACATCTGCTCCTGTTCACCTCCCCCCTGTACTGAGAGAATTGCTTTGTTTGATGCAAAATTGGGAGAGGAGGTTCTAGGACCCAATGAGGTAGCAACAGTGAGCATGTTAATGAGAAGCCCTATGCAAATTCTTTTTTATTCCAATTAACAAAGGAGGCCCTCTCCTTTTTTCATGCAAAAGATTCTCTTCCCTCATGATCAAACCTCAATTGTATTTCTGCTGAGTAGTAGATTGGATTATCTCTCATTCCTCTTCCATGTATCCCACACATACACTTAGGAGAAATAACACAGTAACCCATTCCTACAGCCTCTCAAAAATGTAGTTTCCCCTACAAGAGAAGCAGGGACACAAATATTACGCCTGTAAACTACAGACAGTGCAGTACATCCCACAGGATTCGTACCTAGATAGTTTACTTTTACAGACTTGGTGCAAGAATCTGTTTTGAAATCTTGCTTGCTGTCTATCAGGCTTCAGAATATAGTACTGTTAGATCATACACTATTTTTTATTCTTGCAAAACCGTAGCAGGCCACACACTCTATTGTGATTCATTATATGTATAGTCTGGAGGACAGAAGGAAAAGGGGGGACATGATCGAAACATTTAAATATGTTAAAGGGTTAAATAAGGTTCAGGAGGGAAGTGTTTTTAATAGGAAAGTGAACACAAGAACAAGGGGACACAATCTGAAGTTAGTTGGGGGAATGATCAAAGGCAACATGAGAAAATATTATTTTACTGAAAGAGTAGTAGATCCTTGGAACAAACTTCCAGCAGATGTGGTTGGTAAATCCACAGTAACTGAATTTAAACATGCCTGGGATAAACATAGATCCATTGTAAGATGAAATACAGGAAATAGTATAAGGGCAGACTAGAAGATGGACCATGAGGTCTTTTTCTGCCGTCAGTCTTCTATGTTTCTATGTTTCTATATGGGATTATTAGCTGGTCATTCACAGAAGCATCCTATAAGATTCTGGGACAACGGAATCAATTATCTTACCTACCTGAGAAAATGGACAGTTGTAAAAGTGAATTGCAGATGAGATCAATTACCTCTTGTTGACAAAAGCAGCGTTTCAGCTAACACTATCTTTTTCCTATCTTTCCTCTTGGATATAGTAAAGCCACTTTTCGGGCAGTGAAACTTCACAATTATCCCGATAATTATAGGTTCTTGAATAAGTTGCTGGACAACTCCTCTTTCCTGGGTGGGCCACTCGTTTTGCTTTCAAACCACTTATAAGAGTCCAAGTTAAAGAAGATATGGTAGGGGTTTTGTTGTTATTGGTCTGCCTGGCAAGGAAAATTGAAGAGAAGAACAGGGAATACTGTAGCCTTTGCTATTGAGTACTAAAACAAGAAGTCTTACAGCCCAGGATCAGATGGACATAATTAGAAGGAGAGTATCTGTATTGCTCCTTTACAAACATTCAGGTAGACATCTGGCAATTAAACTGATTGCTTTGCTGAAGTTTGTTTTGATTAGGGCTGGCGTTATTTCCTTTTGATTGAATTTTTTTATTTTTCAGTTGCAATTCTATTTACTTGTATTTTAATAGTGCTAAGCCTCCTTGAGCACATTTTTGGCATATAGGCAAAATAGAAATGTCATATCTAAACAATGAAAATAATCAATTGGCAACTCTTCTCCAAGAACACATGTGAAATATTTGTGTGTAATATCTAGGTTCCAAAAATCCAGATGAGAATTACACAGCAGCACAGATACAAGAAAATTTGCTGGCATATAATGCCTATTGGATTTTTATAGCCCAAATGTGGGAGACCTAGTGTAATTTACAGTAATTTAGAACCACAGCATAGGCCCAAGATTTAAATCCTTTCCCATAAGATAGACCTCATCTAGATATTTATTTATACAATGGTGTTTTGAAACTCATTGAATTTGGTACTCAATGCATTTTGATGTGTAAATTTTGTCCTGGTAATCATAGATTGCTTGGCATTCAAGCTAGAACTAATAATAATAATAAGCTTTTTCTCTGGTAATATGGTACTTTTAACTAGAGCATACAAAACATTTGCTAGACCAATTCTTGAATACAGCTCATCTGTCTGGAACCCACACTACATATCAGGCATTAATACAATTGAGAATGTCAAGAGATATTTCACGAGAAGAGTCTTTCACTCCTCTTTCCACAACAGAATACCTTCTGCCAACGGACTTGAAATTTTGGGCTTAGACAATTTAGAGCTATGCCATCTTAAGTCTGACCTAAGTGTGGCACAAAAAATTATCTGCTACAATGTTCTACCTGTCAATGATTACTTCAGCTTCAACCGCAACAATACACAAGCACACAATAGACACACACTTAAGGTAAACTGCTCCAAACTCAATTGCAGAAAATAGAAACAGAGTGGTCTGGAATACACTACCTGACTCTGGTTTCTTCCCAAATCCCCAAAAATTTAACCTTAGTCTGTCTACTGTTGACCTCAGCCCATTCCTAAGAGGTCTGTAAGGGGCATGCATACGTTCACCAACGTGCCTATCGTCTCTGTCCTAATGTTCCCATGTACTCATAACCATTTCAGGTATACACACTGGTGGGATACTAGCTGGAACGCTAAATTGCGCCACAGCTCGTAAGTGCTTGCGGGGCCAGCGCGATTTTGCTTCTGCACCTGTGGAGGTAGCAAAATCGCACACGGAGCCGCAGGTGCGCCTATGTTTCAGCGAGGTTTTTTTTGCTTCTGCACATGTCAAAACAGGGGTACACCTGAGGCTCCGTGTGCAATTTTGCTACCTCCACAGGTGCAGAAGCAAAATCGTGCTGGTCCCGCAAGCACTTACGAGCCGTGGCGGCAAGCACAATTTAGCGTTCCGGCTAGTAGCCCACCGCTTGGTATACTGTACATATTTATACTTTTACTTTAATCTTATATATGCTTCACAAAAATAAAAATAAACTTGTGGGTGTTGGCTGCCTTGTGATACATTACATTATTCCTTATAGGAAAATGTGTTAAGTAGTCATCATTTTTGGTACTTTTCGCACCTCTTGGAACCAATTAATGATGAATATCAAGCTACCATTGTATTTCTCATTTCTACATCGCCCGATTCTTTTCCCCTGCCATCTACAAATGTTCATTAAAAAGAAATAATGTCCAATAACACAGTAGATTGTTCCACACAACCTATTTTTTGGCTAAATTATCAGCGCTCTCTTAGCTCCTGCTGAACCTTTCCTGTGCACCAGCAGGCAGGAAGGACATGCACCATAACAAAATGCAGGATAGCGAGTTCCTGGGAAAAATGAACTCTTGCAAGTCACTTTGGGTTCTGATCTTTAGGTTGTATGAAAGAACTAATGTTTTACTCAGCGACACAGAAAACTTTTTTTATTTTCCATGTGTGAATTGTTGCGGAGCCCAGACGTGAGGAGGGGAAATCGCGTGCTAAAAATATGCACCAACCCAGAAAAAATATATATGTGGAATTTCCCAAAAACTAATATTTTAATCTAGAAAGAAAAGCTATTACTAAAAATGAAGATGGGACTGTTAACATGTAATCACTAATATGGGCCTATGGTCCCAAGGCAGCAGATTTGGAAGATAGAAAACATTTCATAATCTTTTCAAATATTGTAATTTTAGCTTTGGAAAAATTGATGCATTTCGGGATAAAAGGAAAAAAATTCAGCACCACATCTTCCGGTTTAAAAATGCAAGGAAATTCATTGGAGAAGCTGGCAAGAAGTCAGAAATCACTCCCACTGCTTTTCTGGCCACCAAAGGTCATTTATTTCTCTGTTTAGGTAAGGAAATATCTCTGAAACAATAACCCAATGGGTACAGGCTAACTGGGCAAAACAATGGATCATAGAGTAACAATTTTTGAACCAAGAGCTAACTTCCAAAATCTGTCCAAAATGCACTGCATGCATTATTAATTCCCATGTATGAAATCTGAGATATTCTCAGCCCTGAAGAAAACAGTCTTATAATGACAATCTGGTAAATTGTATGAAGCAAGATATATGTATAACATCCAACACCTATAAAATAAGTTGATTTGATTTATATTACATAAAATCAGTGTATATTTATTTTATTTATTTATTTTGTCCAATACACAATGAGGGTTTTTAGTGGGTATACATATAGTAAAATAGGTAATGAAGGTTATAGAGGATATACTCATAGTAAACTATATCTATGAAAGAATAGAAGAAAAGATACAGGAATAAAAGATATCAATGAATGAATAGAAGAAGAGATATAGGAATAGAAGAAAGGTATAGGAGATATAGGAGAGCAACAGGACAGGGGACGGAAGGCACTCTAGTGCACTTGTACTCTCTGCTTACTGACCTCTTAGAAATCTGGATAGGTCAACTGTGGATAATATAAGGGTAAAGTGTTGGGGTTTGGGGATGACACTATGGAGTCCAGTAATGAGTTCCACGCTTCGACAACTCGGTTACTGAAGTCATATTTTTTACAGTCAAGTTTGGAGAGGTTCGGTTAATATTAAGTTTAAATCTGTTGTGTGCTCTTGTATTGTTATGGTTGAAGCTGAAGTAGTCGCCGACAGGCAGGACGTTGCAGCATATGATCTTGTGGGCAATACTTTGATCATGTTTAAGACGTCTTAGTTCTAAGCTTTCTAGGCCCAGGATTGAAGGTCTAGTCTCGTGGGGTATTCTGTTTCAAGTGGAGGAGTGAAGGGCTCTTCTGGTGAAGTATCTTTGGACACTTTCAAGGGTGTTAATGTCTGAGGTGCGATATGGGTTCCAAACAGATGAGCTGTATTCGAGGATGGGTCTGGCGAAAGTTTTGTAAACTCTGGTAAATAGTGAGAGATTGCCAGAGCAGAAGCTACGTAGGATCAGGTTTACAACTCTTGAAGCCTTCTTGGCTATATTGTTGCAGTGGGCTTTGGCACTTAAATCTTTTGTTATTAGTATAGCGAGGTCTTTAACTGAGTGGGGGTTATCTGTGATAATTCTACAAGATGTTATCTTGTATCTGTGATAATTCTACAAGATGTTATCTTGTATCTGTGATAATTCTACAAGATGTTATCTTGTATCTGTGATAATTCTACAAGATGTTATCTTGTGTCTGTGATAATTCTACAAGATGAAAACTGAAATATTTGCTGAGAATTGATAGCAAATACAGTAGTCTAATATTCCTAGGGAAGCCAACATTCTCTCTGGTACAAAGCATTCAAGGATCTTTTCTGAGAGGGCAGAGAATGTAGGCAAAATCCTTATTTTGCTCATCCAATTGCTCTGGGGGTTAATATGAGAGTGTTTTTCTTTAGACCCACAAAATCTTACAGAAAATGTAACTGGTATACTGGTAATTAAATTTTAATTTCCCATTATTTTTTTCCAATCATTTAACTTGATTGCAAAACCAAGATGAATTATGGATAAATCCAAGCAATAGATAACCAGGAATACACACCAGCAACATACAATTTCCCCTCAGCTGTACTTGATCCCATTTTCCAGCTACTTCATTTCAGAGCTACATGGTTGACTCCCAGACCTGAGTCATAAAACAGTAGTAACATTGGTTACTCGAGATATGAGTTGCTTGCATTACCGTATATGAAGTGGCATGTCAAAATTTTATATTGAAAAGCCTGGCATTGCCACACAACATCTGAATATACTGTGACTTAGCCAATCATCTCATGCTGATATTACAGTATTGTATATCACTGCTGCTTCAGGAGCAGAATTTGCTGTTTATACAAGGGTACTGCAAGTTTTGTATAAAGGCAGTCTGATTCGTTGTGTGTCCAATCACACTTGGCCAATAAAATTCTATTCTATTCTATAATCAAAATGAAGATATTGACGTAATCAAGTTCCTATTTGTGGCAATTGACTTGATTACATCCGCTCTGCTTTTCCTCTCGCACATATTTGTATCCTGGAAATAGGCTACTTATTCATGACATTTGTAATTTGTCTTTCAAAATTTTATGAACTGTTAAACACGAAAAGTGGTATATATTATATATGGCATACTGTAATCTTTGATGTTCCAGTTCAGTAAATAATACTGATATAAAGTAAAATAGTATTACATTGAATATGTTTCTTATCTGGATCTTCGGGGTGTTCAGACCTGTTTTGAGTCAATTGAATACATTCACATTTCTCCTTCTATAATTCCACGTTTTCAAAAGAATAAGCCCAAATCCAGGCCTTAATCTAAAAGTTGAAGATAATTCTTACTGCTATGTGCTCAGGTTCCAGCTGGGATCTTTCAGTTCACAGCATTTGCCAGAAGAAAGGCTTCAGTGAGCAGATCCCAGCAGCTGAGTGAAATCATTTGAGTTGGGAGGAACAATTTTCAAAGCTAGCATGTCTGGAATACAGATAGAAAGAAACAGTCTGAACTGTTCTTGAAGTGAGTAGCGCTTGAATCGACACAAGTTTGAGGAAGTATAGCTAAAGAAAAAAAAGATCTAGTTCACATGTTGTTTCTAAGCCCTGGGTTATTAAAACCATGTTTTTTTCTTAATAAACCACAAATGGTTGGATTAATGCATTTTAAGCCAAAACTAAATAAATTACTTATAGAAGATTGACGATAGAAAAAGACCTCATGGTCCATCTAGTCTGTCCTGTATTTTATCTTAGGATGGATATATGTTTATCCCAGGCATGTTTAAATTCAGTTACTGTGGATTTACCAACCACGTCTGCTGGAAGTTTGTTCCAAGCATCTACTATTCTTTCAGTAAAATAATATTTTCTCACGTTGCTTCTGATCTTTCCCCCAACTAACCTCAGATTGTGCCCCTTGTTCCTGTTAAAAACACTTCCCTCCTGAACCTTATTTAACATATTTAAATGTTTCGATCATGTCCCCCCTTTCCCTTCTCTCCTCCAGATTAAGTTCACTAAGTCTTTCCTGATAAATTTTATGCTTAAGACTTTCCACCATTTTTGTAACCAGCCTTATTATAGTTTAGTAACATGTGAGGATTTAATCACATTCAAACTAGACAAAATTAACCAACAAAAGGAGTTAAGAATATTGTTAGATATTTGCCTGGGTGACCTACCCAGACAGGGTAAAAGTCAAAAGTTCAGATTTGTTTATTGCATGTTGATTGGTTGCCTTCTTTTGGTGCTTAAAATGTATCTTTGTAAAACTGCCCTGTTGCTGGGCTAGATTGTATAAATAGGAGAACTGTCATTGTATAAAGCTCTCAATACAGTGATCCCCCGATTATCGCGAGGGTTCCGTTCCAAGACCCCTCGCGATAATCGATATTTCGGGATGTAGTGGTGCGGAAGTAAAAACACCATCTGCGCATGCGCGCCCCTTTTTCCATGGCCGCACATGCGCAGATGGTGGAGTTTGCGTGTGGGCGGCGGGGAAGACCCTTCGGCCGCCCAACAGCTGATCTGCTCCGCAGCGCGGCAGCAGTGAGGAGCCGAAGATGGGGTTTCCCCGTTGCCCAGGGAAACCCCATCTTCGGCTCCTCGCTGCTGCCGCGCTGCGGAGCAGATCAGCTGTTGGGCGGCCGAAGGAACCTTCCCTGGGTCTTCCCGCGGCCCAGGCAAAGGGGAAACCCCAAGATCGCTTGCTGCTTGCCGCTTGCCCGTCACCCGCTCGCCCGGCCGCTTGCTTGCCGCTCGCCGCTTGCCCGTCACCCGCTCGCCCGGCTGCTCGCTTGCCGCTTGCCCGTTCGCCCGCCCGCCCGGCTGCTCGCTTGCCGCTTGCTATCATGGCTACTCCATCGGTAGTCCAGTCACCTGAATTCTTTGACCCAGAAAGAATGACATATTTAGAAAATATTCAGTTTAAATTGTCATTTTAAAATGCATGGGCTATTTTCCAGATTTGGATAAAGGATTCCTGCAGTAATAAAAAAAATAAAAGCTCTTCCTTCCCAGTGTTTTAATGCTCTCAACTATAGTGTCGTCTCAAACAATTTCTATGAACTGAGGAAGTGAATGTATCTTGTTATCATGATTCAGTTCCTACACAGTGGACTATTTTCTGGAGATGGGATTTGATATGCTTTGTAGTATTTTAGTATCTATTGAGGATTTAGAGGTATGCCATAGAGCAGGGGTATCAAACCCACAGCCTGTGGTCCGGATGTGTCATTCACTGGCCAATGTGAGTTTTACACCCGTGCCAGAGAGTTAAATTTATGATGAACTTGAATTCTGATAAAATTGAATTCTTAGGTTGAGATGTTATTGAGTTTGTGAGCTAGACAATTTGCCAGATTTAGATTAAACAGTTTCACAATTTGATATACAGTGATACCTTGTCTTACAAACTTAATTGGTTCCGGGACGAGGTTCTTAAGGTGAAAAGTTTGTAAGACAAAACAATGTTTCCCATAGGAATCAATGGAAAAGCGATTAATGCATGCAAGCCCAAAATTCACCCCTTTTGCCAGCCGAAGTGCTCATTTTTGCACTGCTGGGATTCCCATGAGGCTCCTCTCCATGGGAAACCCCTCCTCTGGACTTCTGTGTTTTTTCAATGCTGCGGGGAATCCCAGCAGGAGAATCCCAGCATCGCAAAAACGAGTGCTTTGCTGGCAACGGAAGTCCGGAGGTGGGGTTTCCCAGCGAAGGGAGCATCAGTGAAATCGCAGCATCGCAAAAACACCGAAGTCATCGAAACCTTACCTCCGGACCTCTGTGTTTTTGCGATGCTGCGATTTCACTGAGGCTCCCCTCGCTGGGAAACCCCACCTCCGGACTTCCGTTGCCAGCGAAGCACCCTTTTTTGTGCTGCTGGGATTCCTCTGCTGGGATTCCCCTGCAGCATCACAAAAACATGGAAGTCCAGAGGTGGGGTTTCCCAGTGAGGGGAGCCTCAGGGGAATCCCAGCAGCACAAAAACGGGTGCTTCGCTGGCAACGGAAGGTCCGGAGGTGGGGTTTCCCAGTGGCGGTGGTGGGTTTGTAAGGTGAAAATAGTTTGTAAGAAGAGGCAAAAAAATCTTAAACCCCGGAAAAGTTTGTATGACGAGGCGTTTGTAAGACGAGGTATCACTGTATTTGTCCATAATGTCTCAGATAACCTCAGTGACTAAAAAGTATCTTTCTCTGGCTTTGAGTGGAACAGTAGCACGTCTATTCTTTGACAGAAAGTCCTTAGCCATGATCACAGATGCTCAATATACTCGATTGGTATAATGTGCTCAACCAGGAAGTACCTCAATGTCAGTTTAGAAGATTCAACTAGTGCAATGCACAGCAAGTGGAATGCTTAATAGAACATCAATGAACATATTGATCCAATACCAGGAATTGCTTATAGATTAGCTGTTCGTTATCTGTTATAGGATTTTCTTACTGATTTACCAAAGTCTATATATTTAAAAAACAGTATATTTACCAATACTGTATATTTACACTGGCACGTTGATACTCGTAATTAATTGGTTTGGGGAGCTGTGATGACTGTTAAAAATGAGTAGTACTAAAAAAATATTTTCCATAAGGAATAATATAGTGAGTCACAAGGCAGCCAACATACAAAAATTTCTAGCTTGTGTGTTGAATACCAAACAAACAATGAATACCAGGACATTTTTGTGTCAAAAACTATTGAGTACCAAACTTAATGAGTTTCAAGGTAGTTGAGTCCCAAGGTACCGCTGTAAGAGATATTCAAACTAAGAAGATTGCATTTGCAAAATCCCAGTAAGCATTTTGACAACTATTAAGATTATGTAATTTAGAATTGCTTCATGGAATGGGCTGGAGGAGAACTGCTTAGTGGTGATCATCTGTGTTCCCTCTAATTTTTTTTCGGGGTGAGCGGAATAGTGTCTGAGCGGCAGTCCCTTTGGCACTGGGCGGCATATAAGTATAAATAAATAAATAAATAAATAAATAAATAAATAAATAAATAAATAAATAAATAAATAAATAAAGTAAGTAAGTAAGTAAGTAAGTAAGTAAGTAAGTAAGTAAGTAAGTAAGTAAGTAAGTAAGTAAGTGTGGGCATGCGCTATCATACATGAGCAAGTTCTTGCATCCATAATTCTATCCTTTCTATGTCTTCCTCCCTCTTTCCTCCCTCCCACTTTCCTTTCTATCTCTCCCTCCCTCTTTTCTTTCTATCTTTCCCTCCCTCTTTCCTTCTATCTCTCCCTCCCTCTTTCCTTTCTATCTCACCCTCCCTCTTTCCTCCCTCCCTCTTTCCTTTCTATCTCTCCCTCCCTATTTTCTTTCTATCTTTCTTTCCCCCTGCCTTTCTCCAACCCCTTCCTTTTCCCTCTCCCTACCCCCTTCTCCCTCCTTTCTATCTCCCCCTCCCCCTTTCTCTCTCCCTTCCTTCATCTTTCAATCCCTCTCTCTCTCCACCCCTCTTCCTTTCTCTCTTCCTTCCTTCCTCTCTTTTTTGCTCTTTCTCTCTCCCTCCTTCCCTCCCTCTATGTCTTTCCTTCCCCCTCCTTCCCCCCTCTCTTTCTCTCTCTCTTGCTTTCTTTCTCGCTTTCTTTCTCATTCTCTCTCCCCTCCTTTCTCTCTCTCTCTCTTTCTCTCTCGTTCACCACGCCGGCAACAGAGAGAAAAAGAGAGAGAGAGAGATGGAGAGAGAGTGGAGGGCGCCGTTGTCTTCGCCTCTGCCCGGCGGCTCTGCAGCGAAGAGGAAGTAGCCGCGCACCGCCTTCCGCCTTTTCGGCCGGACGGAGGCGGCGCGCGGAGGCGAAGACACGGCGCCCGGCCACGCTCCGCCTCCCGGGAGCCCAGCCGACTTTTGTATCCCAGCCGACTTTTGGAGCCTGCCCGCCGCGATCGGCGGGCGGGCGGCGGGCGGGCAGCGATCGGCGGGCGGGCGGTGAGCGGCGAGTGGGCCGGGCGGCGGCCAGGTGTTCGGGGGGCAGCCGGCGTGCGCTCCCCAAATCTCCCTGCCAGCCCACCCGCCCGGAACATTCAAAATAAGAAAACCCTTCGCCTTCGCTCTTACTTTGAATGTTCCGGGCGGGCGCGCAGGCAGGGAGATGGGAAGAGCGCGCGCCGGCCCACGCGCCCGCCAGCCTCCGGAGAACGCATGCCCCCCCTCTCTTGCAGCGGAGGAGAAAGAGAGGCCGGGCGGGTGAGGGGCAGGGCCGAGAGGCCTGGAGCGCGAGGGGGCCGGAGGCACCGTGGAGAGGCAGGTGTGGCCGCGGCTCCCTTTTACTGCCTGCGCCTCCCCCCCGCCCCCCCCCGCGGGCTGGCAGGGCGATGGGGAGTGCGCGGCTGAGGAAAAGGGTGCGCGGGGGGGTATTTTGGAGCGCGCACACACTCACATGCGCAGCTTACAGGGAACGGTGGTGATCATTACCCCATGGCTATGAATATGGTACACATCATTTGTATCCATGGTTAATGCAACTGTCTACTCAACTGATTCTATATTCTAGTTTAACATGGCACAGGACACTAAAGTACAGTGATACCTCGTCTTACAAACGCCTCGTCATACAAACTTTTCGAGATACAAACCCGGGGTTTAAGATTTTTTTGCCTCTTCTTACAAACTATTTTCATCTTACAAACCCGCCGCCGCCACTGGGATGCCCTGCCTCTGGACTTCCGTTGCCAGCGAAACACCCGTTTTTGCGCCGCTGGGATTTCCCTGAGGCTCCCCTCCATGGGAAACCCCACCTCCGGACTTCCGTGTTTTTGTAATGCTGCAGGGGAATCCCAGCAGGGGACTCCCGGCAGCACAAAAACGGGCGCTTCGCTGGCAACGGAAGTACGAAGGTGGGGTTTCCCAGCGAGGGGAGCCTCAGTGAAATTGCAGCTTCGCAAAAACACAGCGGTCCAGAGGTGGGTTTACGATGCTATGATTTCACTGATGCTCCCTTCACTGGGAAACCTCACCTCCGGACTTCCGTTGCCAGCGAAGCGCCCGTTTTTGCGATGCTGGGATTCCCCTGCTGGGATTTCCCTGCAGCATTGTAAAAACACAGAATTCCGGAGGTGGGGTTTCCCATGGAGGGGAGCCTCAGGGGAATCTTAGCAGTGCAAAAACGGGCGCTTCGGCTGGCAAAAGGGGTGGATTTTGGGCTTGCACACATTAATCACTTTTCCATTGATTCCTATGGGAAACATTGTTTCATCTTACAAACTTTTCACCTTAAGAACCTCGTCCCAGAACCAATTAGGTTTGTAAGACAAGGTATCACTGTACTAACTGACTACAGAAACAAGATTTCATTGTCTGTCTAGTAGCACCTAATTGACATTGATTGATCTAAAAATTTATGGATGGTCAGACTTGCTTAGTACTTAGACTGGGGATCACTGGGAATTCCAGAGTTTCTTGGCAAATTACTTGTATAAAACTGCTAAGAAATTATACATAAATCTATGCATGCACAAATATTTTTGCTTGGACACAATGCATGAATAGATGTGCCAGAGAAATGGGAGAAACCAGCTACATTTTTTAGCCTTTGAAGTACTTTTCAATGAAAAGTCAGAATTTTTTCAAGGCAATTGAAACTTTATTTAAAAATATAGCACTCCTATTACTGACATCATTCAATTTACAAAGCTTAAAACCAAAAGTGTACTAAAAGGAAAGCATTTCTACTTAATTCTGCTAAAGCAATACTGTCCAATTACCAGTATGATCAGCATCAGAATGGGGAAAACTCCATCATAAAATATTGAGTTACCAGGTGCCAAAAATGTCTATATTCTGTGAGATTGCCTATACAACATTTGTCTGTAAATTATTTTTGTATGCATCCTGAGGAAACTACTCTTTTTGCCCAGAATCTAGAGCACTGATCCCTACTGTCACTTGTTTAAATTTCCCTATATAAAGGAGAATATATCCAGATGAACCTTTCAGAAGACATCGATTTAGTGGAAAAGAAATCAAAAATTTTCCTTGGACACAAAACCTTTCAGCATTCTAGATATTGCAACCATCAAACATAACACAAACCATAAACAGCCACAAAATTAAAGCCCCTGTAAAGCACATCTAATTCCATTTGCTAAATGGTATTAACTCAAGCAATATCATAACTCCATAAAACTCAGAGAGGATCCTTATAATTTTATTGAAATAGATTTGTTCTAGCTAAATCTCTATGAACTGTCACTTGATGGATTAAAATTACTGTTTCTATCATAGTGCTAGCCATGTGAGAACCAATCTCTCAAAGCCAAAATCTACCAGATCCTATATTTTCTGCAAGATACTACACCGTGCAAATACATGAAAGCATCTTATGAATTTGGGGATGGAATTAGAGGAAAACTAGAGTACCTCCAAGAACATTGTTTGCAAAACGTACATTGGAAAAGTAAAAATTCAGATACAGTACTTGTTACAGTGGAAACCTCTATTTAAGAACGCCTCTACTTATGGACTTTTCTAGATAAGAACCTAGGAAGTATGGCTTTTCCATAGCAATCCTTGGCCAGTGGAACACCTTTCCCCATGATGTTTGGCAGGTCCCCACTTTTTTAACATTCAAAAAAGCACTCAAGACCTGGATATTTCCTTCAAATGCGGGAATAGGTTGAGATCAGGGGTGGGCAGCAGGCAGGATGGGGTGGAACGCAGTTCCACCAGCGGAAATGAAGATGTGTGCGCAGCTCCAGCTGATTGGCGGCTGTCACTTACTGGATTAATAGTCTTGGCCCAGCTCTCCTTTTTTCCCCTGCCACTCCCACCTGGTCACATGGCTGGCAAGCCACTCCTACCCAGTCACATGACCATTAAGCCACACCCGTGAAATAAGCCAGACCCACAGTGCGGTAGTAAAAACATGGCAGCCCATTACTGGTTGAGATGAATTTGTTGTGAGCTGCATGAGATAATTCAGCTCAGTGCTTTACTGTAATATTTTTAATCATAAAGAGGTGGTGTTTTATTGTTTTGGTTTTGAGCCACTCAGAGTTTGGTACATGATGGGCTGCTATATAAATATTTCAAATAAATAACTGACCAGAGTACCAAGGAGTTCACAATATAAACAACCAAAAAATATTAAACACAGTATGTAAAGTAAACAAGATAATGTGTATTTTGAAGACAAAGTAAATTAATGTTTCATATTTATAAAGGCTTTGCCAAAGCCCAAGTGCACTCCCATTAAAAGTTTGTGAAAGTTTTAACTTGAGTAAACATAGAAAAATCAGGGAATACAGCTTGTTTTAGGGTAAAATTGGTTTCCCTACATTTGGGTCTCAAGTATCTGCAACCAAGCTGCATCAACAGGAGGATACACTCCAACACTAAGGAGGCACTAATACCACTCTAGAATGCCCTAGTCAGACCACACCTAGAGTATTGCTTTCAATTTTGGTCACCCCACTACAAAAAGGACATTGAAACTCTATAGAAAATACAGAAAAGAGCAACCAGAATGATAAGGGGACCTGAAAGCAAGACATACGAAGAGAGGTTGTTGGAACTGGGCATGGATAGTTTAGCAAAAAGGAAGGCCAGAGGGGACATGATAACAGTATACAGATGTTTGAGGGGTTGCCACAGAGAGGAGGGGGTTACACTATTTTCCAGGGCACCGGAGGGCCAGACCAGGAGCAACAGATGGAAACTGACCAAGGAGACATTCAACCTGGAAATAAGGAAGAACCTTCTGATGGTGAGAGCGATCAACCAGTGGAACAGCCTGCCAGCAGAAGGTGTGAATGCCCCATCACTAGACACATTCAAAAGGAAATTGGACTGCTATCTGGCTGGAGTGGTATAGGGTTGAGCAGGGGGTTGGACTTGATGACCTGCAAGGTCCCTTTCAACTCTAATAAACATATTATTTTTTGCTCTTTATTCCAGGTTTTAGCTAGCATGCTTACTTTTTACCATTCAAAAGCCTCCTACTTTTTTTTTTCAATTACATATTTTGGAATTCAATATTTAGAGATCTGAAAAGGTTTTTTTTAAATATTACAACCATAACTGTGCACAAATGTTTTGTGCTAGAGAAGATATTGCATTATAGGCCATAAGCCAAAAGCGACGAGAGTAGTCTTATATTAATTTACAATATTGACATCTGTATGCATTGTTATACATTGCAAGATCCTAAAATATCATTTTAAAAAAGCACATCCCTTACTGGTTTCCATTCTTATTTAGAAGAGAAATAAAGCAAATGTTTTAAATTTAAACAAGATAGGAAAAGCATGCAGAACATAGTTTCTGGAATTCTTTTCAAATCCTTTACCAGCAGCATAGGAAACATCTGTATTTTGTTTTCTATTATGTAGCAAATTGTTTTCTCTATGGGTATATACATCTGTTTTCTCCCAAATATTAAATAAGGTGTGTGCATATGTGTGGCATTGGCACCTCACTGTGCG